>NC_085880.1:19918527-19933527 GCF_034702125.1 Engraulis encrasicolus | reverse complement strand
TCATAGCAATCACAGAAGATGAACCAGACTTTTGACAAAATGATTAATTATCGCTCAGTGCTATGCCATTAATTATAGTTCAATGAGGCAACAGTTGACTGTCAAGTGTGAATGGGGTGGGCTTAGATGTCAGGTGGGCGGGCCCAGGCCCACCCCTGGCTACGCCTATGCTTTGAGTTGCATGCCTTGTATGATACAGTGCTATACAAATACAATTATTATTATTATTATTATTATTATTATTATTATTATTATTAGACATTTACCAACATTTAGCATTTACTAACATTTCTTCATGGAAATGGACAATACATAAATCACAGTTGGAAAAAAACAAGGCTGTGCATTTTCGTATGTTTAGGGTACTGTAAGCATATCGGTATCAGTAGTCTGTGTCTGCAAGTACAGACATTGCGTAATGTACTCGTTCCCATATCGGTTTTCAAATACAGTGTTATCGTGCATCCCTAGTGGGCTCGGGAGGGGGGAGATGAGAGAGCTGTAAGGGGAAGGGAGAAGCTTGGTTGGTTGGATGATTATGTTGCACACATTTCAGTGAATATTTTTCATCATTGTGCAAGTCATCGTTGCATTCCCAGATGGCGTGCTTCTAGGTCTGCTGTGTGTGTGTGTGTGTGTGTGTGTGTGTGTGTGTGTGTGTGTGTGTGTGTGTGTGTGTGTGTGTGTGTGTGTGTGTGTGTGTGTGTGCCTGAGTGTGTGTGTGTGTGTGCAGGCCTACATATTTGTGTGTGTGTGTGTGTATGTGTAGGTCTACGTGTGTGTGTGTGTGTGTGTGTGTGTGTGTGTGTGTATGTGTAGGTCTACGTGTGTGTGTGTGTGTGTGTGTGTCTGTGTGTCTGTGTGTGCGTGTGTCTGCATGGTGTGCTCATGAGTTGTTGGGAGTTGGGGAGGGAGGAGGCAGGTGTTGTGGGGAAAATAAGATTGAGAGAAACAGACAGTGTGTGGTTCAGAGAGCTCTCCTCCATCTGTTTGAGTAAAAGCTGTATTTCTCTCAATTTCATCCCTCCCTCTGTGCCTCCATAACATTTTTTTCCATTTTTCATTTATCCTTTATTTAGCCAGGATTGTCCTATTGAGACTAAGTGTCTCTTCTGCCAGGGAGTCCTCCTCAAAATGGCAGCCTACACATAGTTCCAGATGCAGGCAAACACATTAACATATAATAAGGAAAATAAGCTTATAAAAAACACATATTAAGAAAAAATGCATAAGCATAAACTTGCAGTGTCAGGTAAAAGTTATGTGGTATTGTAGTCTATCAGTCGTATCACTTGTTTTATGGTCTTATACTCCACCCATCTTTGCAGTGGTACAGTCTTTGCAGATGTCAGTCTTTGATAGTGGTACTGTTAAGCATATTTTGTTATATGGGCAAAGCCATGTTAATCAGTATCCAATCAATGTGTGTGACGTAATGACGTCAGTGCCATGCAGGTGTCCACGCGCACCACTACCATGCTTAATATAAGTTTGAATAAACGGCTAAGTCAGCAGTATGAAGAATGCCAGCCAACAGAGAAGATGCTGTCCGAGTGTTTCTCTTTAGCTAAGCTAGTCAGTAAAGTTGTTCACTGTATAACCTAAGAAAAACGCAAGTGCTACTGCGAAGGGTACTGTACCGGTATTATTTGACTGCTTTACACGTCCACAGAACAACTGCATGTTGAAATTGGGAGGAATTCGACTGTAACTGGATAGCACTTTATTTTTTCTATGATTTTATTTTTGATTCTGAATCGGTGGTGGTGTGCAAGTAGCCTGGCGACGCCATCCTATGTACTCCACCCAAAGATTTTGGCTCTGCACCTAGTCTGGCCCCCAGCCTGTGTTGTGTTAAGGGTAATACATAGTTATACTGAACTGACTTTGAGGTAAACAGTAGACATACTGTCAGCGGGGGGTAGTCCCTCATGGTTCGAAGTGGCCAGCTCTGCGAATGCAGGACAAAGGGCGTGATGTTTTTTCCCCGCCAAGAATTCAAGGACGTTGATGACGTCAGTTCACTTCCGGGACAACAGGGGGCAAACTCCTTCATTTTGGTTCAGTCCCTTGTAGGAATCATGAAGCTAGCTAGCTAGCTATCTAAAATGTAATATGCTACTACTACTTCTAAAAGTTGGGCCATAATTAGATGGTACAACATGTGCTTGTGTTTTGTTTGCCACTGCAGCATACTGTACTGCCGTGCAATACTAGAACGCAGTAACTCAAAATGGTCGAAAAAAAATTTTTATATCGGAAATCGGTTCTAAACTACCTAATTTGTCTTGTGTCCAAAAATGGTGGTCCAACACCGTTCCGTTTTGGAGAAAACTCATTTTGAAAGTGCAAAAATGACCCAAAAAAGGTTAAACAAAAACGCTGTAAGTCGGCGAGTTACTGCTGCACGTTCCAATGGGACTGGTTTGGGAGTAGACAGTAATACAAGCTAAGAACGCAGTAACTCCTGCAGTAACTCCATTTTGTGGCAGTAATACCAGCCAAGAACGCAGTAAGTCTGTTTTTTGTGGCAAAAAGACACATAAATGTTGTTTTTTTGGGGGGTTTTTTGTGTGCATTAAATTTCTATCCTAAACAAGCATTACCAGGAAGTGTCACCACCAATTTACCGACAACACAGTTATCGCGCCATATGGAAAACTTTGAAGCCTTTTTTCTCAGTTTGCCGTTTTCAGAGTTACTGCGTTCTAAGATTGTAGGGCAGTGTAGTCCAGGGATGTCAAACTCAGGTTGCCAAATCAGGGATGCCAAATCTGGCCTGCGGAGTCATTCTATTTGGTCCGCAAAATAATTTTAAATGTCTATTACTGTCGACCCACATACACCATTAATGTATAGCGTAACAAGGCTTGAAAATGAAATTTGGTGTGTCACAGGAATATGAATGGGCCCAGGCCAATGAAACAGCTCACACTCATATGCAGCACAATATGTGCAGGCATATTTGAACAACCATGTATGTATGATAGTGTGAACGATGACGTTTTGGAAAAAGTATGGAATAAAAATGTTAGTTTATGAAACTACCCGGCTTTGTGTGAACATTACATTACATACCATTACACTTAGCTGATTCTTTTATCCAAAGCAACTTACAGGGTATTGGCTATGGTACCTGGAGCCAGGGGCGCTGCCAGAAATGATGGCTTGCTCAAGGGAACTGGGAGTGCAGCCATGCAGTGAGGTAGGGAGTGGAAGGGTGAAACGCTGTACAAATCTATGTCGGGAAACAGTTCTTGCATCCCCGATAGTGTGAACGATGACAGTTTGGAAAGCGTATGGAATAAAAAAGTGCAGTTGTGAAACTGCCTGGTTTTGTGTAAACGGTGTACAAATCTATGTCGGGAGATGGCTCTGGCCTCCAGAACAGCAGATGTTGGCAGCAGGCAGCCGTGCCCTTTTGCAGCTGTCTCGGGTCGGCGAACTCCAAGCAACCCCACCAACCAGGAATTCCTAGAAAAAATAACAATAACAAGGCCTGAACGCATTAGCCTTTTAAGAACTAGTGAGCAAGTTACGGATCTAATTTGATTATGTACTTACAGTACGCTTTGGAGGAGGTCCATGCTTCCTAAAAATCAGCTCCAACTGGATGCAGTTTAATCCCAAAATGTTCATAGTTATTACTTCATGATGAGCTGCAGGGCTAGTCTGGGGGAGAAATAAGGTCCGGGCACTTTTGGCTTAAAGGGGCCCCTAATAATTAGCGGTGGAGAACTGACTCACAGATGGGCCCTGCACCATCGTGGGCCCCATTTTGTTTTTCACATTTCTGGCCCACCGGTGAGTCAGTTCTGCACCGCACCCTCACGGGCCCCTATTTTCAGAATAGGGGCCCACGAGGGTGCGGGGCTTACCGGGAAATGCCCGCTATGCCAGATGACCTATCCAGCCCTGTGCACGATGAGCTGTGCTGTTTGCTGCTGTTAGCCCTACTCATTATCCCCTCGTTTGGCAAGGAGAGGGCTGTGGGCTGTCTCCACGGCAGACTACTTGTGCTGCTTGAAAAGCTAAACGAGACATTTTTAGGAGACTATTTTTAAGCCCCCAAATCCAGCCCTTATTAGAGCTCTTTAATGAGATATGACTGGATAGAAGAGGGCTCATTTGAGCATAATTTTGGGGCGGCCGTTTGGAACACCCCACCCCCACTCCCTATTTTCAGCCTGTAGGAACCTTTATGCAGTAGTGCATCAGGTGACGTGTGTGTGTGTGTGTGTGTGTGTGTGTGTGTGTGTGTGTGTGTGTGTGTGTGTGTGTGTGTGTGTGTGTGTGTGTGTGTGTGTGTGTGTGTGTGTGTGTGTGTGCTGGCAAGGGGGGACAAAGGGGTTAGTTGTCCCGGGCCCAGGGAGAGAGGGGGGCAATGAATTTGGTCCTCATTATATTGTATGTTTTCGATGGGGGGGCCCTTTCAGATAACTTTGCCCTGGGCCCAGCAAAAGCTGTCAGCAGCCCTGTGTGTGTGTACTTGCACTCGGATTCATTCATGTATGTCATTTCCCAATGTGTGTGTGTGTGCATGTGTGTGCATTCATGCATGCAGTGCTGATGAAGTGTGCTTGTGTGCGCATCGATGCGTGCGCCAGTCTGGGTGTGCTTGAGTTTGCGCTTTTTCTGTTTGCGTTTGTGTGTTGCCATTTGCATTTATCTGATGATGTGTATATTTTTGCCTCTCTGTGCATTTGTGTGTGTGTGTGTGTGTGTGTGTGTGTGTGTGTGTGTGTGTGTGTATCTGTGTGTGTGTGTGTGTGTGTGTGTGTGTGTGTGTGTTTGTGTGAGTGGGGGCATGCATGTGTGTGTATTAGCGTGTGCTAGTGATTCCCGTGTATGTGTGTGTGTGTCAGGCCGCCAGCTTGTGTGTGTTTTTGTTTGTTTGTGTGTGTTTGTTTGTGTGTGTGTGTGTGTGTGCTGTTTTTATTTGTGTAGTCTGTGCTTGTGTATGTTTGTTTGAGAGGGGGTTTGTTTTGTGTGTGTGTGTGTGTGTGGTGATGTTTTGTGTGTGTGGTGTATTTCTGGCTGTGTGTGTGTGTTTGTATGTGGTGAGACAGAGATTTGTGTGTGTGTGTGTGTGTGTGTGTGTGTGTGTGTGTGTGTGTGAGAGAGAGAGAGAGAGAGAGAGAGAGAGAGAGAGAGAGAGAGAGAGAGAGAGAGAGAGAGTTTGATTTGTGTGTGTATGTGTGTGTGTGGTGGAAGAGTGTTCTGGCTGGGGGTGTAATCCTGTCGAGATTAGGCCGGCTGGGCTGTGTTGTGTTGTGCTGGATGTCTGAGCGGTGTGTGTGTGTGTGTGTGGCCGGCTGGGCTGTGTTGTGTTGTGTTATGTCTGAGCGTTGTGGTCGCCACGACTCCTCTGTTGTGCCTCTGAGTGGCCACGTGGTACGCCTCTCCCTGATTGGTTGAAAGCACCGAGCTGGGTGTTCACCAGCATAGATGGGGCACTGTGATTGGGCGTAGTATGTTAGTCCAATGCCTGTAGGAGTAAAGAGAGGATCAGTGATGTGTGTAGCATGCCACACTAAAAATAAAATCAGTACAGTACAATACAGTACACACCTGAAAATCCCAGAAACATACTATTCATCCATTCTACTCCTTACTATCCCACTGCTATTTTGCAACTGATTGGTCAAAGCTGCGATGGTATTGTGGACGGGCGGAGCTTAACATCTCATGGCCTTCTGTATGTTTGGCTCATAGAGGTAGAAAATAACACTAGAGAGGACCCCGCCCCCCTTTTTACGGCAATCTGTAGCGGCCATTATCTGTAGGTAGATCAGAGAAATGGAAGTTAACGGAGAACGAGGCTCACCTCTGTCAAAAATGGCTTAATCATGTGAAAATGTCCATCAACACACTATACAAGGACAATAGTTGAAGTGTGTTGCTAACTATGTTCATAAAATATATTATTTGATTTTTAAATGTATTTTATCGACTCATATGATTTAAGTAGATATTTAGCCTGACATTTCAAATCTGGTCTTTGATTAAAGTGTTACTTCATATTTACACAGTTTTAGTTAATTTCTTGACAGGGGTGGGCGTGTTCTCCATTGACTTGCATTGCCTGAAAGTACCTACACTACCTACGGAAGTTGGGAAGCTCCAGCTGCCATTTCCCAGTGCTGTCGCAAATTGCTGTGTCCTCTCTAGTGTTATTTTCTACCTCTATGGTTTGGGTTCAGTTAGCCTGGGAAATCCCATGCTCCTTTGCAGAATCGTTCAGATGATCTGGAAAACAGCATGGAATCTACTCTCAGCAAGGATTCCAGATGGTGATCTCTGTCTCTCTACAATCAGACCGCAGGGAGCTGTGGGAAGGTGATGACTGTGATTTCTTCGAATAGATACAACTGACACGATTGGCTCAGGTCCCCAGACCTTATCTCACTTGTGATTAGGTCTGGTGATAACCAGGCAAGGGTTCCGTGTCTGTGGGAGGGAGAATAGTGGGATCAGTTGGCACTGGCAGGCGTAAATAAATAGCCGTGTCTCTGACGTGTTTGGCTGTTGTGGCTATGGCGCACTAAAAATAAAAATAAACTTGATACACCACTGGATTAAAAGTTAAAGTTCAGGGTGGAGAGACATATTATCTTCCAACTCCCCACGCTGTGTTACTACTATTTTCTGTGGCATCGCATTGCGTAAAGGGTCGCCGGCAGGCCTATTCACTATTTGCTGAAAATACTCAACTACATCATAACAACATTGCAATGACAGTACCGAGAACCTTAAGTCACAGATTAGGACATAGCCATTACAATTATGGTGAGAGTGAGGTTATAACATAGGCTCTGCGCTAAGGAGTTTTTAAATGGGCCGGAGTTACAGTTTATGTTGCCATGTTCAAAATGGCGTACGTACATTAATTTCTCACAACGTTTTTAGATATTCTTTGAAATTAAGAGCAAAATCCCAACTGGGAAACCCCAGCTTCCATTGTCATTATGACACAGCAAACTGCACACAACGAAAATGCATATACCCAGGAAAAAGTTTGTACACCCTTTGAAATTTCTTACATTTCAGTCCAAATTTATCATAAAACATGGTCTGACCTTCCCGGAAATCTCAAGAAGGAACAATCAGAGTCTGCTTTAACTAATTCCACACAAACATTTACATGTTATCATATTTTTATTGGCCATAAGGCTATAACATTCACAGGACAGCAAGGCATAAGTAAGTAAACCCTTGCATTAAATAGGTTTTAAAGGGGTATGCCACTATTTTGGGGCTTAATGCAGTTAAAATCGTTGGCTGGGGTTTATAAAGGTGGTAAAGTGTCTTATTTTTCATGTTAAGCGTTGTCTTGCTTTAAGACAAGTTAAAAGAGGGAGAATGTCGCTAAGCTAGTGAAAGTCAATGGATCCGTGTAGCATGTAGCAATGCTACACGGATCCATTGACTTTCACTAGCTGCAAACAAACTTTGGGTTAAAACCTATTGAATGCAAGGGTGTACTTACTTATGCCTTTCTGTCCTGTGAATGTTTACATCTTATGGCCAATGAAAATATGTAAACTTGTAAATGTTTGGGTTGAATTAGTTAAAGCAGACTCTGGTTGTTCCTTCTTGTGATTTCCGGGAAGATCAGACCATGCTTTATGACCAATTTTGACTGAAATGTAAGAAATTTCAAAGGGTGTACAAACTTTTTCCTGGGACTGTATGTCTCACCCGTGCTGCTAGGGGGCAGCCCCCAATGCCGCCCTAAGGGAGCAATGCGTCGGGACGGTACCATGCTCAGGGTACCTCAGTCATGGAGGAGGATTGGGGAGAGGACTGGTTAATTACTCCCCCTACCAACCCGGCAGGGCGAAACTCGAACCGGCAACCTTTGGGCTTAAGTCTGACGCCCTGACTGCTCACCCATGACTCCCCATTGTAGAGTTCTGCCATAGACATAGTGGAGGGGCATGAAAGAAAACCAAGGGGGCAAAAACATAAAAATGTGCAATGAAAACTTTGAAAAGTGCATTGGTTGTACAGAAAACAACTAGAGTTACATTGTGCAAAATAAGCAGAAGAGATAGGAAGGCTAGATAGTGGAGTAATAACTATAAAGTACTAGTGCATATTCAAGTGGTGGATGGCTTGTGGCTAGGTACTGTCCCTAAAACACGTGGTATTGCATGGGATGCTGTAGTGCCTTCTCCCTGATGGTACAGGAGGAGTGTGAATGGGTGGTGTGCTGGATGTGTGGGGTCAGAGGTGAACAGGTGATGTGCTTGGTTTTCCTGGCAATTATGGTGTGTTTTTTAATGTAAGACTGCGTGAGAAGACTGCAATCAATGATTTTAGAGGCCCTGCACACCAACTTCTCCAGCTGTTGTTTATCTCGGCTGGTGGTGCTGCCATACCAGAGAAGGATGGAAAAGGTGAGCCCGCTCTAGATTGCAGCACGGTAGAATGATCATACCTACTTCACTGACCCCCACATTTCCTCAACTGTCAAAGGGTTTTTTTGGGCATTTGAAATGATGAGACTGGTGTTCAGGTTCCATGACAGGGACTGATGGACGCTGTTGCCTAAAAAAACAAAGAGTATGCATGTATCCACGAATGGGAGCATACCTATGTTCCCCGGGTCCTATGTTCCCCGGTCTTTGTATTGGACCGGGGAACGTAGGACCCGTTCCCCGCATTGTATCTGACAAGGGGATAAGGCCCAGGATGCTTGCGCAGACATATTTCTGGTACGAACGGTTGCCATGCGTATTTCATGTCAAGTTTGCACACAGTGGCAGCCTAACCTTAACCCTAACAACAACCCGCGCTCGCCATCCGGAAGCAGTGTACTTGGAGGCAGCGGCGAACACAGAACCCTTTTTTGAAAAAAGGGTTCTAAGTTCCCCGGTAGCTGGGAACATAGGACCCGGGTAACATAGGGATGACCCCCACTAAATGCAGTTGTGCTGTAGTTAAATGCCACTGTATATATCAATGCAATCCAGTGTTACCAGATTGGGCGGTTTCCCACTCAGTTAGGCTGCTTAGGACAGCCATCTGCAGCTAGAAATGAGTGAAAAGGGCATTTTGGTTTTCTGTAAATTTATGGATATAGAAATCAATCAAATGTAGTTAAATTGGCCGCGATTTAGTGCTTCCAGGCAGCGTTTGAGCATTTTTTGGGGCTGGAAATCATCAGTCTCGTCTGCCAACCCTGACAGGGCCGCATTGCAACGCTACGCCCAGTGAAGGCTCTGCTATCCCTGCAGTAGTGTTTTGTTTGGGGCCGCAACAGGAGATGTTTTTTTTTAAATGGTTACATTTATTATTTCTTCAGTTGTTATTGATCCATCTCTTTATCCAGTACTAATGAATACAGTTGAATATTGGTTCACCTCTTTGAGATCATATTCAAAGGGCTGAAAACATCAGATTGAAAGCTTTCTAGGAATTAATAGATGGTTGTTGCTTCACAACTCTTCACACCCTCTAGTGGACATTTCATGAAATGCAGGATTTAGTTCACATATTCTGAACTGTGATGAGTAACCTGGAGTGAACTATTATCATATCATATCATATCATATCATATCATATTATATTATATTATATTATGTTATATTATAGTGATTGTTGAGGTATATGCAATTTTAAAATCCCCCATCAGAATCTTTGCCAGAACTTTCTTTTGTTTTGAACAATACGGATGTAATGATTCAGTCAAGATTAATATGTAATCTGGAATAAAAACCAGGGCGAGACTCACTGACAATAAGTCCCCCTCAAATGATTTACATGCCTCAAAAAATGCACTTTTTCAATTATTATTTTTATGCATATTTTTTGGGGGGTTTTCAACTTTAGTTAGACAGGACAGTGAAGAGTGGGACAGGAAGCGAGAGGATCTGGAAATAACCTCGGCTTGGGAATCGAACCTGGGTCACGCCCGCGTAGCAGTCCAGTGCCCAGCCGATTAAGCCACAGCCGGGCCCCCATTTTTTCAGTTTTAATCACAAGTGTAGGAGTTCCATACCTGCTGTATTGCACAATCCCGACATAGGCATAATGTTCAACTGTAATGTCTGTTAGGAAACTGTCTTTATGCTTCCTCCTACGCCACTCAGATGTATACTGATATAATGATAAATTAGGTCTTTTGCAAGCAGTGTGCAGATCCTTCCCTCCTCCTTCTTCATATGCCAGTTTTGATTTGACACCTGCTTATGCTTTCCTGTTGGATGTGCGTGCCTTCCACTACACCCTGATATAATGAAAACCATTTCTGTACACTGCATGTTGTCTGGTTTGCAAGAGTGGATCTGAGTGGATTAAAAATAGCTGCCTGCAAGACCTTCCAGTGGCCGATGTAACCAGATACACAGCAGCCCCCTCAGCCCTCTGTAGCAGAGGCGGAACAAGTTTGCAACAGCTCAGCCATGTCTTCAGGCCTCTGCTCCGTGGACTTTGAGATCCACGGCCATGTTCAAGGTAGGTAGGCGGTGCAGGGAAACAAACGTGTCGCAACAGCAGGACTTGTCAATAGAAGCCCGCTTGGAGTAATGTCTTTAGAACTGAAGGGGTAGAAAGCGTGCAGCACTGTGCTTGCATTGGGGGTAGAGAACTGCTACAGTGGTTCCCCAAAAAAGTTTTTGTTGTGGGGACCCCCTTTTTGGAGATAAGAATATTATTTACCCCCACCCCCAATATTCTTAGGCAATTTTTGGCCCTTAATATTGCTAGATTTTCCATTAACAGTTTTTTTGCTAATATTGCTACATTAACAGGGAAAACAAACAAATCTATTAACCATACAAGGGAATACTATTACTACCCAATTTATGGAAGCATGTTAGCTGTCAACCCGGTTTGATGCAAAGACCCTTCTGTCTGCGACCCCCTGCAATACCTCTCATTTCTCCTGTGTTTACATTGGAAATGTAAGAGAATGTTATTATTGACCATAACATATTCATGTTTAAGACGTATTTTCAGTTTGGCACGCACTTTCTAACATGTGTCTATTTTTTCCAATTAGGTGTTTGTTTCCGAATGGTAAGTTTCCCACGCATGTGATACACATTTTCATGTAGTATGAGTAATAAAAGTCTCTACCTACAGACTGTTTTTTTTTCTGTCATCATTTCTGTCTGTCTGTCTGTGTGTGTGTGTGTCTCTCTCTCTCTCTCTCTCTCTCTCTCTCTGTCTCTCTCTCTCTCTCTCCTCTCTCTCTCTCTCTCTCTCTCTCTCTCTCTCTCTCTCTCTCTCTCTCTCTCTCTCTCTCTCTCTCTCTCTCTCTCTCTCTCTCTCTCTCCTCTGTGCCCCCCCAGTACACAGAGAAGGAGGGCCTCAGTCTGGGCTGTGTAGGCTGGGTAAAGAACACCAATAAGGGGACCGTAGTGGGCCAGGTGCAGGGGCCCAAGGAGCAGGTCAAAGAGATGTGAGTTCCTGTGTTCCTTGCCTTCTCCAGGATTGCTAACGGCAGCTCAATGCACAGTATTTTATATCGGGCTTTACAAAGTTAAAAACGCTAAACAACATTAAAAACATCTGGCTTTCATCAGGGTGTTTGCTGAAACCAGTCTGTGTTTTTACATTTGTATCCTACTACCGTGATGTAAAATACTGTGAGAGCAAATCTTCTTATTAGTAGCCAAGATTATACTTCTCTGGAAATGTAACATGATGTTTTTCCAACAGCACCTTATTCCTGTGTACGTTGGTCAATAAAATGACCAGTGCTCTTATACTGTTGTGTACATAGGTTTTAAATGTACACTGAGAGTGTGAGGTTGTCTATTGACCAGCAGGTGGCAGTGTTTACCATGCTGTGTGTGTGTGTGTGTGTGTGTGTGTGTGTGTGTGTGTGTGTGTGTGTGTGTGTGTGTGTGTGTGTGTGTGTGTGTGTGTGTGTGTGTGTGTGTGTGTGTGCACGTGCGTGCGTGCGTGCGTGCGTGCGTGCGTGTGTGTGCGTGTGTGTTTGTGTGTGTGTACTACCTCCAGCCTCCTGCTCACATTGAACAGGCGAAGGCACATAGGTAACAGGTGAATGCTGATAGCGTGTCTTAACCAATTCCACTACTTTTTATACTATATTAAGAAATGTAATATATTTTTAAAAGATGTGTAATTACTCAACAATATTCTTATTGTTGTCCAGGAATTGCCAAATTAAATAGTGCCCTTGGTGCACTTATATGTCTAGTTTATACGCTGACAGGTGAACAGCAGGTGATAGCTTGTCTCAACCAATTCGACTACTTTTACAAAGAGCTGTAATATGTTTAAAAAAATGTATTGTCATTCAATAATATTCTTATTGTTGTCCAGGAATTGCCAAATTAAATGGTGCCCTTGGTGCACTTTAATGTCTAGTTTATAGTCTAGCCGTAAGTCTACCGAGGAGCCCCTGTCATGTCGGCTCTGTCCAGTCTAGTCCCTCATTATTAGGGTTACAGCCTGGCGTCACAGTCCCCCCCCCCCTCTCTCTCTCTCTCTCGTGCTCTCTGTCTCTGTGTGTCTCTCTCTCTGTCTCTCTGTCTCTGTCTCTTTCTCTCTCTCTCTCTCTCTCTCTCTCTCTCTGTCTCTGTCTCTTTCTCTCTCTCTCTCTCTCTCTCTCTCTCTCTCTGTCTCTCTCCTTCTCTCTCTGATTTTCTCTCTCTGTCTCTGTGTCTATGTGTCTCTCTCTCTCTCTCTGTCTCTCTCTTGTGCTCGCTGTCTCTGTGTCTCTTCCTCTCTCTCTCTCTCTCTGTCTCTCTCCTTCTCTCTCTCTCTCTCTCTCTCTCTCTCTCTCTCTCTCTCTCTCTCTCTCTCTCTCTCTCTCTCTCTCTCTCTCGTGCTGCATTATCCCTTCTTCAGCCTGAAGGTTGGTTTTTATTGCCCGCTCCTCCGGCTAGTGCATCAGGCTGATGCTGCTGTGCTGTCGATGCCAAATGGCTCACATTCATTCATCCCTCCCTCCCCACTTAGGAGGGTTTCAGCTCGGACCACTGCGGCTGGATGATCTACCGTATGACAGGAAAAGTCTTGCACCCCCTTCACCTCCTCTAAAAAGCCCAGGCATCGTCATCTCCACCTCTGTCTCCATCTCTATGAGGTCATCAGGGTGTATGCGGGTGGCTCAGGGCCGGATTAAGATGGCCTGGGGCCCCAGGGTTACAAGTTGCGATAGCCCCCCTATAAAAAAAAAATCTTGACAAAATTACATTATCAATGTCACAATTCCAAGCTATACTTTAAGTCTGCCAACTATGGAGAGGAATATTAACGAGATATGAATTAAGCAATTAGCCACGAGAGGCACTGGGTTTTGCTCGATTTACCACGGGTAAGGAGAGTGGGGCATGACGCGAATCGGAGTCTCTCATGTCTTATTGCTTATCTAAAACTGTTACACTTAATTGCTGACCAAATTTGCCCCGCGTCCTTCAGTTGACAAGTTGAGGAAATGATTGGTTACCCCCGCAATCACTACTGGGCGTGCGTGCATTTGTCAAACTGCCAGACATACGCTTTGCTACAAAAACTCAGCAAGGGCCGATAAACACCCCCAATGGCCCCCCAACGGAGCAGTGCAGCGGGACGGTATCATGCTCAGGGAACCAGACTTGTACGAACTACGAAATTGAATTTAATTGAATCACAGTAATGCCATAATATGAACCCTAGGGGGTGGTGTTCTATGTACTCTCAATGGGTGGTGTAGATTAAATTCAAGGTAATGACACCACCTAGTGTTTGTATTATGGCATTACTTTGATTTTCAATTCATTCAATGAGGAATTTCGTACAAGCCTGCAGGGTGCCTCAGTCATGGAGGAGGATGGGGAAGAGCATTGGTTAATTACTCCCCCCACCAACATAGCGGGTCGGGAGTCGAACCGGCAACCTTTGGGCTACAAGTCTGACGCCCTGACTGCTTACACATGACTTATACCAGGGGTTCCCAAATTTAATCATGACAAGGCCCCCATATACCAGTAGATTCCAGCCAAGGCTCCCCGTATACCGTTACATTCCAGCTTTACATGGATATATAAAATAATATCCTAGTACAGAGATGCAATAGATTATAAGACATTTTTTAACTAATGGGAATATTGTTAAGCTTATTTTTGGTTTATTTTGCTCTACCTTAGTTATTTAACCCCTTAATGCGCGCCGTACCTCCAGTGGCACGCTGTAATAGTCATTGTAATGTAACTACCATAGCACTACAATACTATGACACAACACAGGCCCTTTAGTAATGCACCACAACTTGGTCATTACCATGCTGGTAAGAACAAATTTATAAAGCTGCGTCTTAACTATTTTATTGAAATATTCATTTTGTTTTGCAATGCTTTTCCTGCCAACCTGGCCCGCACCTTGGAAACCACTGCTCTATACTGTATACTGTACACTCCATACAATCGTTGAATTTTACACGTACCCCCTGCGGATGTGCTTGTGTACCCCTAGTGGTACGCGTATTCCCTGGTTGAGAATGACAGGTCTAGAGCATCATAGCTGAGGAGAACTGCATGACTTAGCTTAACCGGGCCACGCCCTCCTAGTGACACAACACCCTCAGCGTTGGCTCTAGTCAGGCCAGGACCAATACAAACATTGTGTCTGAGCTCCAGATAAATAGGGAACTCCTCCCACTTTTTCGAGAAGCAAACAACCAATAGCAAAACAAGGGAGGGGGGGTTAACCATGCCGTTTGGGAAATGTTAATTGTTATACTCTTGGTCAGACCAAGTCTCGAAGAGCTTTGAAAGTCAGGCTAGATAATCAGGCTAGAGTTAGCTTAGGGCACAGCCAAACTGCCAAGCAGACAGGCTGCACATCTGTGAGCTGCACCGCTCTGAGGTATATTTGCAGGTCACTGAAACGGCAAATATCTAGCGAAGCGCTCCCTGTCCAACTGTTTGTACAGGTATATGTGATCAGGAGATAGCCAGTAAGCACATGCAAAGTGGGGGAAGTGAAGTATGGGTTTTAGTATTTGCATGGTGAAGATGTTTCCTCAGTTTTGCATTAATC
>NC_085880.1:19871027-19913527 GCF_034702125.1 Engraulis encrasicolus | reverse complement strand
TTTAAATTAGTCCAACTCACTCAGGCATCCTTTCTCTGAAGGTCTTTGAGTAGTATTTGTCATTGTGTCAACAAGCATGCTGTTCAGCTGTACACACACCACCAAAGCAGCTGCCACAAAACTACACACTATACAGACAGTGGCTGAATTCATTCTCATATTATTTCATATTCTATCCTCCATCTCTTACCTTTCAACAATGTGTTTTTTACGCCATTCAGTAGGCATGAAAGGGTGTTATTCTATTCGATGTGACAGTAATCCATTCTGCTGGTAATAAAAGCATGTACTAGTTTCTCTAGATCTTGTTTCGTCATGAGGCCCTTAAATCTAGCAATATTTTTAAGTGATAAAAAGCTGATTTACTGATTGCCTTCATTTGATGGTCAAAGTTCAAGTCACTGCCAATGAGCACACCAAGGTTTCTGACCATATCTTTTGGTGTAAGCCCCATGCATTACATTTATGAGGCATTTTTATCCATAGTGAGTTACGACAGAGGATCATCTCTGGAGTCAAATGCAGAGTACACAACAAGGTCAGGGCAGATGAGTAGGGTTAGTTTTGTCATGAAGGGAAACAGCACTGAAAATGAAAAAAGGCATTTTAGCAATATTATTTTTCTAGTTTCAAGTGTAGCCCCTGAAAGCATGCCTATCCACAGTGCAATGCTGTAATGGTCACTGGAAAATCTTAACTACCATACACTACTATGACAGTGCGCAGCAGGACCTTAAGTAATACACAACGACTTAGTTACTGCCATTCTGTCAACAGCTAATTTATAACAGGGGCCGTCTAACTGGGTTAACTAAAGCTTGATGAGATTGCATTGAAGTGTCTTGAAGTTAGAGTGAGATGGCGCTGCTCTGGTAGCTTCAGTGGCGTAACAAGTCTCTCACGGGACCTGTTGAGAGTGTCCACCACGGGCAGTCAGAGACTGGTGGGATTTTTGGATATTTCACATCTAATACATGGACATCAAAGCTGAATTTCACTAAGGCAATATAACACAGTTCTGATAACTTAGTATAGTTGGGACAGGCCAATTCTTTTCACAACTATTCAGAATTTAATGAAGTTCTCATTTTATTTTCATTTTGGGTAGGGTGATGGGTCCCTTATCCCTAAGCCCTAGGGGCAGTACTGTAGTTCCCTGTAATGACTTGATAGCTCAGCTCAACAATTTCCCATCAGGCTTTGCTGTGGCACAGCAGTCATTCACATCAGGGGGCATCAGGAGGAGAAGCATGTGGCTACATGTGGAGTTTAGTGGAGTGGAGGTGGAGGTGGAGGTGGAGGTGGAGGAGAAGTTGAGTGGAGAGGAGGAAAAGGAAGAGTGGAGAGGAAAGGAAGAGGAGGAAGAGTGGAGTCGAGAGGAGGAATGGAGGAGGAGGAAGAGTGGAGTCGAGAGGAGGAATGGAGGAGGAGGAAGAGTGGAGTGGAGAGGAGAGTTGGAATGGAGTGCAGGAGGAGGAGGCTGATCCTCTGAGCTCTTCACTAATCTGCACGCTGGTTGTAATCATCCAGCCAAGCTCTTCTCCACTCCACTCCACTGTCTCTGGCCTGGGAGTCTACTGTACACCAGGCGGCAGCTTAGGGCCTGGCTGACCTACATGCGTGCGTGACCCCAATCGTCCCTTCAGCCGGCACGCTGGATGGACAGTAGGGAGGCCAGAGAGTAATGTAATGTAATGTAATGCAATGGCTGTGATGCAGCTCCAGCTGTTTCATCAGCACGTGATTTGTTGTCACAGATTGGATCAAAAACGCCGCTCTAGATACAGCTGAGAGAGGGTGAAGGGGCATGATCTCCTGTTAAGAGTTGAACTGGACACATGGGCTGGGCAGGGCTGCTGACAGCTTTGGCTGGGCGCAGGACAAAATCATTGGACATGGTAGGGCACTCGTTTGCTATGCGGCCGACCCGGGTTTGATTCCCGGCCCGGGTCCTTTGCCGATCCTTCCCTGTCTCTCTCTCCCCACTCACTTCCTGTCACTTCCTTCACTATCCTGTCAAATAAAGACAATAAAAAGATAAAAAATATAATGATATTAAAAATCATTGGAAAGGACCCACCCCCCTCCCAATATTATACAATGTAATGAGGACCCAAGTCTGCCCCCCCTCCCCTCTCCCTGTTCTATTATAGGCTACAGTATCCACAGGAAAATGCACATCACTTCAACAACACAAGGTCTTGCATGGTGGTGGTCAAGTCATGTTGCATCACTTTGCAGTGATGTATCATTTAGTAATAGTAACTTAAATTACTAACTAACCACAGAAAGCTCCAGTAATAAGAGTGATGTATGTCGGTATACAGACATACAAGATATGTTTAGATGACCTTTAGTTTCAACACCCCATTTCTATTTCACAATATTGTCATTATTTCATTATGGGAGGAATTCACTCAGGCAAGCCTGTTGATTGTCCATTTTACAGTTTCTGCCCCCAAAATAAACTGAACTGAACTGAACTAATGTTAACCCCGCAGGAGTGCCATCTGGTTTAGAAAGCCTTCATTCATCCAGGCCATCTGGAGTGTCTTGTTTGGCCACTATGGGGCGACAGGGAGAGGGCAAGGGGTACATTTATCAGGAGAAAAAACTCTTCAGGGACCTCAGGATTACTTGCAACTGGTTCATTTGAGAGATGCTAATTTTGGAGATACAATGTGCGTTCCCATGTTTTTTTTTTTTTAATTGTGCCACATTTTAACCCAAACTTTTTTTTAAGGCATCTGACAATTTCAGCATCACTTAGCATTGTGTGGAGGAAAAAAACTCGAAACATTTAGACTTTTTTGGTGGTGTGTGGCCTGGTTGTAATTAGACAGGTGGTGTATCACAGAACAGGAACCTTGTTAGTGGAACTTGAATAATTGTTGAATTAGACATAATCCAGACTCTGACCCGAACTGAAGTGGTGGTGGGAGTAATTAACTTGTGCTCTCCCCATCCTCCTCCATGACTGAGGTACCCTGTCCCAATGCACTGCTCCCTTGGGGCGCCATTGGGGGCTGCCCCCTTGTACGGATGAGGCATAAATGCAATTTCGCAGTGTGCAGTGAACACTTGTGTGCTGTGTCACAATGACAATGGGAGTTGGAGTTTCTCAATTGGGCCTTTCACAGGACTTTCACAAGTGGTTCTAAAGATTTTTTTGTAAAAGAAAATTTGGAGACGTCAGCAGAATATCCATGCCCCAAAGGTCTTTTTAATTTCACTGAAGGATTTTATAGTCGAGAGTTTCATTTGACTGTTTCGTTTATAATTGAAGTGCTCTTTTATGGATGCCTCTTTTGTAATTTCAACAGCTGTCTTTTGGGGAAAGCATCCAAAAGGAATAAAGAGAGTGTTTCATCCTTCAGAGTGACCTACTCCTGTTGCCTTCTTAGTGATGTATGTGCCATTTGATCAAGCAACCTGTGAACTCTCTTTCTCTCTAACCCCCTCTCTCTTGTTCTCTGTCCATCTCCTTGCATTCTTTCTTTCTTCCTTTCTCTCTCTCAACTCTCTATCCTTTTGTCTCTGTCCCCGTTTCTTGCTATCCCTTTATTCTTCTTCTTCTTCTTCTCTCTGTCTGTCTCTCTCTCCTCTCTCTCTCTCTCTCTCTCTCTCTCTCTCTCTCTCTCTCTCTCTCTCTCTCTCTCTCTCTCTCTCTCTCTCTCCAGGAAGGTGTGGCTGAGTAAGGAGGGGAGCCCCAGTAGTCGCATCATGCGTGCGGTCTTCACCAACGAGAGGGACATCCCTCAGCTGGAGCTGTCTGGCTTTGGCACGCGCTTCTGAGAGACAACGGTCATTGCGATTTTATTCAATCACCAGATACACTTAATTACATTGATGTGTATAGTCTTTAAATGAATCTGATTAACACCTCCCTCCCTCTTTAAACCAATTGTCTCTCTTGAAATATGTACTAATGACTGTCTGGTTCACTTTGTAGATCATTTTTAAAAAACACTCTTCTGAGAGATATGATGTAATTAAATGCTCAAAGCTCCACTCATTAGCTTTGATGCCTCTACTAAAATGTGTCACTAAAGATGTTTAAATGATTTATTTATTTTTAAAATTACAATTCTACAATTATACTGTGTTAAAGATTCAAATGTGTTACACCTTACATTTACATCAGAATACACCAGTTATTTGCAACTTTCTCATACATGGTGCACAATGCAGTTCATTTACAGCACTCAATGCAGGTAATGATTTTTGAGTGATTAGATTTATTTCAACAAAAATATTTCAAGAGATTAGACCTCATACAAAATGATACAGAGTAAAAGTCATACATCACATAATAGCATGTATTACAGAATTGACAATTAAAATGTGCATGAATGTGCCAGGCGATCAAAGGACATAGTTGGTTTGTGACCATTTATGCCCCTCTGGGCTTCTGTTTTCCTGCTTATGTTGTGTGTTGTGCAGTGGTGTGCTTTTCTTGTCAGGACCAGCTGATGTAAAACTCAGCGTGTCTTCGTTTGCTAACAAAAGCAAGATGGAGGGAAGATTTGTCCAGCATGCACCCCTTCAGCGTTCAGGGGCACAGTTTCCATGGTATCCATTTCCATCCACCAGGAATCACACAGACGGAGAAGGAATTGGCCAATTTTATTTTTATCCTCTAGCCCGGTATCATTGCAGTGTATGGTAGGTTGTAGTAGTATTATATAACTCTGCATGCATCGTAATTACTGTAACAACAGTACAACACAATCGTGCATCATCCTTATCCTCTGAATAGTGCACAGGATATTCATTCTGTACTTCCGTAAGCAACCTGCAGCTTTTCAGCCCTGGGGGTGTAGTATGAAGGCAGTTAATTAGCAAACCTATTTACTCAGCCCAGAGGTACGATAGTCTTACACCTGTTGGAAGACGGGTCAGGTTGTGTTGGTTTAGGGAGAAGGAATATATATCCCCAGGCTCTTTCACTTTACCTCTGCATAAACGCAACACAAAGTAGTTTTTACCCCCTCCAAAAAATAATTTTAGTGAGTCATGAGCTGGTAATACGGTGTACAGCACTGACAATTTATAACCCTCAGACTGAAAGACCAACTCCCAACTCTCTAACTATTAGGCCACGACCAGTGGTGCAGTATACTTTTTGTGGTGGGTATACTGTATTTTTGAGCATTTTTTGAGGTATACTGTATATATTTGTGCTATGTGCTATGATCAATCGATATGGGTATACTGAAATCCCTGAAATTTTGAAGTGGATATACTATGTATGAAGAGTTCAGATGCAAAACCCCCTAACTCCATTTCTGAAGACCTGCACTTCTATATTTTTAGAGAACCCCATTGTTGGTTTGGTTTACATTCATGTACTTGATAATACATATAAATAGTTATATTACAGAAATAAAATACAAAATATGCAATTTTGATAGCTTTGTATTAAATAAAAATGAATTAACATTATTTTCTGAAAAGGCACTTAGGGGGTTTTGCATCTGAACTCTTCGTATACTTGTGTTCTTCGTAGACTACACCACTGGCCACAGCTGCTCCCAATTACAGAGCTCAGTCCACTGGGATGGCAGGTCAGGTGCCAGATGAGCACCATCCCTGGTCTCCAAGCCTTCGCGTTAAACCCCCAATACAACCACCCAGAGGCGATTCTAGTGTCAATGGGGGCCCCAAGCAAAAACCCGAAAGGAATGAAAATTCGAAGCAAATCACAGCTATTTTAGTTTAAAGTTGAGCTGATTTTCACATTCTAGTGGTTTGGGGGCCCCAAGCGGCTGCCTGCCTAGCCTGGTGACAAGATGCGCCTCTGCAACTGCCCACATCCCACCAGCCTCTCATGCAGCCTGTGTCCACTGGGATGGCAGGTCAGGTGCCAGATGAGCACCATCCCTGGTCTCCAAGCCTTTGCGTTAAACCCCCAATGTCCACATTGCACCAGCCTCTCATGCAGCCTGTGCTCATCTATCTCTTCTCGCCCAGTTACAGTAAGCCTTTGCTATAAACCCAAATCAATGGATGCATTAGTTACTTACAATCTAGTGTCACATATTCTAAATGACCTGGTTTTACCTGTCCAATTCAACCAGGTGATCATTCCACCAGCCAATCACCTGGCTGAATTGGACAAGTCATTTGGAATACGTAGCACTGGATTGTAACTAATGAATCCCTTTTCATTGACCCCAATGCCCACATCCAATAAGCTTTTCATGTAGGCTGTGCCCACCTACAGGTATCCCCTCTCATCTATCCCCTCTTGCCCATAACTGTGCTCATCATTCCCCATTCCTTGTCACCAAGCCTTAGCTATAACCCCCAATTATGGGCAGTCATGGGTAATCGGTTAGGGCGTCAGACTTGTAGCCCAAAGGTTGCCGGTTCGACTCCCGACCCGCCAGATTGGTGGGGAGTAATTAACCAATGCTCTCCCCCATCATCCTCCATGACTGAGGTACCCTGAGCATGGGCCTGTCCCGCCGCACTGCTCCCTTGGGGCGCCATTGGGGGCTGCCCCCTGGCACGAGTGAGACATATATGCAATTTCGTGTACTGTGGAGTGTTGTGTTACAATAACAATGGGAGTTGGAGATTCCCAGTCGGGCTTTCACTTCACAATACAGTACAATGCCCATATCCCACCAACCTCTCATGCAGCTTGGGCCCATCTATCTCCCTTCGCCTAGTTTACAGTACTCACTCCCAGTGGGCTGGCAGGACGGGGGTCAGGTGACCTGAGAAACGCCCGCTCCCTGGCCCCGCCCCCTTTACCCAGCAGGCAGCAGGAGTAAATCTGCATGTTGGCAGAGTGCAATCCTCTTAGTTGCCATGAGTGACATGATTACATCCTGCTGGACTGCAGTGCATGGGCTTAAGGGCCACATCGGAGAACACTGCTGCCCAGGAGGGGTGGGGGATGGGGTGGGAGGAGGATGGAGCAGACAACACACCAGGAGTACTGCACGTCCATACAGTACATAGAGGTATTGCACCAAGAAGGTTTAGTAACTTACTCTACCTACAATACCTGGGGGTGAGGAGCAGACAACACAACAGGAGCACTGCACGTGCACATAGAGGTATTGCACCAAGCAGGTTTAGTAACTGACTGTACCTACTGTAGTTACCTGGGCACGTTCATTCTGCAGGTTGGTACAGCTACAACTTGCTGTGTACCGGCCACAAGTCTACAAGTTCACAAGTATAGAAACTTGTCTTCAGTTTCACCATAGAGAAAGACATAAAACAGGTGAGACATTACACATTTAGGGGCATTTCACATTTAAGACGAAAAAAATCAGGAAAAAATCATTTATTAAATTAAAACAAAAAATAAAGGACTGTTACTCCATACAAATAGATGATTAATTACATTAAATAACAGTAATATATGAATAATCTAAGATATAAATCCCACTTTGTAGAGAGGAAGAGAATAGAAGAGGAGACTTCTATGCTTTGATTGGCAGGATTATGAACCCATGAGATGCATATATCCATAAATTACAAATCGATTTGTAAATGATAAATTATACTTTTTTAGGGTGGTCACTAAAACACATTCATTGAATAATCCCTTGCGGTGTTGACTATGGCAACAGTGAGCTGATATTGACACATGACAGTGACACTTAGTGATGTTCACACATGGATAAAAGCTTTAAGGTTTCTATACTCGCGCACTTAGGAAGTATTCATTTCTCTGATGAATTTTAGGCCAACTAAAACCCAAGTAACAAGTCATGAATCTCCCCACTATGTCCTCTTTGTTTAGTCTAGTTTGTTTGTTCCTGTGTGCCCTTTTGAAGCTGTTTTGTTAGCTCTACCTTTTCCTCAAAGTCATTTGAAAAGGTTAGCAGCATGCTTAGTCTGACTGGAGGGGTGTGCAAAGAACACCCCCATCCCCATCATTAGAATTCAGTATAGGCTTCTCACTGTTGCAGACACATCCCCATTCCCATTCAGTTGCGCTCTCTCTCTCTCTCTCTCTCTCTCTCTCTCTCTCTCTCTCTCTCTCTCTCTCTCTCTCTCTCCCTCTCTCTCTCTCTCTGTCTCTCTCTCTCTCTCTCTCTCTCTCTCTCTCTCTCTCTCTCTCTCACACATACACACACTCTCTCTCTCTCTCTCTCTCTCTCTCTCTCTCTCTCTCTCTCTCTCTCTCTCTCTCTCTCTCTCTCTCTCTCTAGAGACTGAGCTTACAGTGCTGTCATGCATAGGACCAGCCTGCATATCACATTTGCTTACACTTGATTATACAGTTTGGTAATGGGCAACAACACTGTGACCTGGCGTGTGTGCGTGCGCGTGTGTGAAAAAAACCCAACTGGTAAACTCAAAATTCCATTGTCTTTGTGACACACCACTCCACAGCACACAAGTGTTCAACTCACACTGCACACAATGAAATTGCATTTATGCCTCACTTATACAAGGGGACTGTGTGTGTGTGTGTGTGTGCGTGTGTGTGTGCGCGTGCACGTGCGTCTGTGTATGTCCGTACATCTGCGCATCTGTGTCTGTGTGAGTGTGTATTAACAGGAGAAAGGGGATGTTTGACCATGGGGATCACAGTGACACTTAAACTGAGCTGCTTGAGAGGATAATCCCATTTCCTCTGGTAGATAATGGGGGCTGCCTGCCTGCATGGGGGAATGGGAGACATCACTGGTGCTGGCACTGTGGACGTGTCAGTGGACACGAGACAACACCTCCAATACGCACACACTTGCACGGGTTAGGCATAAATGCGATTTTGTTGTGTGCAGTGAATACTTGTGTGCTGTGGAGTGCTGTGTCACAATGACAGTGGGAGTTGGAGTTTCCCAGTTGGGCTTTCTTCACACGCACACGCACACGCACACACACACACACACACACACACACACACCACACACACACACACACACACACACACACACACACACAGTACCACCTTTGATTTACTATTTTAGTGGGGACCCTCCTTTGACTCCCATAATAATAAAAGGACTTAAAATGATAATGGGTGCTCAGACCAAACATAACGTAAAGGGATGTTTTTTTTCCCACTATAGCCTGTCAATAAAGAAATACTTCTGTAATTTTAGTGTCATCAAAGAAATTTTGTCCCCACAAAGTAGCCCTTTTGGGGTTTTCTATCTTACTTCTGGTCCTTACATGGATATATAAACATGCCACACACACACACACACACACACACACACACACACACACACACACACACACACACACACACACACACACACACACACACACACACACACACACACACACACACACACACACACCACTTCTTACACAGTAGCTGCCAATGTTCAGACACCATATGCACATTCTCCGGACAGCTTTGGCCAGAGCCAGGAAACCACCCCCAGTGCATTCCCATCCTCACACATCCTCACATCCTCCCATCCTCATTCCCATCCTCAGTGTAACTTTTCAGGACTTAGCAGCACAGTAATTAAACTTCATGGCTTAAGCGATTTAACACAAGTGAGAGAGTGCTTTGAGATGCTTTCCATTGTTCCATGTTGTTGAAAAGCAAATGCTGCATTGACATGAAATTAAACATCATTGTGTGTGTTTTTTTATTTAATGTACAATGCAAAAAGCAGCTTGAACAAACATTATTCGAGTGGAGGCAAGGTTTTGTGATAAATGTTATTATTGTTTTGGCATAGTAAGTGAAGATTTTCTTGCACACCTCCTTGGTCAGGTGCGTAGGAGTGGAACCCCAAAGTCACCAACGTTATCAAAGAAAGCTCCCGCACACTGTTCACATTTGCATGGTTTAATGCAAATGTGAACAGTGTGCGGGAGCTTTCTTTGATATTATTGTTTTGGCTAAATTAAAAAACTTGGCATCACAGTGTTGTTGATTCAGGATATACCAACTCGTCGCATAGCAATCATCCAATCAGAAAGAAGTCAGGTACTGATTGTCATATACTGTAGGTTTCTGCAACTTCAAGAACATACTTTTGGTTCTGTTGCTGTGTGTGTGTGCGTGCGTGCGTGCGTGCACATGTTCACGTGTGCATGCATGTGTGTGATCATGCGTGTGTGTTTGGAGGATGACAGTGCCTGCCAGAGAGTGAATGAGAGGGGGTTGAGTGTTGGGTGTGTGTGTGTGTTGAGAGAGGGGTGAGTGTTCGGGGTTGTGCGTGCGGTGGCAAGTGTGTGTGAGTGAGTAGGGGATGGGGGGTCTCTCCCCTCTTCGTTACGCCTGAGTTGCGCTCCCATGCCACAGGGCTCCTCTCTCCCCATGCCCAGCCCACTTGCCTATCCACTTGCCTATCACCACACACACACACACACACACACACACACACACACACACACACACCACACCACACCACACACACACACACACACACACACACACACACACACACACACACACACACTCACACTCACACTCACACATACATACACACACAGAGAGAAGATGACCCTCACAGATAGTGCCAAAACTCTCCAACATGAATTTATTCCCCTCTCCTTGTGAAGAAAAGGCTGTAGCCTGCACACACACACACACATCCTCAGTGGAAATGCCAGCATTGCCTCCATTACGCAACCCTTACAAATCCCATTGACTGGCGCCCACTAGGCCTATCTTTGTCTTCCTGCTACTTTTTTCCCTCTCCCTTTTAACCAAGCGAGCAGCTGAGTTGCTTGGAGATTGAGAAGGACCATTTTTTTTCTCTCCCTCTGTATCTCTCAGTGGTCGGTAGTAGAAGACCCTACAACTATATGATCAGGGGGGCGTGGGTCAAAGGGGTCAGTTGTCACGGGCCCAGGAAGAAAGGGGGGGCAAGAAATGGGTCCTCATTACATTGTCTGCAGGGTTATAAATTAACTTGTTTCATTACTAGCCAATAAAGTATGGCCACTACATGTTAAATCTTACTACACATACACTCATAAGTTTTATTCTCTACCAGCCAAAATGTGTCTGGTTGGCTGGTGTTAATTTAGAGCCCTGAGTGTATGTATTGAGAGGGGGGGGCCCTTCAGACGATGTTGTCATGGGCCTGACCAAAGCTGCCAGTGGTCCTGTATATAGCTAATAAATAAAAGTGGGGAGCGAAACTAAAAGGGTATAAATGCTAGCTACAGTAGGAGGTGCAGCAGCTCTCTGACAGGCAGACACATTCATCACTGGAATGGGAAAGGTAACATTTCTTCTGAGGTTTCTAGGCTGCAGCATGGTCTTTCCAATGGAGGTACCGCATCACTGGTCTGAATTAATGCACAGGCTAGATATGGCTGCAGCCCAGGGGCACCCCACCTGCCAGAGGGCCCCTGATTGGCCAAAAGTGCAATGTTGAAAAATTCATCTGTGGTGTTGAGTACAGTTGGTAGACAGGTTATCCTTAATTCTAAGCTTGTAATTATGACACTGTCTATGTACATTTGTCACAAAATGTGCCCTTCGCCGTGAGGCCCCACAGCAACCTGTAGCCTAGGAGCCCCAGGTCATCTTAATCCGGCCATGACCGCGCCACTGAGGCACTGAGGATGGTCTGACTGTGACCGAAAACGTGTGCACACTGTTCTTGGGTTGCACTTTTATTTGTTTTCTAAATATGCAATAAAAGTACACTATTGCATAGGCCTTCAGGTGTGCAACCTCCCCTTGCTTGCTCCTATAGGCTGCAGCCTGAAAACTTTGGTGCCTATACTGCCGTACAATCTTAGAACGCAGTAACTCTAAAAACGGCAAACTGAGAAAAAAGGCTTCAAAGTTTTCCATATGGCGCGACAACTGTGTTGTCGGTAAATTGGTGGTGACACTTCCTGGTAATGCTTTTTTAGGATAGAAATTTAATGCACACAAAAAAAACCCCCAAAAAACAACATTTATGTGTCTTTTTGCCACAAAAACCCGACTTACTGCGTTCTTGGCTGGTATTACTGCCACAAAATGGAGTTACTGCAGGAGTTACTGCGTTCTTAGCTTGTATTACTGTCTACTCCCAAACCAGTCCCATTGGAACGTGCAGCAGTAACTCGCCGATTTACTGCGTTTTTGTTTAACCTTTTTTGGGTCATTTTTGCACTTTCAAAATGAGTTTTCTCCAAAACGGGACGGTGTTGGACCACCATTTTTGGACACAAGACAATTGAGGTAGTTTAGAACCGATTTCCGATATAAAAAATTTTTCGACCATTTTGAGTTACTGCGTTCTAGTATTGCACGGCAGTATATGCAGACCTGTCTTTTTTCAGACAGTCTTATCTTGTGCCATGTGTGAGACCACAATTAACTTCTGTGTCCATTTTTAACCAAAATAATTTTTTCTTTCTAACTTTCTCAGAATTTCTTGTAAATCTCCAAGGCTCAGTTTGTGATGGCGTCACAGAAACAGATCCAGAAAGTTTAGACTATTGACACATTTCCAATGCTGTTTTAAGCATGTAACAATACCAATCTGTGCCAAGTTGGCTTGAGTTGACATGTTGGTTAAATGGGTATTCTGTGAGTGCTCTGTGTGTCTTGTCTTTCTTTCTTTTCTCTCATTGTGCTGGTAATTTCATGGTCTTCAGTTATCTCTTTGGAATGCAGTTTTGTGCAGGGTGAAGGTCATGCATACATTTTCATGGCAGAATGCATGCATATTGCTTAATAGTTATGCAATGCCATTCATTCTATTAGAAACACAAAAATCTTACCACCCCCTCACTGTCTCAGAATTTGCTCTCCAAAATCTCCCTAGTAACGGAGACTCAGAAAGGGCTTTTTTTAACGGAGGCAGCTCTCTGCTTTCTCGTGCGGGGGCTGTTGGTAAACTGGTGATTTGTGTGTCAATCGAGAAAAAAGGCAGATCCATCAAATCCCCAAGCATTGCAGAGAACCTTTCAACTCCTCGCCAAGACATCCAGATGACGCGCACATGTAGGTCTGCATTCCCCTGCTCGCTCGAACGCCTACCCTGCCTACCCTGCCTGCCTGCCCACCAGCCTGCCCACTTCTACTCCTCCGCACTTTACAGCAAACACACTCACCTGCCACGGGATCACAGCAAGGTGTCAGGGGGAGAGAGAAAGAGAGAGAGAGAGAGAGAGAGAGAGAGAGAGAAAGAGAGAGAGAGAGAGAGATGGAAGATGGAAGATGGAGGAATGAGGGGATGTGAATTGGCAACAATTATGTGTTGGTGAAAGACAGACCAAGAGAGAGAAAGAAAGACAGATGGATGGAAGAAACACAAGATTTTGAAAAATAAATGAATTCATACTGTAGCAGTGAAGACATACTGTATTATCAGTTGATGTGAGAAAATGCGTGTGAGAGAAAGAGAGAGAGAGAGGGCTAGAAATAGAGAGAGAGAGCGATAGAGAGCTAGAAAGAAAGAGAGAGAGGAGAAAGAGAAAGGAAGAGAGTGAGTGTCAGTGAGCCAGGCTGAACTCGGCCCGCCTACTCCATTCAGGGAGAGATGAGAGAGTGTCTGACAGGGCTGGGCTGGGACAGAAAAACAGCCGGGGCATTCGTTGGCATAGATAGACCAGCCCCTGATGAGTGGAGGTGCAAAACACATACCAGAAAAAGAGGTGCTGGCAACCAGTAAAACACTTACAGGGGGAGAGAAGTGCCACACACTCTCGAGTTGTATATACAGGTTTCTAATGAGTGAGATTTTTAGTAGTTTATTTCCAGAATTCATGCTGTCCATTCACTAATGTTACATTTTTATTAATTCTTACCACCACCATCAAATTCTAAGTATTCATTATGATTGGGAAAATTGCATTTTTCCTACATGAAAAGGGGGATCTTCTCCATGGTTCGCCATTTTGAATTTCCAAAAATAGCCATTTTTAACTGCAAAAATGACTCTACTTGGACCATACTAGAAAAAATATTTGTTTATTACTTAGACAACGTCCATGTAAAGATCAAATTTGGCCATTTTCTGCACAGTGTCCCTTTAATGAAACATTAAAAACTTGTGCGGCACTTCTCTCCTCCTGCATAGACCAGCCCCCTAACATAGCCTGCTGCCTTTCTACGATATTATTATGATTAGCCAATTTTACTGTCTACGTTAAAGATAGACCAATTAGCTGCCCCATCTACTAAGGGAAAAACAAACAAACAAACCAAAAAACAACAGCGTCGGCCCATGAGGGCTGTTGGCCCACCGGGAAAATGCCCTGTATGCCAGATCACCAGTCCAGCCCTGGTGTCTGAAACCAGGCAGGAATCACTTCCTCACCTCCTCCTCCTCTTCCTCCCTCTACTCTTAATCTCCCTATTCTTCCACTTCCTCCTCCTCCTCCTCCACCTATGCCATTTCTCTCCTCCACCTCCTCCTCTCTTTCATCCTCCTCTCTCTCCTCCTTTCATCCTCATCCTCTTCCACCTACTTCTCATTCTTTAACACATCCCTCCTCCCTCTTCCCCCTCCACCACCTCTTCCACTTCCTCTTCCACCTCTAACCCCCTCCACCACCTCTCTCCTCCTCCACCATTCCCCTCGTCCACTACCGCCTCCTCCACCTACTCTCTCTCTTCCTCTGTCCTTCTTCCTCCACCTCCTCCTCCACCACCTCCTCATCTTCTTCCTCCTCCTCTCTATTCCTCATCTTTCTCTCTTCTCTTGCTTCTCCTCGTCATCTCCTCTCCCCTCTACCACCTCTCGCCTCCTCCTTCTCCTGCACCACCTCCACCTCCTCTTACACCTCCCTCTACCACCTCTATTCTCCTCTCTCCTCCACCTATCTCCTCTCATCGCCCAGTTACACAGTAACAGTGAAAGGGACTGTTACCAGCAGTGTCCATGGTAACCGACTGCTCTGTGCAGACTTTGTGTAAGGCAGTGGTTCCCAAACTGGGGGTCCGACCCCCTGGGGGGGCGGGGGGGGGGGGCGGTTGTGTGGAGGTCCTGAAGGGGGGTTGCGGACAAAAGGGACTAGCAATATTAGTGGGCAAACTATTAATGGGAAATCTAGCAATATCATTGGACAAAAAATTGCTTCAATTGCTAGGCTATGGTGGGGTCGCGAAAATATTCTAATGTCCAAAAGGGGGTCCCCGCTGAAAAAGTTTGGGAACCACATTGTGTAAGGGGGCTGAGAGGAACAAAGCCCACAGGTGCCTTTCTGCTGTGGCCACGGCCGCTCCAGTGGCCCACACAACACAAAGAGGCTTCACACAGCACACTACACACACACACACACACACGGGAGATGGAGATCAACTCTCACACGGCATGGCCACTACACTGAGATACCCAAACTCTCCCTCTCTTTCTCTCTCTCTCTGCCTCTCTCTCTCTCTCTCTCACACACACACACACACACACACACACACACACACACACACACACACACACACACACACACACACACACACACACACACTCTGTCTCTCACTCTCTGTCAAACTCTATGCAAGGTTCATTCTCTCTCTCTCTCTCTCTCTCTCTCTCTCTCTCTCTCTCTCTCTCTCTCTCTGCCTCTCTCTCTCACACTCTCACACACACACACACACACACACACACACACACACACACACACACACACACACACACACACACACACACACACACACACACACACACACACACACACATTGTCACTCACGCTCAAACTCTGCATGCAATTCTCTCTATCTCCTGCTCTGTCTCATTATTCCTTTGGTTTGTCACTCTACTGATGTCCTGTTAGAATTCGAACAATAGGCCTACTCCTTATATGACATATTGTGAAGACAATTTCAGGCAGACACATGGAAGGTTCAGGACAATATACTAGATAATTTCCCTTCACTTTTTGGATATACTGTACTAGCTAGTAGGCATTGTAGAAGTATGCACACTGTTATTCAGTGTCAGCTTAATGGCTGTCACACTTGTAACACACTTGAAGCTTGGATTAACAGCTCTCAGTTGGCCGGACGAACATTGCCAGGACTGTTCTTATCTCTCCCACATAATATTTCTCGCACTGTAATCATCATCCATAACTGCTCCTAGCACCGCGGTCACCTTTGCACAGACATTTGCATATACAGCACAGTGAGGCGTACAGTACAGCAAGCCCGCTCGCCTTGCCACCCACAACTCTTTACCTGGAGTGCGTTCTGAAAGAGGGTTGTTGCTAAGCAACGTTAAGAGTTGGGAGAGAACTCCGCAGCAACTAGAGAGAGCCAATTCTCAAGCTTGTAGCGCGCGGCGCGGTGAGAGGTGGATGCTGCTAATGTCAAGAGGCGCTACGTGGTTCTAGACACAGCCACAAACAATTATCCTTGTTTGTGCTTCACGCTGAATCGATGCACGTATAATTGCTTGTTGTTGGGAATTAAACAGTATTGTTTACTTGGGAAAACAATGTAATGCAAGTCTTTGAGAACAAGCTTGTGGTTTGGGGAACTATATTCAGGATGCTGGCTATTCCAAATCACAGTTCTTTAGACAATAAAGCTATAGGCCTACATATTTTTCGCTCATGTTTGTATTTGAATTTCACTCTTCTGACACCAGACATCCAACAGCACAAGTTATCATCCATAGGCCTAAAAAGTTTCCAGAAGTTTAGATGACCTTTCACAAAGAACTACCACTTAACATGAGAACATTGATATGATGCTGAACATGAGAAACACTACTATTCCTATTTCAGTAGTTTAGTTGGAAAATGTTCAGTCTAAAAATGTATGTCAGTATTTAGTGACGTTACTACCTTTCTGTTAGTTTGATCATTTGTATTTAGAAATGTCCATGAACGTTAGGATTTGTGATGGAGTGACCAACACTATGGCTGTGCCTCTATCTGACTATAATATAAAGTCTGGTCCTGGCTCTTTGATGTTAAAGTCAGAGCCCGAGTTTGGTACCCCAGAAGCCTGGGTTCACATCCAGGCAGGGCATCTATATTTCCCTGCCAAACAAATAAAAGGGTGTCAGAAGTGGGATGGCTTGTGCAGAAGATAGTGGAGGTGAATTTGTGTTTGAGCCAGTCGCTACAAGGTTAATACTGAAGATACACTCTGCGATTAAGACATATGTTTTCATTATTTAACAATGTCAGTAGTATTTTAAGACACGGGTTAATCTAGCTTGGTGTAACTAGCAGAATGGGTATGGGTAGTGCTGGGCTATCCGAGTGGTCCTCAAGTCCAGCGGTATCGTGGTGTGACTCCCATTGGCGTGGTGGCCAGTTCGCAGCCCGGAGGGGGACGGACTGCATGGTAATATGTCAGGTTACATTAATCCAGAACAATGGTGGGGAGCCTAGTGTATGTTTCAAGGGTTGTTTACAGCCCTTAAAGGTACACTGTGCAGGAAATGGTCAAAAAAGGTACTGCAACTATGCTGCTCATTGAAACTGAGCTGCCTATTGCCAAATTTGATCTTTTCATGAAAGTTTACTAAGTAATAAACTAATATTTTCTAGTATGGCCCAAGTACAGTCCTTTTTGCAGCTGAAAATGGCCATTTCTCGAAATTCAAAATGGCGGACCATGAAAAGCACAATTTTTCCAGTCATGATGAATACTTAGAATTTAATGCTGGTGTGCTGGTGGTAAGTATTCAGGAAAAAGGCAACTTTAGTGAATGGGTAGCATGAATTCTAGACATAAACAACTAAAATCTTACACAGTGTACCTGTTTTAGAAGAGACTACCTGCTAGGACATCGCTGCCAGACGCACCTCCACCAAGTGTCTTTACATCATCAGCATTTTCATCTTAATCCAATGAGGCCTATGTCAGATTATGTAGTCTGATGCTGTCATTGGCGTAGCAGCAGCAAAGTGTGGGCCCTATGTACAATCAGCTCCAACTACATAAATCGGACTGTGTGTGGGCCCCCAATATACATGGGGGCCTGGTGACTCAGTCACACTTACTTTACCCCCGGGTCATTTCACGTGAAATCAGACACTTTGGGACCCGACCGACCCGGATTTCAATCATACTTGGTGTGCCTTTTTAGTAGCAAGGTAGCACCCCAGAACTGCATTGGTTTGAATCTGACACTAATATTAAGGGAGAAACAGACTAGGAAAGGTTCACATGTGAGGGTAGGACACTATACATTCAGCCTTGAATATATCAGTCAGTGTTAGTCACAAAAAGATGCATGTGGTGTTATTTGAAAGCTCTTTTCTGGCTCTACATATTACACATCAGCTTGGAATACAACAACTCTCAGAATATGAATTATGATAAATTGAAAAATTAAAAATTGAATATCTAAAAAACCTATATTTTAAAACGGCCAGTTCCTTGTCCAAACGTAGCCGGCAATGTCATTAGCAACACCTCAAATGCTGGTGTTCGGTTCTTTATTCATTTCAGAGAGAATTTGACTCACAAATATGGCATCATACAGACCACTTACTAATAATATGGTAATACCATAGTAGCATCACATGACAAAACAAAAACAAAACAAAAATGGTCAGTTTCCATGGTCCCAGGTTTCAGAAACTAAGGCAGATGTCCATTTATACACACCAAATGATGATATGTGAATGTTTGAACATTCCTTCTCTGTGTACCTGTGTTATCTTCCCTTTACCGTACTTTAAAGAGATAATCAATGGCTACACTCTCATTTTGTACTCTACCAGTGCATTTGAAGCAGCAGCTGTGTCTTTTGTAGATAATGTATAAGTACGTCCCGTTGCAGTTACAGGTTCCACTACCAGAAGCATATCCTGATGATCCATGACAAGTCTATCTGGTCTGAAGGGAAAAGTGAAGGATGGAGATGGTCCATGAGGATGCAGGAAGTTCAGTTTCACCTCTCCAGTGCTCGGCATACATTCCTCAACACATGCTAGCCACCAGTTGCCATCATATACAGCTACAACATACCCTTTGATGCTTGAAAATGTAACACATTCCTTTACTGAGCTCACTCTTTCAACTCTGCCTTCTCTGAATGCTGAAAATGGCCTAACTTCCACTGTGTCCATTGACAATGGGCAGAAGCTGTGTAGTTTTTGAGTACCTGGAATAGTTCTTGCAGATTCCAACCTTTTCAACAGGTTCTCAGCTTCATGATGGTACATCTCTGTTGTGGCAAACTGGCAATGGATGTTCTTGAGAGAGATGCACCATCATGAAGCTGAGAACCTGTTGAAGAGGTTTGAATCTGCAAGAACTATTCCAGGTACTCAAAAACTACACAGCTTCTGCCCATTGTCAATGGACATTAGGCCATTTTCCGCATTCAGAGAAGTTGAAAGAGTGAGCTCAGTAAAGGAATGTGGTATACCTTGCTACTAAAAAGGCACACCAAGTATGATTGAAATCCGGATCGGTCGGGTCCCAAAGCGTCTGATTTCACGTGAAATGACCCCCCCTACGACACCCCTGGATGCTGTGTCATATAGGTTGAAAAAAATAATCGAATAAATGTCTGTAACTAACTATGCTTTTCAGAATGGATTCAGCCATTAAGAGCAAGAAGTACTTTACCAACTCCTTTTTGTCTCTGTATAGTTAGCCCTGTACTAGTTCTGGCTTACTGTACACCACTTCCTAACACAGTAGGTGCCAGGCTCCTGGCAGCTGTAAACAACAACAATGACAACAGCGACAACAACAATGACAACAACAACAACAACAACACTATGTATTTACTGTAGGCCTAGTACAATATCACAACTAGCCTATACAATTGTGATGACAGAAATACACATTCTCATACGCATACACATTCTCATTTGTATAGAGGCTGCAAGAAGGCAACAGTTGTCTGGGATTCACAGGAGAAAGTACACACACACACACACACACACACACACACACACACACACACACACACACACACACACACACACACACACACACACACACACACACACACACACACACACACACACACACTAAAAATAGTCCTCAGTTAGATTAGCCAGGAGGCGATCGTAACATAACCTAATTTCATAACATCAGGGGCGCATACTACAAAGCTGGTTCAGGATAAGTTAAGAGGTAAATCATAGAAGAGCTGGAGTCCTCATTTTATTGAGAAAAGCTCTTGCATTATATGATTCACCTCTTAGCTGAACCTTACTTTATCCTGTACCAGCTCTGTAGTATAGGCCCCAGAACTAGTCAATGTGTGTGATATAGGCAACATTTTAGTATATTGAGCTGTCATTCATCACCAAGTGTTTTTCCAGGTTTTTAAAATGCTGAAAAATCTATAGAACCTTAACAATTCTGACTTCCCTAGACATTCAATAAATGTACATGCACTTTAATTTTCATTACTTGACTACATTGAATTGTACTTGCCTACAAAAAAAATCTGTACTTGAGTGTTATTTTCCAGTACAACACTGTTCTGCATCTTGCCCGAGCAGATGTCCTGTGCAATGCCTGATGTGCGCAGCGCGCATGAGTGTAGGTTGAAAAAATGACAAGCGCAGGCGAGCCAACTTTTCACATATCCCAGTCTGTCTTATATTCTACCCCATGGTCTGCATAATCATTTGAGTATAAACCATTTTAGCAGAGTGCTGCTTATGCTTTGTCAGTTCTGTTGAGCGCCGCATGGTATCAGGCCGGACTCTCCGCCCCTCTGTAAAATTGGGCTGCAGTTGCTGGTGCTGTCGTTGGTCGAAGTGCAGAGAGGGAGGGAGAGAATCGGTGCGGATTTCTGCAACGCGGTCCTCACACGCTCTAGTCCAGCCTCCGCCTTCAGTCGTGGTCTCTTTGCGGTGAAGATCGCGTTCTCCCTTTGCTGGTAAGTTCCACCAAAATATGTCAGCATCTTGTGTTTAGAACTTGGAACGGGATGGTTCAGCGGCGTAGTGACTGAAATAAGATGAAGATTCACTGAGCGACCCAGCAGCAGCAGTCGCAGCGTTTACCTTCTTGCCTGCGTTCGTCGCCGCATCATCTTGGGTCTTACAGCTTACCAACAAAAGTGAAATGGGCAGGGAAACTCACCGGTTATCACATTTTGTCGCCGTAGTGAAGCCAAACTAAGGCTCTCGGGTCGCTATGTTGGTTCAGGTGTTTGTGTTTCTTTTGGCTCTAACTGGATAGGACCTGCAGTGTTGAGCCCCAGCCAGCACGAATCTTGCCCTTTTCCTCCCGTCTTGATACGCCATGGCAACATGGACGTTTATAGACCAGGTACGGGATAACGGTACAGTGTAGCACGTTGCGATACAGGCGTGGTCCACTACAGTAAAGTAACATTTGGGTCTGATTGTAATCCCAGCTCTCAAGTGCTTTGTGTGACCGCTGTGCTGTGCAGGTGCCTCGCAGTGCGCATTCCAGGCTGTTTCCTTCAGGTAGGCTAAAGGAAAATATCGACAGAAGGCACTAGAGCTTTCCCAGATAGCATATCCCTAACCTTAATTATGTAATCAAATAAGCGCATGCACTGTCATCGGCCCTCGTCCTGCTGCGCGGCCCACGGAACTCCGGTCTGCAGTTATGATGATGATGATGATGATGATGATGATTTGTAATAAGTCGGTGGGTGCGAGCGAGGTGGTTAGTTACAGTCATTTTCAACTTTCATAATTTGTCTTAGTTGATATAAGACATTTTTTACTTAGTTGAGTCTCAGAATCCTGACGCAAGGTGTGTATGTGTGTCAGCTGAGTGTTCGTGGTGAAGTTCAGGTTCATCTCCGGTATCACCGCAGGGGCGCGTTAATGCTTACAGTACAAGTCAGTCAACCACCGACCGGGTGACAGCGTTACATCAGCCGAGTGAGTCCGTATATGGGCTCTGATTTTAGCCTAGGCCTACCTGTTCTATAGCTAATTGGAATTCCGTAGTGTGTATTTTGTCCAGTCATTCCCTCAATAACACCCCCCACCCCCGCCCTCAACTCAGCTGATGAGGGCTGGGCTGCTCCTCCGTGTGTGAGTGGTGCATGTACGTGAGTGGCCCACCCCTTATTGTTGTGGAGAGAGGAGACTGCACGGGGACAGGGGGCCAGGGCCTGTGTTGTTGACCACAGCAATTAGCCCATAAAAGGGGGAGAGGCCAGAGCCAGAGCCAGAGCGCACTCCTAATTATTTCCCCAGAGAAACTCAGCTGGTTAGTCACCCTGTATACGACAAAAAAGGCTGTTCTGCACAAATCTGCATGCGGCTGGTGAGTCTGTCTGTTGTTGTGTTTGGGCTGTGTCGCAGTAGCAGGAGAGAGAGACCGCTCCTGAGGAGAGGAGAGGTCTTGTGTTGCTGCAGCATGGGCCCTGTGTGGCAGGTGATGTCTATTTTCAGGAATGAGGCCAGGCAAGAGAGAGAGAGAGAAAAAGAAAGAACTTGTTTCCAGTGTCCTTCCTCCACTCTTGCCTGGCCCTGTAGGCCTACTGAGTGAGGACACTGTTGTTAGTGTCTTGTTATTTCTGGGTTTTTTTCTGTGATTCTTTGACATGTGAAATGTGTTCAACCTCTGTCAAACAAACTGACTCCCACCAACATACCACAGGGATGCCTTTGGGCAATGTAATGGTAACTGATAGTCACAGACAAACATGCTTAACTAAGCACACGGAACAAAGAGGGATGTCAAGTCAAGTCAAGTCAGCTTTTATTGTCACTTTCTTCATATGCACAAGTTATACAAGGAAAGGAAGGATGTGACGTTTTAGTTGAATGTCTGGGTATGTAAGTAAAAAAGAACAAACTGGTGAAAAGGAGGAAAGGCCCCAGACTCTGACTCCAATGTAGTAGCTGTATGGAGTCCAGGCCCCTGCATGGTGCAGAGGTGATCAATCACTTGCCACGTCTGCCAAAGTAAAGCCCAAAGCCCCAGCCACTTTGTTCCCATGTGGAAGTGGAGTGGAGTGGAGTGGAGTGGAGATGAGATGCATCCCATTAAGTACAGCTCCGGCCCGGGTACAGTAGGTGGTAAAGTACAGTAAAGTACTGTATATGGAGCTGCTGCTGGAGGAAGCTGACTCAGAAGAGAGATGCACTCTCGTCTCTCGCCTCTAGGCCTAGCCTGGGCCTGGGCCCTGACCATACTTCCCATGACGAGGCAGAAAATTGCCTGCCTGAGTTCGTTTAAATCAGGGATGGGAAACATTTTTCATTCGAGGTGCCAGTACAAATTGTATTAAGTCCTCCAAGGGACATTCTATGAACACAAACCCGGATTTCCCCCGGCACTGTAGGTCTACATTGAAGGAGGCCACCTCTACAACAGAACCCATCTTTACTATGTCCCCTGAGAATAAATGGCCCTCGAGACATAGGTTCCCCATCCCTGGTTTAAGTCAAGGTGGCTATCTTCTGAAATTCAAATCTCCCCCCAAATCTGAGTCAACGAAATGTGACCGGGTCCAACGGCTAGATGGGCCGGTCGTGTTAACCAGGCTATCCGTACATAGCAGGTAATACAGTGTATACATGCCAGGTGAATCCCTTCATGCAGGATGCCCCTCCTTCCTCCCCCTTTGTGAGGGACAGATTCCTAAAATAATTTTTGCCCTGTGGCCCTTTATCCCTTGTCCACACCAGAGCGTGTGCTCTGATGGCACCTCAGATGATGTCATCCTAGGCTTGAGTTTGTGAATGGGCCTTGCGTTTTATTAGCCAGGGAAATCCCATGTTGCTTTGCACAACCGTTCCGGTCTGAGGCCACATGGGCACATGGATACCAGACAGATGCCAGTGCCAAAGCTCTAGCCTGAGGTAGGGAGGGGTGGAAATATGATGACATGTTCTACTTTTCAAATGGAAGCTTGAAGTTTGTTTGGATACAACTGAAATGATTGGCTATGGGTTATGTATACGCCAAATGAGCCACTCGTTAGCAATAAATGACCACAGGCGGTCGTAAGTCACAGTTTCAGCTTCCCTACGTGAAATTAGCGGTCCCCATACTAAATCTCACTTGTGATACAGCCTGGCTATAGCCAACCAAGCATTTCATACTCATAGTTTGGAAATGTGTTGTCTTATATTCAGTATGTGGTGTGTCTTTAGTGTGTCATGATTTAATATGAGGGGGTGGAGCGTGAAGCGTGGGTGGGAGTTTGCTGTGAAGATGTATAGCAAAGTGGAACAGTGCGACAGAAACAGCATGGTCCTCCTGTCCTGTGCTATACAGCAGAGGCTTGCTAAATATAGGGCGCTGCGTTCTGTGTTCTCTCTCTCCAGACCAACACGTCTTGTATCGTTTCAACTTCAATTCATATTGCTTTGTACTCCTCATTATCAGCCTCCACAGTGCTCCACTTCGTGCTTTTGGGTGTCTTTGTCTGCACACTTGTTGAATTGAGTTCAATCTTCATGTCCTTCACTTGTGGAGATCTTGTCATTCATTTCCTTCTTGTTTTTCTTTACTTTTAATTGCAATGTCGCACATGTTCTTACAGTTAGTGTGGTATTCTCTCTCTCTCTCTCTCTCTCTCTCTCTCTCTCTCTCTCTCTCTCTCTCTCTCTCTCTCTCTCTCTCTCTCTCTCTCTCTCTCTCTCTCAGGTGTCCTCTCCTATGATGAACAGTGAAAATGTCTGCCATTTATTCTGCCTGTGCATATAAGCAGTCTGCCCACGAGACACAGTAATTCAGAGGAGATGTCAACATTGCTGCTTTTATACCTGCTGAGCCTGACTGCAGTCTAAGCTATTGCTCCTGATGTTTTGCAGAAAGTGGGTCTGGTGTATGATGAGTTGGAGCATGCCAGGATTTCCACCGCTCCTCCTTGCTCATGTAGCTAATCCTTTTGGTGGGACAGGCCTTATCACTGGTTTGACAGAAAGTTTACGTTTGACTTTGTTGACCAAGAGATGCATGTTACTGTTCTTTAGCTGGGATCTATCTGTTTCTTTAGATGTTTCTGTGGGACGATTATTGGTTTGGATCTGTGCAGAAACAGATGGTGCTAAAGCCTTTGAAACTAGCAGAATGTTAGGACTTGAACTTATATTGGCATCATGGCATCAAGGTTTATTTGTGTGTTTGGAAGTCAGAGGCGTGCTCAGTCCCTTTAGACAAGAAGGCCCAACTGCCGCTACGCATGGGCAATTTTAAAGACCTTAATGGACACGTCATAATAATAAAGACATTTTTAACTATACTTTGAGTGCCTTGGTGAAGAAAAGGTTTTTTTCTCTTTTCAAGTAACTTATGTGAGTGTCTAAGGGTGTGTATCTTATTACCGTTTTAAAACTTCGACAGTAGACTCTGAATGTCTCCTCTTTGCCGTTTTCTTTTTCTCCTTTTTCTTTTGCAGCAGACTTTTAAAAAAAACGCCACCGTGACCTTCTGTGGGATTAGTATAATTCAATTTTCATATGGCTGAAGGCGTGTCTGCTGCTGACTGCATTAACATAGCTGGAATGCCCCCGCAGTTCATGAACTCCATGTTTTGTTTTGGGTGATGATGAGGTGGAAGAGGAGGTGGATGATGATTAGGTGGAGGAGGAAGATGAGGAGGAGGAGAAGGAGAAGGAGGAGGAGAGGGAAGAAAGTGATGATGAGGGCTGAATGATCTAAATGATATAGATGTGCAAATGTATAAAGACAAATTGGGCACCAAATGCGTCTTTTGTACCGGGGCCAAAAGAAGATGAGGCCGTCAGTGTCATGTCACGTCAGCAAATCTACTGTCCAAGAACCTTCTGGTCTGAAGTGCTGTTCAGAGCTTGCCTGCTCCCACGATGCATTGCTGTGCCCGTCTTTGACTTTAGGGGCAGGCTGAAACCTTAATGCATTGAGCTGCAAAGATGTGGGGATCCTCTGTAATCCACTTCCCAAAGCCATTTTATCTCCATCCACTTTTTTATTTTATTTTATTTGGGGGGGGGTTCTCTCCTTTATTTTTAGTTTTATACGACAGGAGGACAGTGAAGGTGGTGACAGGAAATGAGTTAGGGGAGAGAGCCGGGGAAGGGTCGGCAAAGGACCCGAGTCGGAAAAGATCCCGGTTATGCCGTGTAGTAGACGAGTGCCCTACCGTTAGCGCCAAGGTAGGGCCCTCCATCCGCCTCTTGCTTCTAAGTGCTGCAGTGGAATTCTGCATGCCAAGTGAATACAGTGCTGTGTCTGAAAGCATCAGGGTAAGTCCAGAACTTAAGGCAATTAGTTCCCTGCAAAAAGAGATGCGTTCCCTCACTGTCTACATCTGCAATGCTATTAGTGGAACACAAACTTGGACTTTGTGTCATCTAATAAAACCTCATCATTTGGCAACAACCTCTACTAATCCAAAAGAACATCGTTAGACATCGGCTGAGCAACGGTGACGCAACGTCAATATTTGCAAATCATTATCATCATGACTCTGTGAATGAATGTGTTCATTATGTTGTCAGTGCTATGTCTCCTGATACCTTATTCCCATGCCCAATAGGAATGAAACCATCTTCCCGGTGTCCCCCATCCTCCTCCTCCTCCTCCTCCTCCTCCTCCTCCTGCTACAGAACATGCCAGTAATGCCTGGGGTTGTATTTCAGGGTTTGGAGCAGAGGTCATTGCTGCTTGTGTTGTTTTAATAATTGGGCCTTAGCGCTGTGTGCAGCTTTGGCATGTGATGTGATGTGATATGGTATGGTGGTGGTGTGCTCACTGCTGAGGGGGAAGGCTTGTCGTCGTCTCTGCTCCAAAAAAGAAATGACAGAGAGCCGTCCTGTCGACTGCCATGCCATGACATCACCTTCTGTTTGGTCCTTCGCTTGGTGTCTTTGCTGCTCTCCGTGTATCGCGTCGACTCGTGCCTTAGCTCAATGGCTAGATGAGTAATACTGTGAGTAATAGAAAATAAGAGGTGTGTGTGCGTGCGTGTGTGTGTGTGTGTGTGTGTGTGCATATCTTGGACTGTACAAGTGCAAACACCCACTCCATTCCACCCACCTACTCTCACTCATATGAAGTGTGAATGTTATCATAATGAGCTGTGTGCGTGCGCTTGTGTGTGTGCATGCACGTTTATAATAAAAACTCCTGAACAAATGTAATGACAGCCTTCACCTACACCCTGAGGTCGTCTGAGGGGTGTGTGTTTCATGTTCTAAAGGTGGTAGAGTTGTATTTAAAGTAATTTGTCGGCCATAATGGCAACACAAGCATTAGGTTGTTTCATTATCTGTGACAATAGCTGCTGTTCTGCTTCAGTGCCTCCAAGTCTGTGTGTGCGTGTGCGTGTGCGTGTGCGTGTGCGTGTGCATGCATATATGTCTGTATAATAGCTTGTCTGTCAGGGCTATATTTATAAGTTCCCAGTGGTGGTGTTTGGCTAGGGCTGGACATGGGGCAGCAAGATGTGTACTGGGGGTATTAAGGAGCTTTAGCTGTGGGGTATTCTTCCCTCGCTCCCATAAATATACACCTCGCAATGCATGCTGGGAAGGAATAGGGGTCACAGGGAAAGGCCTGCGTGGTATTGTCCTTCAGTGTCAACTACACTAAGTCCTCTACTCTGAGCACAAAAGTGCAGACGCCAGGACTGTCATCTGCTTTGGGGTTTCGAGTTCTTCCAGGCAGACCCCAATAAAACATTAGATTGATGACATTGCAATGATTTATCGTGATGACTAAAACTACTGCCTGAACAATTTTCTGAATTAAAGGTTTTTTTCTTTTTCATTTGTCATATTTTTTTTAAACATAATTTTTTCAATTTTATTTATTCATGCCCCATGCTGGCTCATCGTAGTGAATTGGGTTTCAGCTGTTTTTTATTTTATTTTGTGTTGGTGTTTGTGTGAACTTTAAGAGACTCTGTGCCCAAGACAGATTTTGATCTAGAGGAGACAATCAAGGCTCATCCTATTCTATCCATCCTTTAATGAGATAGTAATTTGCCATCACGTTTGTTTTCAGTTTTACTTCACGTCTGTTGCTTCTGAGTCCTCTGCTAGCACCTGGAACTCATGCATAATGTTCGTAACTGTAGCTGAAGGCAGTACAGGGCAGTAGTTTACAGCTGTCTCTTTGGCAAAGTGGATTTGCAGCCTGGTGTTGGCCGACAAGGTCCTGTGCACCATCGTAGGCTACCCGTTCGAGACCTCATCAATTCGATTGTGTACAGTTGTACAGTTTTGCAACTAAGGCTGGGGGTGCCAAATCATTGATGTTCACTAATGCCTGCTCTGCAACATGTAGGTTGATCAATCACTGATTTCCACTGTTCTCTTGCCAGTGCACTGATCAACATAACTCCCTCTAAATACACTCAGGAACGAGTTGTACCTTCCGTCTCATTAGGTTTAGAGATGATCTTCAAAGACCTGCACGAAAATGAAATGTGCAAACAGGATAATATCCCCATGGAGTGCTCCTGGGAGTGTTCTGTTGCCATGGCGAACCTTCTAATTGAGGTGAGACTCCGGGCAAGCTGACCGCAGCACTCTTGCACATTTACCCCCATCTCAAAAGGAACAGGTGGTCCCTTCTCAAAAGAACACAGGGTTTGATTGTGTAAATACAAAACTTCCTCTATCGGATCCGGTTAGTGAAGAACTGATGGAGAGTGGGTAGATGTAGTTGTTGGTGCAGTAGGTAGTGGACTGTGGACGTTGATGGCTGCGGGTGGGGGTGGGGATTGAATTGAAATATAGGTCATGTGTTGCTTTGCATGGCGTGAGATAGACGGAGGATTGGAGTTGGCCACAGCTCTCTTCCCTCAGTGGGCTCACTCACCATTGACCATCAGGGCAACAACACTGACCTGTGTTTCCGTTCCCTATATAGCCACATGCTAGCTATCTGCTGGTGCTCTGTGTGTATTGACGTCCACAAACTAATAGAAACATCTAATTGGATCTGCTTCTGTGTCAGTCTAACAGTAATGATCTCAATTGAGTTGACGTGATGACATATCAGTCTGTGCATTTTTCTTGGGGTTTCCCCCACAGATCATCAGCGGATTGTTTGGATTTCAATTGGGCTTATCTTTTGTTTACGACGTTGCAGACTATTTTTATACAATGGGAATCCTTGTGACTGAGTCTCTGGGAACCATAGTCATGCATTTGTCCTGACTGTTTAGCCATGTTTTTCTCTCAGCGATTATTTTGGGCCTGCTTGAGTCGGATGTTTATTAAGTTTGCTTGTTTTGCGTGCTGGTAAAAAAACTAAAGACTGTTAATATTGGTATTGGAGTGACACAAAGCCATTCGAAACCTCTTCTATGCCATCTATGGGAAAAGATATGAAGAATTTGGCTCTTAGGGAGACGGATTATCCGGACCATTGATTATATAGGACAGTGTAGTCATTGTGACAGATCAGCATCAGACATCTTAAATGTATGTAAGAGCCATGCATCACAAGCAAATACATTAGTAAATATGTGGTGGCGCAAATCTTTTAAAGTGCATTTTAATCCCCTTCTTCTCTCGTACTTGTTCACTTTGGCATGAAAACAGCCCAGCTGGTCAGTTAGTCTGGTGGGCAAAACCAGCCCAAGTAGCACTACCGACTAATCGGCCGGTCCAATTTGTTTGACAGAACCACCCACCCACCTCCTCAAATAAAACCACCCAAAGACTTGTCAGTCATCTGTGCCACCTCGCGCTATGGAGCCAGAGCTAATGGCATGCCAAGCGTGCCTGGGGAAGGGAGTGCTAGCCTGATTGTCATCGACGTTCAAATCTCTTCGAGACTTGGTCTGACTAAGAGCATAACAATGAACATTTCCCAAACGGCATGGCTGACCCGTCTCCCTTGGTTTGCTTATGGTTGTTTGCTCACCAACAAAGTGGGAGGAGTTCCCATATTTTCGGGAACTCAGAAAGTACCATTGCTCTTGACCTGACTAGTTGCAACGCTGAAAGTGTTGCATCACTAGGAGGGCACAGCCTGTGGAAGAGAGTGCATCACCAACAATGCCGCACTTTACCCACCGTCACGCCAGCCAAACTTCACTGCACTTCACGTCAGTAATGGCGAGAAGATGGCTCCCTGTGTCTGTTGCTGGCTCCCCACCGTCTGTCTCTTTATGCCGATCAGCAAATAACCACAGATGAGGGGGAGATGGTGAAGGATGATATGGAGATGCCTCTTGCTTTGATGTTGCTTGCTACAGTACTGTACTGTAAATGCTTCTTCTCCTGGGTGGCCTGGTATGACTGTGTGAAAACTGGCGCCGTGTGAAGTAGAGGTGGAGGAGGAGGTGAAGGGGAAGGGTGGTAGGAGGCAAGGGGGACGAGGAGGAGGAGGAGGAGGAGGAGGAGGAGGAGGAGGAGGAGGATGATGGAGGGGGGGGTGGAGGTGGAAGACAAGGATGGAGGGGGTATAGGAGGTGGAGGAAAAGCGTGGAGGTGAAGGGTGGTAGAGTAGGTGGAGGAAGTTAAGCAGAAGGTTGGTAGGAGGAGGAGGAGAGGGTGGAGGTAAGGGGAAGAGGAGGGGGTGGAGGGTGGTGCGGTACTGGTGGAGGGGATGGAGGAGAAGGGTGGTAGAGGAGGTGTGGGAGGTTGGAGTGGGTGGAGAAGGTGAGGGGTAGTAAGGGTGGAGGGGTGGCAGAAGGTGGAGAGGGTGGTGGAGGAGGAGAAGGTGGAGGGGTGGCAGGAGGTGTAGAGGGTGGTGATGTAAAGGTGGTGATGTAAAGGTGGTGGTGTTGGGTGGTGTGGTGACAGATATCGGATCTGCTCTGGTTTGTTTGTGTGCCCTTGTTATGTCCTTTCAGTGTAGCCGTCCCTATCTTCGCACTGTCATCTGCTTCTCTGACCATCCTGCTGCAGCTGTCCCCTCTCTCCCTCTCCCTCTCTCGCTCGCTCGCTCTCTCTCTCTCTCTCCCTCTCTCGCTCGCTCGCTCTCTCTCTCTCGCTCCCTCTCGCTCCCTCTCTGTCCTCTCTCTCTCGCTCTCTCTCTCTCTCTCTCTCTCTCGCTCCCTCCCTCTCCCTCCCTCTCTGTCCCCCACTTTCTCTCTCTCTCTCCCTCTCGTCTGTCTGTCCGTCCATCCGCTTGTCTGCCCGTCGCTCCGCCCGTCGTCTGAGAGCATTAGCCGATAATGACTTAGCCCTCAGATGCGTATGGTATGGGAGTGATGTCACTCATAAAGCTGATGTGTCTGCCAACTCACAAGTGCCAGCTTTCACTTTTACCCATTCTTCTCTTCTCTTCTCTTCTCTTCTCTTCTCTTCTCTTCTCTTCTCTTCTCTTCTCTTCTCTTCTCTTCTCTTCTCTTCTCTTCTCTTCTCTTCTCTTCTCTTCTCTTCTCTTCTCTTCTCCCCTCCTCTCTACATCTCTCCCCTCCTGCCCTCCTCCCCTCCTCTCCTTCTCGCTTTCCTCTCACCCTTTACAGACTTCTGCTTCTTGTCCTCTGTTAATTCTACACCTTCTCCATTTACAGTACACGTCTCCTCCTTTTACATCTACTGTATCTATCTCTACATCTAGCTTATCCTGTCCTCCCTGTAGTGGAAACTATGGGGTGGCAAAGCTAGTGCTGTCTTGAAGGAGGAGTGTGTGTGAGTGTGTGTGAGTGGAGCTGAGGTTCAGGGTTCTTAAGGTGTGTTCGTGTGCGTGTGCGTGTGTTTGTGCGTGGCAGGTTGCAGGAGGGTGTTTTCATTTCCCAGAGAGGTCAGCTGGGTTATGTAGTCCCAGGAATCAGTGGAAGTGAACCAACAACGGTTCTTCCCATTTCGTAGCCTGATTATCATCGACTTCCAAATCTCTTCGAGACTTGCTCTGCCCAAGACCATGACTACTAACATTCTCAAATGGCTGGTTGACCTACCTCCCTTGGTTTGCTACTGGTCAAGGGCAGAAAAGGCTGAGCCAAACATTTCTCAGTCCCAATAGAACGTCTCTGCTTTAACCACGTCACTGCTTTGAACACGCCTCTACCCAGGTAGATTGGTTCCCGACAAAGTGGGGAACTCTAATCTGCCTGAACAAGCAGTTTTCCTGAGCTACTGGAGCAGAGCCGAAGGTGTTGCATCACTGCGAGGGCGGAGCCTGGGTACCCAATTGTGGACCCTAGGCAAAATATAGACATGGGGCTCTCTTGAACTACTTTCGCTGGTATTTGGGTGGTTGACGTGACGCCTTGTTTTTTCGTAACGTTGGTTAAAAACCTACAAAACTGTTATTTTTCCTTTTAAAAAACAAATGTCAATGAAAGAAGATGTGGTCCATTATGTTTCATATTTTATCTTAGATGAGAAGAAACATTTTTGTTAAGATTTACGTAAAGGTTTATATGTCAAATATCCTGCGGTGTGACTGTAACATTAATGAAACCGGGAATATAATATATATATAAATTAACCAACAACATTTTGAATAATGTATGAAGCATTTGGCACGATTGCATAAATATTAACTTTATATTAAGACATGTGAATGTGAAAAAAACTCAAGATAGTAATATTAACTAAAAGTTCAATTTCGTCCTGTGGGGTGACATGTATGTCAATGTTTGTGAATGGGCTGCTGCAAGGCCAACCACAAGGCTTAAAGACAGGCTCCTAACCAGTCAGTACCTCAGTTTTCAGAGAGTGGTGTGGAAGTTTAAGGTGACTATTAACCTCTTAATATGTCTTCATATTGCAATGTTTCTGTCACGCAATGCTTAGGTTCATTTTATGGTGTCCTGTGGTGTGACTGCTCTTATAGAAGGTTTTTTTTTATATAAATGAAAACGCATATTAAGATTAAACACAATATCATTATCTAGTTAGCATGAGCTCAGAGGTCAGTCATGTATACACAAAAGGATTAAAATGGCCATAATGCAGTGAATTTCCTGTGGTGTGACTTCATTTTCCAGCGGTGTGACATGCCTATGCAATGTGTTGATGCAGGACACATTTTCCCAAAAATGGCAAAAATTAGGCGAAATTCCATGGACCACTAAGTGCTTTATTTTTTTCTATTTTTTTCCAATTTTTTCCCTACATTTTTGTCAGGAATTGGAATAACTTTTTTTTTTAATTGTGTTACGCCCTTAAACGTCAACCACCCATTTACTAAGATGGGGATGACTGTGTTGGGCGGGGGCCCCTACAATGGACAAATTTGGTGGGGCCCTAGGCCACGGCCTAGACTGCTATTGGGAAAACCGGCTCTGGAGTGAACAAGCATACAAGCAGGCAGGCGATGGAGAGTGAGCGGCTGTATGTAGCTGTGTGTTTTGTGCAGCATGCGGCTGAAGGGGGACAGCAAGATAAAATGGCATTCATACCCTCAGGAAGCTTCTTCATTGCCTTCTGTCTTTCTGTCATCTCTTTCTGTCACTTTCTCTCAGTCTCTTTTTCTTTGTATTCCTTTCAATCCCCGCCCTTCCCTCTCTCTATCTTCCCCTGCCTCTCATCCTCTATCGCACTGTTTCCCTAAGCCTTTTTGTCATACCATGAGTAGTACCCCCGATGTGTAGTCATGCTCTGTATCCAAATGTGACTGTGCTCCATACATTTGTTCACGTTTTCCACATATCCTGTGCAGTGTGTTTGCGAAGTGCGTAACCCTAGTGGTACACATACCCCTGGTTGGGATCCACCGCCCTATCAGCTAACAGAGTATTTGGGCACATCCTGAACAGTGACGTGCCCTGCTGTGTTACTGCTCCCCCTCCACCTCTCTGTGGGTGCCTTCCAATATGAGACCTTGCATCCTCCACTTGTGCTTGTGGCCTCGTACCAGGAAGTAATATGTCGTGATGACATCACTGACAACAGCAAGCATAGTTCAATATCTTGCAAAAGCTCAATTGTAAAGTCATTTTCTCATTTGCAAACTGGAAGGTGAATGAAGAATAGACCACCAAAAGTTGTTGTGGCTAGGCTGACGGCAGGGAAACTTGTTTTCTCCACGGAGGAGGGGCCAGGAGGCGGGGCGAGGCCACAAGCACAAGTGGAGGACACAAGGTTGCATATTGGAACGCACCCTCTATTAGCCTGCAGGCTCTTTGGGCCCATTCTGAACAGTGACGTGTCCTGCTGTGTTATCGCTCCCCCTCCCTCCACCTCTCTGTATCTCTGGCACGAGTCTCTGCCCTCTGAGTTCTGAGTGCCACAGCACAGTGTCTCATCTCTCTCAGCCACACAGCTGTGCACACTGTACTGAACTCAGAGGGCAGAGACTCGTGCACACTGTGCTGTGCTGCTGACTGGGTCCTGTTTGGGATACCCATGCTTGCCCTCCAGGCAGCAATCCAGCCACCACCAGTGCCGGATTAATGCATAGGCTAGAACCTAGCTGCTAGATACTTTATGGCTGCAGCCTAGGGCCCCCCCACTTACCAGGGGGCCCCCGATTGACCAAAGGAGAGGAAAACATTTTTGCTTAATTGCAGATGTATCTCTAATACTTTTCTCCACAGTCAGCGGACATGTTATCCTTCCTAGGTTGGATTAAGACACTGTTTATGTAATTCTGTCAGAAATTTTGCTTCGTATGGGGGCCTAATACAACCTGTTGCCTAGGGGCCCCGGGTCATCTTAATCCGTCTCTTGCCACCACCTACCGTCCCATCTACCGTCCCACGTTCCCACTGTCCGACCAGCGTGTGACCTCCTCGTAGCTATGTAAATACACGCCACGTTGGGAGCCCTCTCTTACTGCCAGTGTTTGGACAACCGGATATTAAACTGTTTGGCTTGGGATGGCTTCAGATCCCTCTTGCTTTAGACGGGGCGGCAGGATGTTTCTTTAATTCTGTAATCTCTTTGTTTTTCCTGCCTGCCCGTCGGCCTGGCAGGAGTCTGATGTGGTCAGGCAGGGGCCAGTTCGGGTGTAGCCTAGCCAGTCACCATGTATGCATTCCACTATGCACACTCCCGTCCTCCGCTTGTGCTTGTGGCCTTGCCCTGCCTCCTGGCTGAAAACAAAGTTTCCCAGCTGTCAGCCTAGCCACAACTTTTGGGGGTCTGTTTTTCATTCACTGTCCCAATTGCAAATGAGAAAATGACATTAGAATTGTGCTTTTGCAATATATTGAATTAATTTTCTGTCGTCAGTGACATCATGAGGTCACAAGCAGGCAAGTGAGCAAGGGAGGATGGAAGTCCGCATATTGGAATCCACCCCACGTGTCTTCTTTACCCCCTTCTACCCAGTGCTTTATTTTCGCTTGAGAATTTTGTTTAGTTCAGTGGTTCTTAATGGGTTTTTTTTTTAACAAACGCCCCCTGGGCCGCATCATAAGCCTCCCAACTCCCCATTGACCTCATCATAAGCCTGACAATGCCCCCCTTTAAAAAATAAAATGTACTAATGCTTTCCAATGGGAACTAAGCACTACCCCATCTCAGCTGACTCCTTCTCAACCTCCCCCTGGAACTCAATGTTAAGAAGCACTAAGCTTAGTTGAGTTAGTCCGATGCCAGAGCATGGCAGAGTTCATCTATGAAAAACAGTAGGATGCATGGCAGTTACATTTTTAGGTTAGATGCAGACAGCTGGGATGACTGTGAACTACTGTGGAGAAAAAATGTGAGGCAACCAAAAAAAATCTTCCACAGCCCACCAGAGGGTCCCGACCCAGTCTTTGAAAAACAGTGGGCTAGACTGTACTCAGTGTGATGCTCTACATGGATCTTCTTAATCTGTGATGTGTCTGTTTTCATTTTGATTATATTGTGCAGTCTTCCTTCCCTCTCAGTGACTGAAGGCCAGTATTATATCAGCAGGCAGGTGGGAGCTATCAGTGCAACTGTAGCCTACTCATGACCTGCACCATGTTCAGCAAAGCATCAGTCTGATTAGAGACGCACAGTACCATCTCACACACACACATACACTCACCATTTTCTTTAGAAAAAGACCAGTACTAAGTTAACTATACAGAGATGGCACAGTTGGTAAGAAAACATGTAGTGCTGTTTGTAGTGTTGAAGACCACTGATGCTAAAAGTGAAGTGAAAACTGAAGACCGAAATGCTAATTCTGTCCTGTCCACCTGCTCTGCAGACATTGTCAGTATGTCCGTTACACACAGCGACGTGGTGCTAAGTGAATGGTTTTCACAAGCTTCTCATATGAACCCACTCACCCCAAAGCCATGGCCAAGAAGGCATAGAGCTCCTCTCTCATTGCTTTACAAGCACTAGGTTCTACACTGACTGACAATGAGAGGAAGCCTGTGGAAGCCAAAGGAAGCTGTGTGTTCCCAAAGCCTGAACTGAAGTGGCGGAGAGAGTTGATCCGGGATAAATCAACTGAGTGTGAGACTTGTGGTGTGCTGAAGGCCAGAGGTTCCCAACCTTTTTCTTAAGGAACCCATATTGATAACATTTTTTTTCCCCCAACAGTCATTTTTGGTGAGCCCTCCATAGCGTGCTGTATGAAAGGCGTTCACGTCACAAATGCTCATTCCTTGTGATAACTGACTGGAATTATTTCTTCATCTATTTAAATAGATGTGTAATGTGGACCTTGAATTTTGTTGTTTTTGTCACAGGTATGAATGAAATGCCTTCTCATTGGCTTCTTTTACATGACGTTTTTGATTCCAAATTAACTCCATTTAATTTTGAATTCCTCGTAATAGTTAGCCGCTAGTGGAGCCTGGCAGGGTTGCTTTAACAAGCTGCTCTGGTGTGTTTACGAGGGAAAGTGAGGCGGCTTTAAGATGCTTTGCTGCCATATGGCTCAGCAAGCACTACAGTAAGCTGATGCAACCCACCTTTATGAGCACTAGGGATGTAAATCACAGCTTCCAAGAAGATACGATTCGATATTGATTACTTAAGGCAGCGATTTGATTATTTTCAATCCTTAAGTATGCCCCTCGATACGATTCAAGTTGTTTCCAATTTCCGATTCGATATCGATTACTTAAGGCAGCTGTTCGATTATTTTCGATACTTAAGAATGCTCCACGATAGGATACGATTCGATTCGATTTTATTTTTTCCAATGACTTTCCCACTTCTAATATGCTGCACAAATAACAGCTAGGGTATTGGGCAGGGGGCCATAGATTCGATTATGTTCGGTACTTAAGAATGCCCCATGGTACGATACGATTCGATTCGATCGTTGGCTGTAGGATGGATGCATTGACATATCGATTATTATTTACACGCCTAGCACCAGCGGAGAATATTACTAATGCAACAGTAAGTTTTTATTTAGTATATGCCACTGTTTCAGAAGCAAAGTTACAAAATGCTGTGTTATAATACAGAGTAAATGAAATGCAATTTTAAGTGTATGGCCAAATAGAAATGTATTGAACTCGGAACACCACTTGAAAATGTACTTCAGCAAAACTCTGAATGTTTTCTTGTACAAGATACTTTATGCCTTTGTACTGATTGTTCCTGAGGTGTAAGATAAGCTCCTGGTTTGAGATTCACCATAGGGATAATGAACAGACCACTTCCAGATGATCTTAAATTATGAACAGATGGTAAAACATCCTAAGACGTCAGATAAAGATGTGTGGCTGGGAAATGGATCATGTACAGAAGAGCTTTGAAAATGAGCAGAATAATCTTGAAATCATTTTTTAAGCTTACTGGGCCTGGACTTACTGTACAAAAGGGCAGGAATGGGAAAGCTTGTGTGTGCCTTAGCATTATGAATGATAATGCTAAAAACTCAGAATGGTCTAAATGGCAAAACACAAGAACACACTTTGTAAAACACTGAGAATATCACTGATAAGTTTCTGCAAACTTCAATAAAGTAAGCAAGCAGGCTACATCTAGAATGGCTCCTGATGGAAAACTTTGCACGAAACGTTTGCAGAATCAAAGTCTGCTTGTCAGCTGTCTCAAGCAGCCTCACGCTACTCATCAACATCAAAACAGAAATGCAGTATGCTGGAAGGTAGCAGATTTCGAAACAGAAAAAAAGACTTAAAGAAAACTCTCATGTGTCCTCATGTGTTTTTTCTCTTGGCCTCTCATCAGTATGCTCTGGAATGGCATGTACTAATCTTGACAGTAGGTCTATGAGTGGGAGTGTCCCCACAGTAAGTCAAGGCACATATGCTGCAAGCATGTTGAGGTTGTTGGCAAAGTCCCAACAAGACAATTGCCACTTTCAGTCTCACATGCCAATAAACTTTCTCTGTCTCAATCTCTTGCGCACTCTCTCTCTGTCTTGCTCTCTCTTTCTTTCTCTCTGTCTCTTGCTCTCTTGCTCTCTCTATCTCTCTCTCTCTCACACACCCACACATATACAGCTTAGGGGTGTGGCCAGGTCTGTTGACATGGCAACGCATCTGGATGTGGTTAGGCAGGGCTTTGATTGGGGTTGGTTGGCGGTCATCATATGCAACCTTGCATGCCTGCTGATGCATATGTGCTGTTGTTGTTGATGTTTACTTCCTTGCTCTATACTTCAGTACCTGAAATAGTTGTTGCATTGAAATAACATGACACTAGGTGGTAACAGCCTGGCTAATGTGGAGACCAGTGGATGAGATGGAAGTTAAAGGGGTATGCCACTATTTTGGGGCTTATTACAGTTAAAATCGTTGGCTGGGGTTCATAAAGGTGGTAAAGTGTCTTATTTTTCATGTTAAGCGTTGTCTTGCTTTAAGACAAGTTAAAAGAGGGAATATGTCGCTAAGCTAGTGAAAGTCAATGTATCCGTGTAGCATTGTAGCATGCTACATGGATACATTGACTTTCACTAGCTTAGCGACATATTCCCTCTTTTAACTTGTCTTAAAGCAAGACAACGCTTAACATGAAAAATAAGACACTTTACCACCTTTATAAACCCTGCCCAACGATTTTAACTGTAATAAGCCCCAAAATAGTGGCATACCCCTTTAAGGTTTTCTGAAGGAGTACTTGCACCATGTATCCACTAGGGGGCATAATGAGGTGTAGTGTAGTAGGCCTCCAGCCAGCTGAGCTCCACTCTGCTCATGGGAGAGTTTCTGCTTCAGTTCCTTAGCTAGCTGGCCTGCTGAAAGACCTGCAGAGGTTACATGGGGTCCATGCCCTTATCGACACTCCCATTCTTTCCTTGTCTTTGTGACCTTGTGATGACATTGCAAGACATAATTGACGGTGGAAGTTTAGCTCAGTATCTTGCAAAAGAGCATCACAATTCAAAGGTCTTTTTCTCATTTGCAATTGGGATGTCCCTCAAAAGTTGTTGTGCCTTGATTGACTGCAGGGAAATGTAGTAATTGTTTTCTCCACGGAGGCAAGGTGTCATTGAAACGTGAGGACAGGACACAAGCCCAAGTCGAGGATGGGAGTTTGGATAATGGAATGCACCAATGCTTACTTTTTACATTCAGAATTAGACCCAATTAAATCTGACTGGATCTGATGGCATGTGCTGTCCTCATGCACTGGAGGTGGCAATAAGGAATAGCACTACTACTGCAACAGTGGCTGAAGTGGTTGGTTGATTTGTTGAGTTGGTTGAGTGGTTGATTTAGGGGGACACGAGAGTTCAAACCCTGTGTGCGTGTGTGCGCGTGCGCATGTGTGTGTGCTTGTACTTTGTGTTTATATCTGTATGTGTGTAAGAGTGGAAGGGGGAGCCCAGGTGAGGGAGGGGGTGTATGTGATGTGTGTTGAGACTTTTCTATACATGAGTGCTTGTGTGTGAATGCCAGACAGACAAGCTCCTCATTTCGCCTCTGACAGAGGAACAGTGGTCTTTCCTGTATGGCCTGCCTCTCTTACGCTCGCGCTCTCTCTCTCTCTCTCCCTCTCCCTCTCCCTTTCCCTCTCTCTCTCTCTCTCTCTCTCTCTCTCTCTCTCTCTCTCTCTCTCTCTCTCTCTCTCTCTCTGATCATCATCCAGTCGAGCCTTGGCATGGCCTCCGTTTCTGTCCCCTACTCCTCTTCCTATTCTGAGTCTTCTTTTGTCCAGTGAGGCCACTCCTGGGCCTCCATTGGCTCCCGATTGGGACATCACAGGGCAGCAGTCTGTGAGTGAGCTAGAGAGCAAAAGCAAGCAAGCGAGAGAGAGAGAGAGCTATAGAGAGAGAGCAAGTGAGAGAGAGCGAGTGAGAGTGAGCGAATAAGAGAGACCGACGCTGTTTTCTAGCCAGCTAGGGCCACTTAGCTGAGTCTCAGCTATTGTGGCAACATGAGCTGAACGTCGACCTGAGCTACCAAGCCATTGCAACTCACTACAATAGCGCCCCCTAGAGGTTAGAGTTAGGGATTGAGTTTTGGTGCTCTGTTGTTAACAGAGCAGGCCAGCAGGCCACAAAGAGGTGTCCCGTTATGGAGGCCAAAGGGAGCAGTTCCAACTACACTACAGAGGAGAGGAGGGGAGAGGAGAGGAGAGGGGAAGAGGATGGGAGAGGAGAGGGGGGGAGAGGAGAGGAGAGGAGAGGAGAGGGCAGAGGAGACAGGGATAGAGGAGGGGAGGTGAGAGGGGAATAGAGGAGAAGAGAGGAGAGGAGAGGGGAGAGGAGACGGGGATAGAGGAGGGGAGGGGAGAGGAGAGAAGGATTGAGGAGAGGATAGGTGAATAGAGGAGAGAGAAATAGATGAAAGGAGAGGGGGGAGAGGAGAGGAGAGGATAAGAGAGGGGAATAGAGGAGAGGGAGAGGAGAGGAGAGGGAGAGGAGAGGAGAGGGCAGTGGAGACAGGGATAGAGGAGGGGAGGAGAGAGATGGGAATAGAGGATAGGAGAGGGAAAGAGAGGAGAGGGGAGAATAGTCGCTCATTGAGTGACTCAGTCAGTCACAGACTCCTGATCCAGACACCAGACAGACGGCAACACAGAATTCCTCCTGTTCACACACACACACACACACACACACACACACACACACACACACACACACACACACACACACACACAACCTTATGCTGAGAAAACTGTTGTAATGACTGGTGACTCCACTGCCCGGATAAGTCGGTGTATGTGTATGTTTGTTTCTGTGTATGTGTGTGTGTGTACGGGTGCACATGTGTGTACCATACATACGTACATGATTGTGTGTATGTGAAGGTATTGTGCGTGTGTGTCCTGTGGACCGAAGCAAATGTGTGGAAGTTTTAATCTGGACCATTTTGTTTTCACTCAGGGCCTTGTAACTCACAGTGGGGGAATTTCTGGATATTAATTGAATCAGCTGCTTAGCGAGATCAAAGACGGAGAAAGGATGAGGGATGTTAAAAAACACGCAGCACACTGTTCTGATCCAGGACAGTTCACCGCCTTCAAAATTAGAAAATGAACTCTTCCAAAGCCACCCTGTCTCTTCAGTTCAAGCTGTGCTCTGCAGAGTGCTCCCGCTAATTGGAATACAAGGCCTCCCACTAAGATGCCAGAAGAGGGGGTTTCTCTGTAGGCGCGGAGCCGTAATTAGCTGTTTGGTTAAGTTTGGTCTTTTGATCTTGAATTTATTTACTGAGCAGATTAGGTTCGTCTTGAAATGAAGGCAAGTGACAGCCATTGAGAGTGCGAGTTTTTGTGTTTCATGCGCTGAGACAGCCAGACAGACTCATGGTTTAAGCCGCATGTAACAAACCCATACACTGAGATGACAGTCATGTAACAAACACGTATATTGATTTGTAAGATAAGCCTTCAGATAGACTTTGTTGCTAGAGAAAAAAAATTATGACAAAAGACAGTACTTTTCTACACACTGAAAAAGTTTGGGAACCACTGCGTTAGAGATACACAAATACTGGGTTCTGATCAATTATGGTGATGCCTATAATATTGACTGAACCAAACTGTTCTATAACCTAGAACATTGACTGAATTGACATAGCAGTGAAACAAACACACACACACACACACACACACACACACACACACACACACACACACACACACAGATCCACACACACACACACACACACACACACACACACACACACACAGATCCACACATGCCACACACACTCCATCATGGTAGAGCATGTGTGCAGCCCATGCCATGCGTTCCAGTGCCATTGACAGGGGTGACTGGCCACAATGTGGAGTTGAGAAATCATCACACGAATCCAAGAATGTTGAAAGTGTCACTGAGGTTCCAATCACATTGGGCCCTGCTGTTTTGTGTTGCCTGGCAACAGTAGTGAATGCGTTACTTAGAGCAAAAGGAATCTGCTGAACTGAAGATGCCAATAACGCCAAAGTGGAGTAGAAGAAATGTTTGTGTGTGTAGCCTACATTATGTGAACGGCTACAGTATGAGGAAGTCAGGCGTGATGTGAATAGTGGAGTTGTTTCAAGAGAGGTTTCAACACAAGGCATGAATAGTGGAGCCTCAGTGGCGTGTCAAAGGGTGTTGAGAGAGTGAGAGAGGTTATCTAGCTGTTGCTTTTAAGGGTCAGAGATGCTGCTCATGTGGGTGTGTATGTGTGGGAGGCTGTTTTCCAAGCAAGATGGGAATCATTCAGATATGTGCGTGTGTGTGCATGTGTGTGCATGCATGTATGCGTGTGTGTGTGTGTGCGCGTGGGTGCATGTGTTTTTGACTGAACATTCAGGGATATGCGTTTATGGTTAATGCAGGCAGATGCATTGGGGCATTGTTACCACGCTAAACACAATGCACTCTTGTGGGGGCGTTAATCGCTAAATGAACATTCCGAGTGCGTAATCGCTGTCAGCAAAAAAGCACCAGAAAAATGTTCATCCATCCACACTTAGCTGTAAAATGTCGGATCTGGTATTGCCTACTCTGTATGTGTACTGCCTTAAGGTGAGAGGCAATGCAAGGAGTAGAAGTACAT
>NC_085880.1:19828527-19866027 GCF_034702125.1 Engraulis encrasicolus | reverse complement strand
CCTCTCCTCTCCTCTCCTCTCCTCTCCTCTACCTCTCCTCCTCTCTCCTCTCCTCTACATCTCCTCCTCTCTCCATCTCCTCTCCTCTACCTCTCCTCTCCTCTCCTCCTCTCCTCCTCTCCTCTCCTCTCCTCCTCTCCTCCGCACTGCAGTGTCTTCCTGAGAGCTGATGTAGTGTTTGCCCTCCGCCACCGCACTGGCTAAAAATAGTCTCTCTCTCTCTCTCTCTCTCTCTCTCTCTCTCTCTCTCTCTCTCTCTCTCTCTCTCTCTCAGTATCTCCTTTTGCTCTCTTTCTTCATTCTTTCCAACTTTCTTATTTTTCCTCCAATCTCATGCTGACCCCTTTTCTATACACTTCTCTTCCTCCCTCTTCTTTCCCCTTCTCTCTCTCTCTCTCTCTCTCTCTCTCTCTCTCTCTCTCTCTCTCTCTCTCTCTCTCTCTCTCTCTGTCTTTCTCCCCCCCCTCTCACTCTCCCTACCATCATCCCTTTCTCCTCTTTTCTGCATCAGCACCACTAGCCCCGTTCGCATCCTGTTAGCATTTCGCTAAGTCTCCTAGTGGATAAGAATGAGTGGTGCTGCTGCTAACTGTATTCTGCCTGACGGGATTCTCAAATCCGCATATCCACACACTCCAGTCTAAAGCCGCCACGCACGCTAAGAGGGATTTTAGGGTTGCGCTCCCTCCGCATGGATGGACTGATGTAAATCCACAGTGTGTGTCTGTTATTCTGCTTCTAGCTTCTTGCCTCCTCCGCCTCTTGCCATGCAATACACTATACAGCACTATTACAATATATTGAGATATCCTATGCTGCCTCTCTGCTGTTTCTCTGTCCTATCCACAGTTTCCCCTGTCTGTCTTTATTATGTAATGCATATAACTAATGCTACATCATGTACTGTTTGGCTTCCCCCACATCTCTCTCTCTCTTTAATGTTTTTTCTATAATTCTTTCTTTTACTCTGTCTGACTCTACCTATATATACTTCCTTTTGTCCCTCTGTGTGCATTTGTCGATCACTTGCTGTCTGTGTCCATGTTTAATGAACTCGGTGGCCTCTACTGTATCTACATGTAAGTTTATACACAAATATACAGTACACTTTTTCCCTGACTGACCCAGAGGCTTTGACTACAAGCACACACACACGGATACACGTGCACACACACGACAAGGAACTTGTTTGCATACACCCTTGAGTGGCAGCTTATTGTCCCAGTAGCAGCTGTGTGTGATATATGAAGTAGCCTGGCCAACATGATCTGCAGCGGTGTTGGATTCAGTATTGCTGATCCAGGGGAGTGGCCTGGTTTTGTCAGCATGTGGATCTCACCCAGAGGAGTAGCGCTCCATTTAAAGAGCCACAGTGTTCAGGATGGCACTGATATACTGCTGTGCTTAGTAGCCACTTGTATAGAAAATGTATATTATACACACAAACACAATCATACACGCACAGCACTGCAAATAAACATAGAGGACACACACGCACACGCACACGCACACGCACACGCACACGCACACGCACACGCACACGCACACGCACACACACACACACACACACACGCACGCCGCACACGCACATGCGCGCATCCATAAAAGGAAGGGACCAACACTTTGCTAAATTCAAATTCAAATCCAATTATTTTAATGCTTCGCTTTTTTGCTTCACAGTAGTAACTTATTTTCCTATTGTTGACAAATCGAGACTGCAGTAAAAGCCAGCAGACTGGAGATTAATGCAGTGATTCTGGAGCCTGCTGTGTGTGTGTGTTTCACGTTTGTGTTTGTGTGTGTGTTTGTGTCAGCTTGCTGAGCTAGTCTGCTCACCACTCCACAGCACCGTTAACCGCCGCTCCCATGCTGACGGCAGACTTGCACCACACTGACCTGAGCTGGAGCAGCAATGCATCATGGGAGGTATCTGCTGAGCTCATCAGACGGGATGGGCAGTAAAACGTTTTTAAAAGAGGAGGGAGAGGGATGTCCAGCCTCCTTAGTGTCAGCTGGTGCTCAGGAGAATAGCCTAATGCAGTGGTTGGCAAACTTTTTCAGCTGGGCCCCCCTTTTGGATCTATGAATATTTTTGCAAATTGCCCAGCCAAACAACCACCCCACAACCCCACATCATATTCCACACGAAACATTTTTCTGCACACTAAAGTTGGTAAATGTTGCCATCCTAGTAGACATGTATATCAATTGTGTAGGTTTTACGCAGGTATTTCCTTCTCTACGCGACCTCCGTGCAGGACCTTGATACCCCCTGGGGGTCCCGACCCCAGACATTGGGAACCACTGGCCTAATGTATCATTCTCTTTCACTTCATTTCACAATGCGTTAAGTCTGGTTCACCTCATTAGGAATACGCTCCAAGGTGGTGTGCTAGCCTTCACCCAAATGCTGTGTAATTACGAGTACAGTATGCAGACTCAGAGTAAAGGTTTCAGCTTCCTGTCAGCATTTTCAGCTCTTCCATTAAACAGTATGACCATCGCTTCCACTGAGCTGCACAGCCCTTCCTATTTACTAATTTACCACCAAAACAATAGTTCTTGGCAAACCAAAGCCATATTGAAACTCAAACATTGACCAGAGGTACAATGGTGGCTTTGGTATAGTTATAGATGCACCGCTACTGGTATCGGTATCGGCCCCGATAGTTTACGTGCTCATTACACTCATACTCATACTCATCAAACACTTACCGATACCAGGCACCGATACTGCCATTACCAGAAACAACGCAACATCTCGTCACGTTCTGTTAACTTGAAAGCTCTGCCATCTGGAGTAGAGTGGGGCAGACTAGGGGGACCTCAGAGTTGGCTCAGGCCATGAGAAATGACAGGTATGTTGAAGGATTGCACGGCCAGATTACATGATGCCAGCTCGCGGATGGGTGACAGAAGTTTTGTGATGTGTTGTTATTGAGAGTTACGGGTATGGCACCGGCGTGTGTAATGACACTACTGTATGAATACATTTTGAATTTCTGTATTACGTTTGTAGATGGTTTGCACAAGAGTGTGGATGTGAACCAGACTGTCTCATGGGATTTCAGAATCTTTTGCAAAGCTGCTGTCCAATATATCTTGTTTTCCAAGCCCACTGCATCATAGCCTGGGCGAGAGCCGACTATTGAGCCAAAATCTTTGGGTGGAAGTATGTAGGATGGCGTTGCCAGGCTAACTGCATCATGCTGCAGATGTGTTTTATAGTGGCAGAGTGATGCAGGGTCTACTCCGGTGGTTTTGGGGCGTTTGCAGCCTCTCACTCATAGAGGGTGCTAAAACTCAACTTACCAAAAGCCTCTCTATGCGACCACATGAGTCTGAATGAATTCCCTGGCTGGGCCTTTGGGGGGTGCCCTTGGGGACATTTTCATACCCAGCTGAGGGGAGTGGGGGCAACCGAGGGGACAGTGTAAAGGGCCAGTGTGAAGGATGATAATAATTCTGCTAGACATATGTTTTAATGTTTGTTACATATCTGACATCTGGTTGTAACTGAAACATTTAAATGTATTTACAACTTGTGTACTGTAAAACCAATCCGAGCAGACTTTTGTGGCTCACTTGTGAGTGCACATGATGTAGTGTTTCACAATTTATATGTTGGGATGTCTTTGCAGCACAAATCCCAATTGTACTCTTGAGTGTACACTGAACACATGCGGGTCAGAAGAAAGGCGGCATTTAAAGGGAATAAATGTAGTCCATTTTAAAATAATAAATTGCTTTTTAAAAATTTGTTTTTAAAGGTTGTTCAGCAACATTGGCCAGTTGCCAGACGCCTTATCATTTTAATTTTGCTGCCTGGTGGCTTGTTTTAGGTGTTTGCGTCTGGCAGGGTGTTCACGATACTCTGGTCCCCTCATATTATTTTTTAATGACCTTTCAGACCTGAAGGCCTGAAGCCTGAAGCATCATGTAAAAAGAAATTCATTGGTTGACTGGTGTCGTGGACTTTATTTCTTCTTTGATTCTGAGTATGTGCCTTAGTCCAGCACCTTTTGGCGCTTTTTATGCCTTTATTATGACAGGACTGTAACAGAGAGACAGGAAATTAGCGGAAGAGAAAGAGATGGGAAGGGGTTGGCAAATGACCTCGGGCCGGAATCGAACCCGGGCTGGCAGTGTAACAGTCGAGTGCCCAACTGGTTGAGCCACGGCTGGGCCACCTGCACTGTTTTAAAAAGGTGTGTGTGTGTGTTTTTTTCCCTTGTTGTACAGGGTTTGATGCCAACAGTCTCATGATCAGGTGTGTCCACTGAAGATAAGTGCCAGGATGACCTCAGTAGCCGCAGACTACGACCACAACATGGAGATCCAGCAGCCTTACAGCTCCGACGTCAACAACCGCTGGGATGCGGACGAGTGGGACAACGAGAACAGCTCTGCACGCCTTTTCGAGCGCTCCCGCATCAAGGCCCTCGCAGGTAAGACACCGACACATTACATAGTGAAGTGGAGACGCAATCACACGATAGCATAATGATTAACACAGTTCTTACCTGGAATCCCACATAAAACATAGATAAGAGAATGAAGGGGAATAAGAGGTGAATCTCTCTAGCCCATTACAATGTTGTTGTAGGTGTCTGTGAATTCAGGTTTTTTGCTCGCCATTCACAGTCAGTCCTCCTGATACTCCTGCTGTCATCCACTTCCACTTGCTGTATGCGGCCCGTGAGCGTAAATGAGTGACAACCCTGCCCCAACACTTAGACACGCAAGTGAAGAGTGTCACGCTGACTTGGTAGGACAGATTGCAGGGTAGGAAAAGACACTGGACAATGGGGGGCAGCCATGTCTGAATGGGTAAGATTGGGTTGAAATCAGAGGGTTGCAGGTTCAAATCCCACCCTTTTCAGCTGGAAGAATGTGTGTATTTCGCATCCATATCTCATGTGCTCTTGAGTAAGGCGCCTAATCCCACATTGGTGCAGGGATGGAAACTAACACTCTGTACTCAAATAACTGCAAGTCCCATTTCATAAATGTCAGTTAGTTTAATATAATGTGATGGCCAATATGGCTCTACTGTATTGGTGTTTTGAAATCGGCAGGGTTGACACTCTACTATAGAGCTGTGTTTCAAAGCATTGGCATCTCGCATACTAGCTTTTTTTTGTTCCATGTGACCCTTGCCATAGCCAAACCATTACCACACAACTGAATTGGGAACCGTTTTTTTGGTGTCCCATATGACATCAGCGCGTGGCATGTTCCGTGTAATGGATTCAGTGTGCCCAAGGCTGATCATCGTGACTGGCCAGAATCCTGTCACAATCTCAATTTGCAATCGATGGATCCCCAAGGCACTGTCATGAAACAGAGATTCTCACTATTCAGAGGTACCCCATCTCCCAGAGTCAAACAGAAGACTCATGGGTCGTTGACGTTTCAGCTGTAGCACACGACAGGGCGGTGTCAGGGCAGCGTAAGGACAGCCAGTGCTACTGTTGTGTGGGTGTTTTTTTATTTGGATTTTTTTTGTTTTTTAGTGGACTATCTAAGAAGTATATTCATTGCAGCATATCAACCAGCAATTAATAATTATTGATTTATTGCAATAATTATATTAATTTATTGTCCTTCTCTAAAGCCAGACCATGAAAAGGGCTGCAACAGTGATATGCTCCCATTTTCACAGTCATAGTGCCACTTTGACTGTAAGATTAAAAGACATTTTGTACTGGGGATATACAGTACAATGACTGCACGCTTATGTGCCCATCACCCTTATATTATGACACAACGCAATCAAATCAAATCGAAGGCAGGTCTTGTATACAACAAGGATTATTATTCCCAAATATATCTTTTGGACAAAAGAGAATATGTTTTGGCATTGTTCATTTGGTGGAAATTGTTATTGTTATTTGACATTCCAAAAATCACAGTGTAGAGTTATATCACTGTAAGGGAGCGCACTACTTAGTCACCTGGGCCTACTTAAGGGTCATAGGTCAGAGGCTCAAGAGAGCCACTTGGAGACCTGTGGAACAGGTGAGCACTTGATGAGGCGCTAGTCTCGCATGCCAGGCCTTGGTTGGCATTGGAGCTAGCCTGCTCAAGACAAAGTGTTTAGAGACTGGCCGTGTGCCTTTGAAGATGTAGCGCTACAGGCCTTTGTGGATTTACCTACCCTGATATGGAACTGTATTGGGAACTTTTATATATCTGTCCGGGAGTTTTCTCCCACTGTCTGAACTTTGGAGGATAGCCAGAAGGTGGTCGGCTCAGGGCCGTGCTCGCCCGTCAAAGAAGACGTTCTGTGTTTGTCCTGGGGACCAACCAAGGTAAGCCCAGTGCCCCAAACATACACCCAACATAAGTGTCGTACATGCCAACTGACATGTCTAGTATGCATACATGAAATGTTAGGTTTTAGACGGGGGGTGGTCTAACATCGTAACATCACTGACATCATTCAAATACAAATAGCACAGCCATGGCTGCTGCCATTAATGTTCAAAGCCCACTATTGCATTGATTGGTGGAGTTCCACCAGGCTATATAATCAATCTCTTTCCCCCCTCTCTCTATAGAGAGGTCAACAGGAAGTCAATAGCAGAGCGGTTAGCTCTATCAAAGAAAATGGAATCTTGTACAAGAACCACAACTAGCTGGTGTGGCCAGGAGTGGCACTGCAGCTATGTTATCACAGCCAAGTAAATAATGAATGGGTGCCAATGGGGCTGTACCCTTCTCATAGAACTATCTGCCCGTGTGATTTTTTCCCTGGAAACAATGGAGTCGCGTTCGATAGATATGAGTAAGTGAAAGCATTTGCCGACACGTTTGCATCTTGTCAAGTGTTACATTCGTGAAAATGACCCTTATTTCAACTATAGCAATGACATAACACGTGACAATCGACTTTACGGCACTACGCCATTTGTTTTGTAGTTTTAAGTCTGACTTCAGATGTCGATGTGTTTAAAGTTATGTTAGGATTGTTGTGGACACCTGTTATTTATTGCATTTAAGGTGGTGGAAAAGCGGCATGTGTACATGGGGTAAAGGAAATGACTGCGCTCATCCTTACGAATTTGGGCACCTTCAATTAACATGTTGGACGGCGGTGGGGGGTTTTGAGGTGTGTGACCGTAGATGTCTCTGCTAGGATCAGTCAGAGTACGTCTCTCGTCAGCTCTGGTCGTGAATAGTCGCAAAGATTCCTCAGCCAGCAGGTATTAGCCGAATGCTAGCGTGTTGCAGGACAAAACTAACACGTCATAGGGAGAACAAAGCCATGCCAGGAACATTTAACTTCACTTCTAATACAACGTTCATGATAAGGTACAGAATGTGCACACATCTTTACAAACCAGAGAACAGAACCGTCACAAATCCCTGCTGAGCCATTTAGCCCAATAGACTCCCATTCATCTTTTACTTGGCTGCGTTCGCCAACGGGGCTATAATGGGAGCCAATGAGAGACGCCTATCTCATAGCTTAGACAATTTCTGGCTCTATACATTACCCCAGCTTTTACTATAACCACCATTAGCTAACAGCACACGTCAATGCTGCTTCACTTTCATCCTCCTTTCTATGCATTAATCATTTCACACATAGGGTACAGTACGTACACTCAGCCTTGGTCTGGATGGGATCTGTGATCTTATCGCTGTGCCTGGGACCAGTATTGGCAGTTTTAAACTGTGTGCTGATCGATAAGCGCAAGGCAAGGACAGTAGCCCTACACCAGCTACCACTTCTTGTGTTTGGCCGTGTCAGCAGTCAGCTGACACCCTTCAGTGTGGAGCAGGCCATGGAGCCGGGACGGGGTGGGGTGGGAGGTGCTAGACCGAGCCAACCCAGAACAGAGTAGCGCAGCCCAGGCCAGGAGGATATCAAAGCACCCCTCCCTCCTTCCTCCTGACTCTGGTGGTCCCGACATAGGTCCTGCTTCTGCCTGTCTACACCTTCCCACACACACACATGCAGGTATGCACACACAGACTAAGTTTACATGGGACTTTTAATTCCGAATTAACTCACTTTAATTCTGAGTAAAGGTTAATTCCGCTGTAAACACTTGACAATTAGGAATTAAATGAAAGATCAAAGGGAACTCGACTGAACTATTTAATTCTGAATGTAAACGTGGCCATACACACACACACACAAAGACACACACACACACACACAACCTCTCCAAGGGATTATAGAAATATTTGAGTGTGCCGCGGCCCTTCTCAACAATTAGAGCCACTACTTGTATTACACTTGAACAGCAGCAGAAGCAGCAGCCGCCGCAACTGTACATACTGTTCTGAGGCGGCCTCATTGTGGGAAAGCTCATGCTACTTGGTCATGCGTTTGATCGCCCGTGTGGTCTACTCTGTAGCTGTGTGTGTGTGTGTGTGTGTGTGTGTGTGTGTGTGTGTGTGTGTGTGCGTGTGTGTGTGCGTGCGTGCGTGCGTGCGTGCGTGCGTGCGTGCGTGCGTGCGTGCGTGCGTGCGTGCGTGCGTGCGCACATGAGTTTTTTCGCCTGTAAACTAGTCAAACTGTCATTTTGGTGAGTAACGAGAAATGACATGTAAAAGACCAGAGTAGCTCTCAGCCTCTCGAGTGTCAGGTTTAGGCTTCTTCCCCTGTGGTCGTGTCGAGCTTGGTCGCTGTGTGTAGGACCGCAATCGCCTCCTCAACTAGTGTTGACTTTCCCATGCCTTGTCTCATTGTCTCTCTCTGGTCAAGTAATTGTAGCTGGAGGTTTGTCAGTGGGCCTTGGCTTACAGCATAGTAGGCCAGAATGCTAGGGTTCCACGCGCCTCGCTAAATTATGCAGCAGCTCCTTAAATATGCAGGAGGCCCTGGCGTGGCGTGTAGGTGATCCCATCGTCTCCACTCCGGCATTAGGACACGTAACCTTCATCTCAGGAGACTTGAGGAGAGCTACCCCCAGCCACCCCACCCCATCCCATGTGTTCTGAGGAGCACATACTGTAGAGAGCACTACTGTCGGAATGGTTGTGTTTTAAGTAAGTCCTGGTGGGCAAAATTAGTTCACTTATTTTGCTTCTCTTCTCTTCTCTTCTCTTCTCTTCTCTTCTCTTCTCTTTTCTTTTCTTTTCTTTTCTTTTCTTTTCTTTTCTTTTCTTTTCTTTTCTTCTCTTCTCTTCTCTTCTCTTCTCTTCTCTTCTCTTCTCTTCTCTTCTCTTCTCTTCTCTTCTCTTCTCTTCTCTTCTCTTCTCTTCTCTTCTCTTCTCTTCTCTTCTCTTCTCTTCTCTTCTCTTCTCTTCTCTCACCTTGTTTCTCCTCTCTCCTCTCCTCTCCTCTCTCTGCCCCTCCTTTTTTGCCATATCTCTGTCACGTGTCTGCAGAGCATTTGTTGTCCAGATGTGAGTTTAGTCAAGTCGCCGTGGCAGTGTCATGCCATTCTTGCTCCTCAAGTGTCACCCGCACCGGTTGCCCACGGTAGCATCACTGCCACATTCCGCCCGCTTGCTATTTCATATGGCCTTCCATATGGTCATCCTCATCACTTCTGGTCACACATGCATTAGGACAAGATGGCAACTTATAAGGACAGTGGTGATGAATGACTATGGGAGGTCTGTAGTAGGGTTTAATCCCGGGACCCGGGATTCCCGGGAAATCTGATCAAAACAATTTTGACGGGAAACCGGGAAAAAAAATTAAGTGCGTGTCTATTTGTTGTCCTAGCAACAGTAAGCAACAGTGCAATCTAGCAGCGGTAACACCAGAGACGGTTTAGAATAGAGAATCTTTGGTAACACTTCAGGCTCAGCAGCAGTAGGCTACAGGACCTTTTCAGCAATGTCTGGTTCTGCTGCCAGTTTTGCCTGGAGGCATTTTCTGAAATTGGACAATGACAGTGCGAAATGCACTTTGTGTGAGTGAATTATAATAGTAAGGTCGCCAAATTCCGCCCACTTCACTGATCACTTCACTGAAAACGTGATAATATCACTCTTTCAAATACTATTTAATTATGTTCTCGTATATTTTTGGATAGCGGCAACTGTGTAGATGAGGTAATGAGCAATATTAGCTAACATTGGTTGTCCTTTCTATCGTAATTTGGCGATAACGTCCAGCATGTCCAAAATCTAGCTTCTCTGGCGAAGGGACTCACTAGTTTAGGCGCAAGAACAGCCCTCTCGGGCGACACGGCGTCAAACTAGTGAGTCCCTCTGGCGAAAGGCTGTGTCGTGCCGAAAAGCGAGTCCCTGCCAGAACACGACTGCCCTCATTGAAACCAATGGAAACCAACGACCAATATTTCAGATAATTTTTACCCATTTTTGCAGACATATCCAACACAATTTAAGATGGAAAGCCTATCAATAAAGCATCTACATTCCTTCTGGAAATATTACAAAGAGCTGGTTACAATTTCAGTATTATTTCCATAAAAGAATCTAAGAATTGTCATAACAAATGATACAGTTTCATTCAAATAGCTCATATTAAGTGGAGGACGAGTACTGTTTCATAAGCATATTTTTAGTTCATAAATTATGTAATTAATTCTGCAAAAAATAGTATAATTTTCCCTCAAAAAAATTGTTTTGTTTTGCCAAAATGTTTTGGCAGGCACTCGCTTTTTGGCACGACAGCTCCAATTCCGCCCGCTTGATTTCAGGTCACGTCTGTATTTCCGTGTATTATTCCTTCATGCTGTTGTGTTGATTTGGTTCACACGTGTAGTCCTGGCTTTACCGATGCAGGAACTGTGGAAACGGTTGAATAGGCTACTTTTGGTCCTAAAGTGAAACAGGGAAGCGGCCAGGGCGAGTTTATAGCCAGAATGTCGTCGTGAAATTAAAGTTCCATCTGCCGTTACGACACCCTTCATTGCAATGCTGTTTATGGCCGTTTGACTCGGTTTTAAATGTCATCACCGTTTCAAATATTAAGCATACAAACTCCGTATCATGTCGATATCCATTCCTGACTTAAACAGTGGACACATAATTAACTAGTAGGTCTATAGGCTATAAGTAGGCGGGTGGAATTGGGGGACGGGCAGGCGACTTGGTGTCACCGTCACCAACAATCCACCCGTCATTGATAAGCGCTGCATGCTGCGCACAAGCTATCATCTTACACTTCATTATTATGATTGTGTTGGTGGATAGTAGAGCTTAATCTTAATTCTTTTCTCCCAATAATGATACAAACACTAACAACTTGATACAAATGCCAGTTTGGGAGGAACAGTTGAATTATAGCCCCTACATGACTACCGTAGATCAAAAAATGGGAGGAGGAAAAAAAAAAAAAAAAAAAAACGGGATTTCCCGGGAAATGGGTCGTCCTATCCCGGGATTTGATTCATGCCATTTTCGGGAAATATATTAAACCCTAGTCTGTAGCAGTCAGGGGTGTGTTTCTCAAAACCATAGTTGCTAACTACATTAGCTACTTTGTTGTTTCCAATGCAATTTCCAATTGGCAACTACCCAAGTTGCTGCCTGGCTAACAATTACACTTTCGAGAAACGCACCCCATTGTTGTATGAAGTAGAGGTAGAAGTACTCTTACAGATGTAATTGCAACACTAGTGGAATGATATTACTTGTATTCAACTTTGTAATATGTTGCTAGTGTTGTACTTAGCTCTGTGAGGGTACTTCTACTTCTACTGTATAGAACTCTTGTAGAAGTTATTGATCAGGGCATGAAGAACACCAAAAGACAAGACACAAGGTGATTTTGCCACAACAGGATTCATTTTGTTGTCGTGGTTCAATTTCCAAGTCCAACACGGTGTGAAAATTGACAGGGGAGGGAAAGTATGGAATGTGGATCAAAACCATCGTACATTCAGAGATTGTTATGCCAAAACAATAGAAATTGTCCCAGAAAGTATTCTGGGATGTCCATTTTCCACAATCCTCACTCTCATTGTTTTTATTGTTTGTTGTTCTTGTCTGTAACATGACTAGACGTTAACATGACTAGAATCTGAGCTGTGTGTGTGTGTGTGTGTGTGTGTGTGTGTGTGTGTGTGTGTGTGTGTGTGTGTGTGTGTGTGTGTGTGTGTGTGTGTGTGTGTGTGTGTGTGTGTGTGTGTGTGTGTGTGTGTGTGTGTGTGTGTGTGTGTGTGTGTGTGTGTGTGTGTGTGTGTGCGTGTGTGTACGTGTGTGTGCGTGTGTGTACGTGTGTGTACGTGTGTGTACGTGTGTGTACGTGTGTGTACGTGTGTGTACGTGTGTGTGTGTGTACGTGTGTGTACGTGTGTGTACGTGTGTGTGTGTGTGTACGTGTGTGTGTACGTGTGTGTATACCTGTGTGTGTGTGTATACTCACCATCTTTATGGATGTGTGTGTGTGGTTGTGTGAGTGCCTGTGTGTGTGCGCACATGCACGCGTGTGTGAGACTGTGAGTGTGTAAATGTGCGTTTGTCGTCACATCAGATTGATCTGTTTGGTCCTTGGTGGTATTTCTGGTGTGTTTCTGGTAAGTCTAGCCTCCTTAGAGTCCAGAAGAAAGAAATAGGCGGGTGGGGAGGGAGGGGTTGTTTATGGGGGGCGGTGATGGGGTGTTCAGGAATAGCAGTAGTCCACTGATGAACTGGGGATGTGTGTGTGGTGTTCCTCACGCTCCCTGAAGACTATTGACACATTCTGCAAGGCCGCGCCTGCCTGCCTGCCTGCCTGCCTGGCTAACGCTTGAATAATTAAAAACAGCCTCACCTCTGAAAGGGCCTTTATTCAGAACACATCAGCACCCTCCACCCCACCCCAATCCTTCCTATTCCCAATCGCACGCGCGGACACAGACGTGCACACAGACGTGCACACAGACGCGCACACAGACGCACACACAGACACACACAGACGCACACACAGACGCACACACAGACGCACACACAGACAGACACACACACACACAGACAGACACACACACACACAGACAGACACACACACACAGACACACACACACGCACAGACACACATGCACGCACACACACACTCACACACACACACAGGCACACCGACACACACGCACAGACACACACGTTAACACACACACACACACGCACACGCACACGCGCACACACACACACACATTCCCAGCATTCTGCCCTTTTAAAATAAACTTTTCGAGCAGGAAGTCATGGCAGTAGCAGTAGAAGGTCTGCGGTAGGTGCCTCTGCCACATAGTGATGGGGTGACAGGATTGTCTCAGTGCTCGCGCTTTCCCTTTGTGGCCCTTTTCTGTCCTCACGAGTTGAGTCATCATTCTTCCTGACAGGGGGTAACACCCCACCCCCTCGTAAGAATTTCATTTGGTTCCCTCTCCTCTCCTCTCGTCCTGTCCTGTCCCCAAGCAGCCAAGCGTCCCCATGTGAAATTTACCACTCTGGCTTCACAAGTTTCTGCCCTGCCCTCATCGCTCGGAGTCTGCTGCCCTCACCTCACGCGCATCACTCTTCTGTCCTCCGCCACTCCGCTTGGTGACCTGCTGGTGACACAGTAGACCCCACGCCCAGTGCACCCAGCACCCCCGTTTCCGCCCAGTGGACCCAACACCCCTTTCTCCCTTAACTGTCTGTCTGTGTCTACGGATGAGCATGTGATGGTTTGTGTCCACGTTGGGCGTCACCTGTCTCCAGGCATATGGAGAACTTCCTTTTAGTGTGGCTATATTGATATGGCAGTGGGATGTAAAGACATGCTGCTCTATTGTAGGGAGGGGTCTATTGAGTGTTGGACAGACCACTGACAAGAGATCATTCCTGTGTGTGTGCGTGTGCATGCATGTATGCATGTGTGTGGGTATGTGAAGGCGAGAGTCAGCATGTGTGTTTGCAAGGGTCCATGCTAAAGTAGCTTAGGTCCAGACCCACTCTTCCCATCTAGATGTACCATAGGTAATTGCACCCAGAAGAATGCCTTCTGAACACTTCACCACCCCACTGTTTATGTTCACCTCATTGAAAATAATAGCGACAACAGTATGTGGTTAAGGGGGCAGTTTGCTTTGTCTTGGTGAGTTAAGTACCTCTTAACTACAGAAGCCCTGGTGCTTGTGTTACCGACGTCAGTGAATAAGTACTTCTTCTTAAATTAATAGTAATTGACTGGGAGCATGTCCGTGCTCTTTCAAGAACCCGTCAAAAGCTTTTCGGCTGTGTTGGCATGTTGGGCGCTGACATAATTATTCAACCTTATGATCAGATGAGGTGGATTTAATATCTTCTGCTTGGTTTCAGTGTTTGCCTTTGTTTTTGCCTTTGTTTTTGGAGTTACGAGGTTGTAAAATTGTGCATGGCTGGAAAAGGCGAGTGGAATTAAGCGCAGATCTATTCTGTTGGCATCAGGTGTTCTGCTGCAGTTGACTGGAGAGGAAAAGATAACCTGAGGTAAGTGAACTGGGTGTAATGAGAGAGAGGGGTAGAGAGAGCGAGAGCGAGAGAGAGAGAGAGAGATGGATGGATGAAGAGAGAGGGAGAGAGAAGTAGAGAGGTAGAGGGGGAGAGGTAGAGATGGAGATGGAGAAAGAGAGAGAGAGATAGAAAGAGATGGATGGAGAGCGAGGGGGAGAGAGAAAGTAAGAGAGGGAGAGATGGAGAGAGGGAGATTGAGAGAGTGAGATGCATAGAGAGATGGAGAAAGAGAGGGAGAGATGGAGAAAGAGAGGGAGAGATGGAGAAAGAGAGGGAGAGATGGAGAAAGATGGATGGAGAGAGAGAGAGAGAGAGAGAGAGATGGAACAAGGAAGGCAGAGATACAGAGAAGAGGGGGGAGGAAGGGAGAAATGGGGAGTTTGATACCTCTGGTGTGCTTAAGGCCGGTAGTAGAGGTAATCTGAAGCCATTAGGCCACACAGCTCTCTGCCTTTCAGATCTGAAGCTTAGTCCTCCCGCTTTGTCTCCCCACTCAAAAGCCAAGGCATGTCTGTATGTGCCATACGATGCTGTGAAGCTCTGCTAAACTGGGGACATTGGCTTTCACTGAAAGCTGACAGTAGGTCTGAAAAGAAGGCTATGGGGCCATTTTTAACTCAGGCTTTTGCTCAATGAGGAAAATGTCATCAGTCAAGCTATTTTTTCTCCAGTTTCAAAATGCTGAGGCTGAAAGTGAGCAGAAAGTCATCCAAGTACACCCCCTCCGCTTGGAGCTGATTTGGTACATTCCGCTCCCTGCTGCCTCCTCTTCACCCTCCCACCGGCCTGTATGCTAATTAGCCCGTCACGGCATAAGGGAAAACAAACCGCCCGATTGGCTGGCGGGTGAATTCCAGGCTGCGGGGGCCCCTCCCCTCCTCCTGCCTCCTGCCTCCTGAGGTCTGTGAAAGGTGTGCTCTGTGTTCAGCACTACATTACCAGAGGACTCGCTCCAGAGTCCACAGCGCTCTCTCTCTCGCTCTCTTGTTCTCTTTTACACACACTGCCTCCGCTTCTCCCTTCCTTCCTGCATCTCTCTCTCTCTCTCTCTTGGCCCCTCCATCTGCCTTTCTCTGGGAGCTGTCACTTTCATCAGAGAAGCGCTGTGTGCCTTTATGCGAGTTGTTCCGTCCCCCCCCTATTGATGTAGCGATGGGGGGGCTTGTGTTTTGATGCTGGGAGGAGGAGGAGAGAGGGAACTGAAGCTGGAGTTGGAGTTGGGAGTTGGAGAGGAGCTTGCAGCTTGTAGACTTGCTGCGTGGGGCAATGTGTGGTGTGGAGCACACTGCTGTTGCTGCCACCAACACCACCACCGCTGCTGCTGCTGATTGAAACTCTAGCACCCTGCACTCTTGGACTAAGCACTGGGAATAGGAGGAGAGGAACCAACGCTCCCGTGCCCTTTTTGCCGCCGGCTGACTTGGACGGACGGGACTTTCTCCAGTGGTGTTGGGGGCAATTGAAGAAGAGAGAGAGAGAGTCCTCGCCATTCATCCATCTCTCATCTCATCTCATCTCATCTCATCTCATCTCATCTCATCTTATCTCCTCTCGTCCGATCATCGCACTTCTGTCCCCAAGTTTGGTGGACTTTGGTGGACAGTTTGGTGCTACTGCTGTTGCTGCTTCAACTATAACTGTAACTTCTGTAACTGAGTTCCCTGGTGGACAGGACAGACGTCAACGTAACCAATGGAGCTGCAAAGGGCCACTAGTATGCCGGGCCCCCTGTCGCCGGGTCCCCTGTCCCCTGGACACGTGTCCCCTGCTCCCCTCTCTCCTGGGCCCTTGTCCTCCCCCGGGCCAGGCCCGTCCTCGCCTGTGCCGGGACCCAGTGGTGCTAGCCCAGCTCCCGGGCTCTTGTACAACTACAATCAGATGGAGGGCCGCTTCAAACAACTGCAAGGTACCAGGGCTTTGCCTTCACTTTTTTTGCTCACCGGCCACTGTGGGTAGTGGTTTTACAGAGACATTTGGCCATTACATTAGACATTTAGCCGATCAACTAGCCAGAGTTTTGTTTTCATTCTTTTTTTTTCTTCAGAATATTCTTTAAATACAACAGTTTAAGCATTTAAATGCAAACAATTCATTACAAATAATGTGATTTGGCGCGCCAAAGAATAGGTCACCTGTCAAAGTGGCAAGTGAGGCTGAAATTGGTACTTCTCACAGCAAAGTTTTGCCAGCACTTGGGCAGTTGGCAGGTGCCAATTTCAAGCCCTACAAGGTTTGTTTGTGTAGAATTCTTGCACACCTCCTTTGGCCAGGTGCAAGTAGAACCCTTTGGTTACCAACGTTAAAGACAAGAAAGCTCCCGCACACCAGTCACATTTGCAGAGTTTACTTGAGAAGTTTCGGTCTACTAACCTTCTTCAAGCAATTCAGTGGTTGGTAGACCAAAACGTCGCGAATAAACTCTGCAAATGTGAGCAGTGTGCGGGAGCTTTCTTGTCTTTAAGACCTGCAAGGTACACTACGTAGGTGCTGTAAGATGAGCTTTTAGCCAGACAGACTGCGTGTGACTCTGACTCTGGATTTTGTTTCAGTTTTTGTTGTTTTTTTTGGCTCGCTGTGACGTGAATTGGAAGTTAGAGTGTAACACATTTTCACACCGTTAGTTGGGACTTTAACTTTTGTTTTTCTTGTGTCTACGTGTTCTGTATTCTCCAAGCCAGAGAGCTATTGGTCACTGAGACACTGAAACTCTACTATGTCCTTTCATGGTATGGAGAGAGAAACGTAATTTCCTTGTATGACCCGTGCATATGAAGAAACTGACAATGAAAGGTGACTTGACTTGACTTGAGAGTAACGTAGTGGAGAACCCGGTGAACAGGGATAGATGTACGTGTACAGTATGTCTTCCAGCCACTGAAGATCTCAGTGAATGCAGCCCACCTTGTTTTTGTGGTAACAGTAGTTTGTGTGTGTGTCGTGTGTGTGTGTGTGAGAGAGGCAAAGTAGACGTGCAGAGCCCAGTGCACAGGGATCATGAGGACATGACAGACACACTCCGGCAGCTCATGAAATATTGATGAGCACCAGCAGGGGACAGGACTCGCCACGGAGGGGGGAGGGGGAGGGGTAGAGGAGGGTGGCGGGGGGGGGGGGGGGGGGGGGCTGTTTGGGCTGGAAAAGGGGGATGTTTGGGATGGTGGGAGTGGGGGTGTGGAGGGTTGAAGTGAGGGGCTGTTTTGGGGTGGTGATGGGGGTGAGTGTCAGGACTGATAACTGGGTAGCAGGCCTTGTGATGGAGGGGGTGTGCAGGGGAGGGTGAGTTAGGGGGGCGGGGCGCAGCGGTGGATGAGGTTGTTTGGGATGGTGGCTGCTGGTGGCTAGGCCTTGCTGCAGTAGGGTAGGGGAGATGGAGGGGGTGTGGACTAGTAGCTGGTGGTAGTGGCAGAGGAGAAGACCTTGCTAAAGGACAGGGGCAAGGGAGGTGGAGGTGGAGGCATGGGGTTGTCTGTGTTGGGGCTGGTGATGGAGGAGGAGGTCAGGGTGGGGGCATGGGGCTAAAGGACAGGGCCAAGGTTGAGGGAGATGGAGGGTGGGGGTTTGGGCCTGTCTGTGTTGGGGCTGGTCATGGATGTGGAGGTGGGGGTGGGATGGAGGAGGGGGCATGGGGACGCCTGCATTGGTGATGGTGGCGGGGGGACCCTAGGGAATACTGAATGAGCGACTGACTGAGTGAGGGAGGGAGAGTGTATGTGTGAGTGTGTGAGCGAGAGAAGGCGGGAGATTATATACAGTATGTGTGTGTGTTTCCGTGTGTGTCTGTGAGAGGGAGGGAAAGTGTATGAGTGGGTGTGTGTGTGAGTGAGTGGGTGTGTGCTAAGGGTTGGTATGTTATCAGAGTGTGTCTGCTGTTCATCAGCTGAGCTGGGTCATCACAAAGGCCCATCAAACCACAGCACAGAATCACGCGTCCCACAGGAGTAGCCCTCCTCATTATTAAATGTGAAATGTGTTAGGACGGCCTACAGTACCTTCCCTCCTTCCCTCCTTCCCTCCCTCTCTCTCTCCCTCCCTCCTTGTCATTGTCAAAACGCTCACAGCTTACAGCTTTCTCCTTCTGTTTTCCTTCTTTTCCTTGTCAACCCCACATTGCTACTGCCACGCCCCCCTACCCCCTACCTCCCGTGCTCACCCCCAGACCGCCACCCCGTCTTTCCCTCTCCTCCACCTACCTCCTCTCCCCCAGACTGCTCCCCCATCTCCCCTGTCCCCTGTCCCCTGTCCCCATCTCACCTCTCCCTCCCTCTCCTCTCGATCCTGATCTCCCCCCAGATCGCTCCTCACTTTTCCTGCTCCACCCCTCTCCACTACCTCCTCACCCCCCAGACCGACACTGCTACCCCCTCTCCTCTCTCCCCTCTCCACCCCTCTCCTCTTCCTCCTCAGCCCCCAGACCGACACTGCTCCCCCCTCTCCTCTCTCCATCCTTCTCCTCTTGATGAGCTTACGGGCCACAACAATAGTGATGGAAAGGGGAGGCGAGAGGGAGAGAGGGGAGGGGCTGCTCTGTCTGTGTGTTATGTGTTTTTGCCGCGTTAGCACTCTGAATGCATCACTGTGGAGACTGCGAACGCTATTGGGTTCCCGCTTTCCTGGGAGAGTAGGAAGGATTCCTTCTTTCTATTCCATGAGCCTCTCTGTGTGTGTTTGTGTCTGTCCTTCCTTCTGTGGGCCGCAGAGATGCGCCGTAGTGTAGGTGGTGCTGAATTTTTGCTGAGTGGGCGGTTTGGAGATTTCTGATGACGTTGCTGCTGTCCCGTTCTGTCCTTTCCTGTTCCACTGCTGGTGAAGTGGGTTGGTTGGCTGGCTGGCTGGCTTGGCCTGGTGGATGGTGGGTGCTCTGCTCTGCTCTGCAATGCTCTTCTTGCTGAATGCCTGGTGGCCAGCCCTGTCTGACTTGTATACTATACGTAGCATAGTGGAGGCAGAGAGGAAAGGATCTTCAAAAGAGAAGGTTAGGAGGGCTGTAGTGTTAGTCTTGAGGAGTAGGTTGAAAGTGGTTGGAGGTTTAAAACGCACCAATATGTTGCAGCTATATGTAGTAAGGCCTCCTTAAGAGCAGAGTCTTCATCATTTGACTCTGCCGAACATGATCGAAATATATTGGATCAATGATGAATTAGCCAATAATATTAAAGCTATTTTAACTTGAGTGCTTTGGATACTTCGTCTTCAGGAAAGAATCTTCTTTTCTCTGTGGTGGAGGTGATGGCCCTGCTCTTGTTGCTTGTTTCTCTCTCTCTCTCTCTCTCTCTCTCTCTCTCTCTCTCTCTCTCTCTCTCTCTCTCTCTCTCTCTCTCTCTCTCTCTCTCTCTCTCTTGTTCTCCTCTCTGCTTCCCCTCATGTGCTGTCCTGTAGACTAAAGAATGAATGAAAGAATCCCTTTGAAACAGTGAAGCTCAGTGCGCTAGCTCTGTCCGGTTGTGTGGAGCTGGACTCTGCTGCGTCTTCAAGTCATCTGTCAGGCACGAGTTGACGGGAGAGTCGAGGGAGGCAAACACATCCACACAATAATACAGCATGTCCCATGCAGTGTACACTCGCCTTGATTACACAACCATTGACACACAAATGCATGCACAGACGTGCACATGTGCACGCATTCACACACACACACACACACACACACACACACACACACACACACACACACACACACACACACACACACACACACACACACACACACACACACACACACACACACACACACACACACACACACACACACACACACACACACACCGAGAAAGTCACTTTTAATTATTTTATTTAATTTAGTTATTTTTATTATTACAAGGCTGTCCTCTATGCTGTTCTGGTTTATTATGATTATTTCAGTTTGCACTGTAGTGTATTCTCTGGAGGGGAGCATAGAGGCATAGGAAGAGGAACAGAGACAGATAGAGAGAGAGATGGGTTGACAGATGGGCTGGGCAGGCAGCAGCACTAACTGCAGTCACAGGGGGTGATTTAGGACCCACAGTGTAACACAACACAGGACATGCATAGAGACACACAAGCGCACAAGCACACACGCAGAGGAATTGAGGCAGGGAGGGACGTAGGCAGGTACGGGGGGAAAAAATTGCACATATTACACATACTGATTTGTACAGAAGCAAAGACGCACGCACGCACGCACGCACGCACGCACGCACGCACGCACGCGCACGCACACACACACGCACACACACACACACACACACACACACACACAGACACTGTACACACAGACACTGTACACACAGATAGAGATGGGGACAGGCAGAGAAACACAGGCTTGCACCAATCACACAGTCTTATGTAAAACATGATGACTTATTAAGTTTCCACAAGCTCGTTGATTGAACAAGTCATCAACATTCTTTAATCCTTCATTAATATTCGTAGTCCCTATTAAATAAACCTTAAACTATGTGTTGAAAGGGGTTAATGAGAAGAGAGTGGCGAGCGGATTAGTCTTGACCAAATTAAGATGGAGACACATTAATCATGCACACTCTTAACGAGCCAGTGCCAGCTGAACGAGGAGAGGAAAGAAAGGCTCTTCCAGATAGCTTCACACCGGAGTCAAACACACAGGAGAGTGGGTCTGTTTGTTTGCTCTCCGCCTGGTTTTTATTGCGTTGCTCAGGCAATGGTGGAGGGGGGGGTGATGGATGATGTGACAGGACTCAGAGTAAATGATGCACTGCATGCTCTTGGCCATGTGATCTCACCTGCATGTGTTTTCATTAGCGTGGTCCTGTCACACACCCAGCTGTGACCGCAGGCTGGGACAGCAGGCTGGGACAGCAGCACTAGTGAGGGGGACAGCAGCACTAGTGAAGGGGGACAGCAGCTCTATGAAGGGGGACAGCAGCACTCTGAAGGGGGACAGCAGCACTCTTGAGGGGGACAGCAGCACTATTACGGGGGACAGCAGCAGTATGACTGGGGACAATAACACTATGACGGGGGACGGCGACACTAGTGAAGGGGGACAGCAGCACTCTGAAGGGGGACAGCAGCACTCTTGAGGGGGACAGCAGCACTCTTGAGGGGGACAGCAGCACTCTTGAGGGGGACAGCAGCAGTATGACTGGGGACAATAACACTATGACGGGGGACAGCAGCACTCTGAAGGGGGACATTAACACTATGAAGGGGGACGGCGACACTAGTGAGGGGGGCAGCAGCACTTTGACGGGGGACAGTAGCACTAGAGAGGGGGAAAGCACTCTGCTACCTGACATTCCACTGGCTCTACCAAGCGATTGTGGCGCGTTATCACGTACAAACACACACACACACACACACAAACACATATTGTGCCCTCTGTCGCTGTGTCTGTCTATCTATCTATCTATCTATCTATCTATCTATCTATCTATCTATCTATCTATCTATCTATCTATCTATCTATCTATCTATCTATCTATCTATCTATCTATCTCTCTCTCTCTCTCTCTCTCTCTCTCTCTCTCTCTCTCTCTCTCTCTCTCTCTCGCTCTCTCTCTCACTCTCTCTCTCTCCAGTGTGTATCTGTATCTCTCACTATCTCTATCTCTTTCTCTTTCTCTGACACACAACCAACCACATGTACACACACATATTCACATGACAGAGCAAGAGAAATGGCTTTTAGTTTGCATTGCTGCTGGTGAAGGCAGATAGTAACCATGGTGAGTAGTGTTTAACAGTGTGCTTCACCTGAGAACACCCCAGAGAAAGACAGACAGAGAGAGAGAGAGAGAGAGAGTGACAGAGACAGAGAGCGACAGAGACAGGGAGAGAGCAAGAGATATAGAGACAGACAGACAGACAGACGGACAGAGAGAAAGTCAGTGTGTGTGTATTTCTCTTCTTTCTGTTTGTGCATGTTTTAGCAAGTGTACATGTATTGGGTATGTCCAGTAGCTGTCCAGTGTTGTGACATGAGTAAAGAGTCCACCAGCAGTAAGTCCTGTCCTGGCTCCGTGTTGTGTGTACTGCATGTGAAGCACTCTCTTGGGGCAGCAGACTGTATCTCTGCCTTCCTGACGCGCTCATGCACCGAACAAGAGCTTGTTTCATGTTACCTCTGCGAGCTGAGCTGTTGGGAGGCTTATGCGTTGGCGGCTACGCATCAAGAAAACCACCAATCCGTCATCATTATACAATGTAACAGAGATCATATCATGGCCGACGGCTCTGTTAAGAATAGCTTATTGATTTATAACAAGTTGACGGCTCAGGGGGAAGTTGAGCAACAACAGGCTCAGCTAAAGGTATCTGTCTTGTGGTGTGACAACACTGGGAAGGCTGTGTGGTATGGAGGAGTGGAGGTGGTTGGAGGGGAGGCAGAAAAAGTAAAAACATCTTTAGTTTGCAGTCGTCGTCCCCCCCCCACATGAAGTCTCCGGTTCACCTGAGTCGGTGTGGAGATGGTGGGGGTGGTGGAGAGGTGGGGGTGGGAAAGGCTATGAAGCGGTGGTGGTGCAGAGGCAGGGGTGGAAAAGCCTATCTGAGTTGAGGATCATCAAGTTCTCTCATCTCAGCACAGAGGGTAAGAAAAGAAGCCTCTCATGCTTCCAGAGCAGGGAGTTCAGTTCAATCAGTTCTATGTGGGTTACCTGGACTCCAAGGGTACTCGTTCTCTCACATGCACAGAGAAGGGTAACGAAAGAAGACAGCGAGACAGACAGATAGAGAGACAAACAGATGTAGAGAGAGGGAGAAAGAGGGAGGGCGAGAGAGAGAGAGGGAGGGCGAGAGAGTCAGACAGACAGACAGACAGACAGACAGACAGACAGACAGACAGACAGACAGACAGACAGACAGACAGACAGACAGACAGACAGAGAAAGGGATAATGGAGGAAGCTACTTGTGCTTCAAATGAAGGAGTTCATCTTTGAGGATTACCTGAGCTCCAAAGGCAAGTCTCTTTAAGAAAGAAAGAAAAAAAAGAAAGAAAGAAAAAGAAAGGCGTCAAGGCTTGCTGTAGCTTGGAGGTTAATGGATGGATGCTCTCGCTTTTTCATTTTTCGGTTCGTCTGCCTGAATCTTTGTGTCTGTGACACAAAATGAGTCTTTCTAAAGTCAGTCTTTCTAAAGATGAGCTTTGAAAACGGGTGTGCATCCCCCCTCTCTCTGGCTCTTTGGAGAAAATGGAGAGAGAGTAAAGAAAAGGAATGTGAAAAGGAGGAAAGATGAAAAGCTGTTTAAAAGAGTGGCGCCCTGTAGGGTCTTCCAGTGTCAGTGGCGTGTGACGGTTAACACTACAGCAGTCAGAGAGAGAGAGAATCCCGTCAAGTCATGCCAAGTGATGTCTTCACTCTTCTCCCAGTGAAAACAGGCAACTCATTTCAACTCCTTTATGAGGCTGCATGGCTGACAGGGGTGACTTTGAAGCCCTCACACTACTGCAAGATGTTTATCCTGTACGGTCGGTCCCCCACCCTCGGGGGAAATTAAAGACTCGTGACAAGCATAGTTAGATTTAAATGAGGGCACTTTCTTTTCCCCCTTGTGACGTGGCCCTTTTTAAAAAAAAAAAACGTAGACAGACTTCAAGATTACAAGACGGCAAACGGGAGTGTGTCATTTATATGTACATTAGGCAGTTGGCACACACAGCCTTAGTCAGATCTGGCACTTCCACATTGATGGCTGTACAGTAAAGACCCACCGCTGTGCTTGTATCGTGGTAACAAAGCAAGCCTATATGTTTGAACTGCCTCAGTGTTATCTGTGTGCAGATAAGGCAGTCAGGGCCCTGGCGGTTGGAGTGTGTTGGCTAGGCAGCAAAGGAGCGAATGACCAACAAGTGAGAGAGTGGGCAAAGTCCATAGTGAGGAGGGAGGAGGGATGCACGGATGCACTGACGAACTGGTGAATGTAGAACTGGCATCTGCGCCTCGGTGCGTTATTCCAAAACAGTGATTCAGGAGGGAGAAGAAGGGAGTCGCACACATGCAATTCAGAGAAACTATATTAAAGGGACACTGTGCAGGAAATGGTCAAAAAAGGTACTGCAACTATGCTGCTCATTGAAACTGGGCTGCCTATTACCAAATTTGATCTTTACATGAAAGTTTACCAAGTAATAAACAAATCTTTTCTAGTATGGTTCAAGTACAGTCGTTTTTGCAGCTAAAAATGGCTATTTTTGGAAATTCAAAATGGCGGACCATGGAGAAGATCCCCCTTTTCATTTATGAAAAGTGCAATTTTTCCAGTCATAATGAATACTTAGAATTTGATGATGGTGGTAAGTATTCATGAAAAGGGTAACATTAGTAAATGGGCAGCATGAATTCTGGAAATAAACAACTAAAAATCTCACAGTGTCCCTTTAAAAAGGCAAAAATGAAGCCAGAGACAAAGTGAGTAATAACAAAGGTTTCGGGACTCTAGTCCATCACCAGTGTTCCCAATTTGCAACTCCTTGTTCTCCCTTCTGGACTGCCTGCCTGATATACACTGACGTTGGCTCAGGTCGAATAAAGATGAAAAAGTCTGCTGCGATGGCTTAGGTAGAAATACTGTACGTCTGTGATGAGCATAGGATAAATAAATAATGAGAATAAGCTTTAGAGGGCTGCCTTGCCTACCACTTTAATTTGATGTTTGAATTTGAATGTTGAATTTGATTTAACTGTATTTTTTTTTACTCACACCAAAAAATAAATCATCATTTTGAATCCTGTAAGTTGAGCATGATTATCCCTTTCAGTGTTTGACTGGCATGCTCAGTGTGGCCTGTCTGTGACCTGTGGAGAGCTATGAGGCTGCTTCCTCATCCGCCCGCTCAGAGGGGTCCCAGGAAGGGAAACCAACAGGGGGTGGGGGGTGCAAAGGGGTCAGTTGTCCTGGGCCCAGAGAAGAGGGATACTCAGAATTGAGTGCTCATTACATTGTATGTGAGGGGTGGTGGGGCCTTTCAAATTACATTGTCTTGGGCCTAGCCAAAGCTGTCAGTGGCCCTGGTCCACGGTCCCCAAACCAGAAGGGGCCCCGTTCCCGGTCCAAACGACCATCCCACCAAAGGCCCTGGTTCTCTTGGCCCATGCCACCAGCTCTCCCCCCACCCCAGTTGGCTCCATGGCACAAAGGCAGTCAAGCGCTGGCCTCCCGGGTCTCCCATTTTCAAATGCTTTAAACTAAAGAGGCGATTCTGCCCGATAACGAGGGCGGCAGAGTCCCATGCCAATGGCCCTGCCACCCGGGCTCAATACCCTTCTGTTTGCCTATTGGCCGTGGCTCCCATGCCCTGTAGCGAGAGAGAGAGAGAGAGAGAGAGAGAGAGAGAGAGAGAGAGAGAGAGAGAGAGAGAGAGAGAGAGAGAGAGAGAGAGAGAGAGAGAGAGAGAGAGAGAGAGAGAAAGAGAGAGAGAGAGAGAGAGAGAGAGAGAGAGAGAGAGAGAGAGAGAGAGAGAGAGAGAGAGAGAGAGAGAGAGAGAGAGAGATTGAGAGAGAGAGAGGGAGGGGTAGGGAGATTGAGAGATGAGAGGGAGAGAGTGGAGAAAAAGAAAGCGAGGAGGAGGAGGAATGGGAGGTGCTGTCTCAGTCTCAATGGACTGAAGGCAGACCACATGCAGAGGGTCTTGCTGGTTCTCATTCTGACGCTGATTGACTGACTGGCTGGCTGGCTGCATTGGCTGGCTGGCTGGCTGGATTGGGTGCTGTGCTGAACATTTCCCTGCACAGCCGTACAGCACAGCCAGCAGGCCCACCGGATCCCTCACACAAAGGCCCAGTGTCAAAACCAGCTGTGAGCCATGAGACTGCGGCAGTGGCGGCAGTGGCAGTAGCATTGGTGGTGGGTGGTGTGTCTGCTGGGTGGTGGTGGTGGTGGTGATGGCAGCAGTATGGTGGATGGTGGATGTTGTGAGTATGTGGTGGGGGGTGTGAGGGGTGTTGGGACTGTGGAGGCGGCAGAGAGGCCTTTAGGAGTGACGATAAAACAGAATGGCAGCACGAGCTCTGGGGGAGACCTAAGAAAAGCCCCCAGAGAAAAGAACAAGGCAACAGTGCAACCCCAGAGACCACAGCTTTTAGAAAGGCAACCCTAGACCACAGCTTTAAGAACGTACTGTAGTTCCTGTCACAGTGCATTGGTGGTTGAAGGTCTTTGTAGTTGTGTGCCTGTGTGTGGCTGTGTATGTGTGATTTGTGCCTTTGTGTATATGGTGTTGTGTTCATGTGTGTGTATGTGTATGTGTCTATGTCTGTGTGTGCATGCACGCTTGTGTGTCTGCTTCTGATTCAGTGTATGTGTGTAATATGTGCCACTGTGTGTGTTCATGTGTGTTTGTGTGTGTTTGCGTGTGCTTACATATGTGTGTGTCCACATGTGTGTGTGTGTGTGTGTGTGTGTGTGTGTGTGTGTGTGTGTGTGTGTGTGTGTGTGTGTGTGTGTGTGTGTGTGTGTGTGTGTGTGTGTGTGTGTGTGTGTGTGTGTGTGTGTGTGTGTGTGTGTCTGCTTCGGATTCAGTGTATGTGGGTAATATATGCCAGTGTGTGTTTGTGTGCGCTTACATGTGTGTGTGTCCACATGTGTATCTGTGTCGGTGTCAGTGTGTGTGTGTGGTGGTTTCCTGAAAGGCTCTTTTTTTTTGCTCATGGTTTAGGCTTCCAAAACACTAGTCGATAGCTGACTGTCTCTGCTAGGAGGTTTGGCCTTCTCTACATGCCTGATTATGCAGGCCATGAAACCCCAACAGTACACCTCAAGAGCAGAGCAGAGCAGGGCATGTACTTAACAGCATAGTTTCCAGGGGACTTTCAAAGAATTTCTGAGAAAGTCATTGCAGGGTTTAAGCTGTGGTCTTAGCACACGGTGCTCGGTTGGCGATGTCCACATTGGCTGGATTGGCTATAGGGCATACAGGGCATTTGCCCGGTGGACTGTTGATGATTTTGGCCTGGTCCTCCCCTCAGTGTAGTTTGTATCAGTCCTCATGCTGCCACAGCTGACCCCTCCGAGTCAGATTTATATATTCATTTTGGCTTTTGTGGTCAAAATAACTAGTGACAAAAAATGTTGTTACAGGCTTCAATGGCTACGTTTACATGACGTTTTTAATTCTGAATTAATAATTCAGAATTGAAAAGTTCTGTCGAGTTTCCTTTGATCTTTCATTTAATTCTGAATTGTGAAGTGTTAACATGACATTTTCAAAGCGGAATTAAGCTTTATTCAAAATTAAAGTGAGTTAATTCGGAATTAGATATCTCATGTTAACGTAGCCATTGTCTCTCTCAATGCCTGGCTGACCGGTCTTGGCTGAAAATATCTGCCCTGTTTTTGTTGTTGTCTCAGCCCAGCACTGGTGGTGTTGCTTGGCTTTCTTATATGATTTGTCAGACCACCGCCTTTAGAACAGTCACTTGTTATTCGTCTAGATCTTTTCGTGTTGTGGGGTGCCCAGCAATGCATGACCACAGGAGTGTGTTTTTGTGTTTTGAAGTGTATGGGTGGGTGTGCGTGTATGGGTGTGTATGAAGAACAGTTGTTCGGTTGGATTTTTGTATAACTCACTCCCTGGCCAAAATACATACACAAGCACACATGGAGACGTGCCACACGCATGCACACACACACACACACACACACAAACACACATACACACACACACATACACACACACGCACACACACACGCACACGCACACGCACACACAACACACTTACAGTATATACTCCATAATCATACATATTATTCATACATTTTCATGAACATCTGTGAGCGTTTCTTTTCTCAGGCATGACTCCACGACTCCTTGGAGAGAGAGAGAGAGTCTGGCCCTTTTATTACCATTATTTATCTGACGGGCTTTAAAGGAAATTATCTCAGCATCAAAGGCACATTGTGTGCTGACATTGTGAGCAGTGTACAGCGTCTGAGGGCAGAGCAGAGATGAAGGACTCACTCCAGTCACACGTAAACGTTCAAGTACTTCTCCTTGACTTTCTCCTTGAAATGCACACAAACAAGTGATTTACATGTACACACACACACACACACACACACACACACACACACACACACACACACACACACACACACACACACACACACACACACACACACACACACACACACACACACACACACACACACACACACACACTAATCACCCGAAGCATAACAGTTGTGGCTGTACAGTAGGCAAACCTACAGTACTACGCTTGGTCGGTCAAGGGTAAAGCCACACCAGGCCAAGAAGCTGAATAGCAAACAGTCACCACCAGAGCAAGTCTAACAGGTGCTGCACAAGGGGTTAGCGCAGTGACATTGCTGAGACTAAAAAATGCAGTCATTGACTTATTTTGCACTACTTTATGCTAAGCTTACGCATTCATCCAAAGCGACTTGCAGTACAATTATTGCAGGGTATTGGTGGCTGTGCCTGGAGCAATGTGTGGGGTTAGGCAACTTGACCAAGGGCACTTCAGCCATGGATAGTTTGGAATTTGACCCTGCAACCCTCCGATTCCAAGACCAACTCCCTAACCAGTAGGCCATGGCCGCTCCATTTTCTGCCTTATATATTTCACTCCTCTTCGTCAGTCAGTCAGTCAGGCTAAGGCCTCAGCGTTTGCACAGACGAAATGTTGGTTTAGTTCACTTTGGTTTCGACGTGAGGCCCAGCTGACTTCCCTTTCCCCTGTCCCTCCCCTGTGTGTTCCAGCTCCACTGGAGTAACGAGCGGACCAGTTTAGGGAGTAGCAGCACCATGAGGGGGTAGGGTGGGCGCATGGTGAGGTGAGGTTTGGGTCTGGTGGAGGTGCAGGTGAATGAGTGGTGAGGTTGAGCTGGTGGTGGGTCTGGAGGGTGGAGGTGGAGGTGGATGAGTGGTGAGGTTGAGCTGGTGGTGGGTCTGGAAGTGGAGGTGGAGGTGGGAGAAGTGGCCTCATGAGGGGGTAGATAGGGTGGTGGCGGGGTGGGGTTTGGCTCTGTTGGAGGTGGAGGTGAGTTTGAGCTGGTGGTGGTGTGGTGAGGTTTGGATCTGTTAGAGGTGGGGATGGATGAGTGGAGAGGTTGAGCTGGTGTAGGGTCTGGAGGTGCAGGTGAATGAGTGGTGAGGTAGATTTATTGGAGGGGGTCGGGTGAGGTTGGGTTGGTGGAGGGGGTGGAGATTGAGGAGGGGGTGGAGGTGGGAGTAGCCGCCTCATGAGGGGATAGGCTGGTGGGGTGAGGTTGGGCTGGTGGAGGGGGTGGAGTTGGAGGAGGGTGTGTGCTCCACCCATCGTAGAGGCCCGCTGAGACTTGAAGCGCTAAGCCAGGAAGTGCTCAGAGTCTGAACCCCTGTGTTTAGAGGGGAAGCCATATGATCCCGGCGAAATGGCTCGAGAAGATTGTTTGCGTTAGCTCCGTGAAACGCGACACTGACGGTGGTGACGGCTTGGGCTACTGAAATGCCAGCCCAGCCCAGCCCAGCCCAGAGCAGTGCCCAGTGCTGACGTCATGTGAAGGCCACCAGCCAGCCATGGCAAGGTCGTGGTGGTGGTGGTGGTGGAAGTGATGGTGAGGTTAATGGGGGTGGCTGAGGTTGGGGTTTTTGGGGGTTTTGCACATCTACGTGAACCAGTAGCCGGAAATTGGGGAGACGTGAATCCCCCTTCCACCACTAGCTTCCCAACACACACACACACACACACACACACATATATTTGCCTCCGATCCTACCCCCCTTACACACAGTTATAGCACGGCTTGCCCCACCCTTTCCTTCCTCTGTGTCTTATTGAAGACAGATGTTGGTGTGGCGCGTAATGAGGAGCTAAGGCTGTGGGGCTGCCCCCGCCACCGACCGACCGAGCGAGGGACCGACCCGCTAGCCTACTGTTTCTCAATGGGGCCTTTACAGCCCCCAAGAGGATGTTAGGAAGGCCTAGGGGGGCGATGAGAAGGATACAGCTGAGAGGAGGGGTGCTCAGTTGCCATGGGGGGGCCTTAGCCTGTTTTATCTTTGATACTAAAGGGGCCGTTGGCAGGCTTATGATGAGATCAAGGGGGTGTTGGGAGCATTATGATGAGATCAAGGGGGCTGTGATGGAGTGGCCATCACTAGGGTTGTGGGTGTGTTCTGACTGTCATGCCAACAAGCCTGGCTCTTTGGTGTAGCGGTCAGAGCCCCAGTTTACTACCCCAGAAGGTCTGGGTTCGAGTCCCGGCAGGGCAACTCTACCCCCCTTCGCTACAGGGGCGTTTATTAAAAAAAGGTTGAGAACCGCTGCGCTAGACTAGCCGACTGGCCCGCCCGTCCGGCCCTGAAATAGCACCCAGCCTCGAATGCTGATGTCACTGACAGAGTGAGAGATGCTCAGCTGACGACCTGTGGTCATCCCCCCTCATTAGAGACGAGGCTGAAGAGAAGGGAGCCCCACCCATGCCACATACTTTAAACTCCTCTTTAGGAGTGGGGATGAAGGATGAGGGCGAGAAAATTGGGCTGCTGTGGCATAGTGGTTAGGGAGGTGGACTTGCGATAAGGGGGTTGCAGGTTCGTATCCCACCCTTACCTCTCCCTACAACTCCTTCCATGGAGTGAAGTGCCCTTGAGAGCAAGGCACCTACAGTAAACCCCACATTGCTCTTGGGACTGCAATTAATATACTGTATCTAAATAACTACGTCGCCTTGGATGAAAAAGCGGCAGCTAAGTGTAATGTAATGTAAATTAGGTTTGTCAACACTGTTTTCATCTTAGTATCCTCTCTGTATTTTTATATCTCTAGAAGCTACTGTATGACCATGTAATGCCCACACATGCCTAGGCACTCTTCACCTCTGTTTTGGGGTAAAATAGAGTGTGTGAGGGAGTGAGTTTTTGAACGTTTCATTCTGATATTGTATTGTTTTGACTTCACAAGGTGTAACCACATAATGCTTCAACCTCAAAGTGAAGTCCACACATGCCACTCACACTTGTTTGGGGTGGGGTAAGGCGGAAGTGAGTGACAGTCAGACAGTCTGAGTCTGGATGTTTGAACACCATTTCATTCTGATGTTATCTTATGTCTGTCTATATTGACACATAAGGTGTGACAGTATAAAGCTTTAACAGCTAACCCCAATCGACTTGGTTCAACACAGCTAACCCACTTTTAACCTGTACAGCACACACACACACACACACACACACACACACACACACACACACACACACACACACACACACACACACACACACACACACACACACACACACACACACACACACACACACACACACACATGCGCCCGCACACACACACACACACATGCGCCCGCACACACACACACACACACAGACATGATGATAAAATGAGATCTGTGCCGAGTGTGCTCAGTTATTTGCTCTCATCAAATTTAATCAGAGTGAAAGCGGTCGGGTTGTGGACATGGCACACCTCCCCTCTGGCAGTGAGTATCGACTTTACATGGATGCCCCAGCCCCAGCCCCCACTGTGTTATGGGCATTTGTCCAATCCATCATGGGTTTTTTTCCACCTACTAGACAATATGACCTGAATTTAGTAATAAATTGTGAAATGATTGTTGAAATGCGTATATATATTTTCATAAACCATGACCAAACAGCGGTCACTAATGAGGGTGTCAAGTTTCTCTGATTCAATCCCATATTTCACATCCAGTTTTCATTCAGCTCCATTTTATTTATTCACGTGGTCTGCAATGATGGCTGGGGGAAAAAAATCGCCTCACATATCATTCTCTACTCAGACTTGAGCTCACAATTCACTTTATATATTGCTTTCCAATCCAAGATGATCCCACTTAAGGTACTTAACGGCCCTCCATGAAATATATGACGTTTGAGTTGGAGAGGGAAGTGGTGGTTTCATGAGGGATAAGTCAGTGGCCGTCAGCGCTGGAGTGGTCTGGAGGGGAGACTTGGGGTCCAGTCCAGGCGGTGGTGTTTGTTTTGGAATCCCTCAGATCTACACCAGCGCTCAATAGCTAGCATATGCAGCCCCCTTTGAGTCTCTCTCTCTCTCTCTCTCTCTCTCGCTCTCTCTCTCTCTCTCTCTCGCTCTCTCTCGCTCTCTCGCTCTCTCTCACTCTCTCGCTCACTCGCTCGTTCTCTCTCTCTTTCTCTTTCTTGCTCACTCACCCCCCCCCCAACTCTATCTCTAATACTCTCTCTCTCTCTCTCTCTCTCTCTCTCTCTCTCTCTCTCTCTCTCTCTCTCTCTCTCTCTCTCTCTCTCTCTCTCTCTCTCTCTCTCTCTCTCTCTCTCTCTCTCTCTCTCTCTCTCTTTCGTGCCATGGGTATCACTTTACCCTGTCTGGCACCTCTCCCCCTTAAACAAGGCAGTCTTGTTGAACATTATAACCACCATATAGTTTCTCTCAAAAGGAACGGCAGAAAAACAAGGAGGGCCCTCGTTCCGATTCGTTGCAGGACTTCAGGCCTGCCGTGAGGGCTTGATGAGGGAAATGCTGTTAAAGTGTCCGTCCGTCCATCACTCTTGCAATATTTTCTTTCCCCGTCTCAGGGCCTGGGAATAGGTGGCCTTGTGGGTTTTGAAGTATATAGGACCCTCTCAGGAGTCATTGTGTTTGTTATCACTTGTATGAGTCTCTGTGTGCATGGTCTGAATGAGAAGAGATGGTGTTTGTCTCGATTATGGTGTTTCTCGTCTCTGTGGTAGAGCACCCCCACCCTTCCACCCCCAACCCCCAGTCGCCAGAGGCCATATTTAACCAGTCCCATGTCTACATATTGAAAGAGTTGACCCTCTTTTTGTGTTTACAAAATGTTTAAGTTCACAGAATTTCACCTTTCACTGTGAATGACAACAGTGGTTGTTAGGGCACCCTCCATGGTTATACAGCTCTACTATATATCTCGAATTTGAGACGATTGGTCATCCTTTTTTGTGTTCTGAAAATGAACTTCCCACTACCTTCTTGATTGACAGCTCAGTGGTTGTTACTGGATAACACCTGCCAGGTTGGGCAAACTTGCTTGATTTATTTTTGCTCGCTTGTCTTTCTTGCTCGTAATCAGTGGAACAACAGCAATGAGATGCATTCAGAAACATTTCATGATGTACCTGTACATTTCATGTGTGATGCTGACTGAACTCTCAACTTTCTGAACTCAATGAGAGGCATTCAGGAACATTTTACAATGTGTCATATGAACTCTCAACTTCCTGTATGAACTCGAAGAACTGAACTGACGCTCTCCGCTGAGGAAGGAGGCATCTCATATGTACAAGCCCATCCATCACAGCATAGTTGCCGTCATGTGCTGTCACTCCATTAGCACCCTGCTGTGTAAGCGTGTGCAGCATACCACTACATTCCTCAGTTGAGCATCAGGACGAGGGGGGCAGAGGTGCCCGCAAGACCCATACACGCTCATTTGACGTCACTGGTGGTGGCGTGCTCTCTCAACATCGTTTGGAGGTTGGGGTGCGCGCATCCACAAAGCAGTTATCCAGGTGCCAGGCTAAAAGTGGTAAACAGTGTGATGAAGTGGTCCGCACACTGGGTATTGGCTCCAAAAATATAAACTTTTTTTCATTTTTACAAACGGCAACGTTTCGATCCAACAGGGGGATCTTCTTCAATGACATAAAGTTTATATTTTTGGAGCTAATACCAGCCGGATCACTTCATCACACTGTTTACCACTTTTTGCGGACCACTTCATCACACTGTGCTCTTACAACATCCCATCAAGTGGAACCTGTTTGATGGGGCGCTCCATGGTATAGACTTGTCATTACATTACATTACATTACATTACACTTAGCCGTCACTTTTATCCAAAGGAACTCACAGGTTTTGGTGACAGTCCGTGGAGCATTTTGGGGTTAGGTGCTCAAGGGCACTTCAGCCATGGATGTTGGGAGAGTTCAGGGTGGGATTTGAACCTGCAAACCTCCGATCTGAAGACCTCCGCCCTAACCATTGGCCACGGCTGCCTCATTAAAACCAACTTGGATTAATCTATATAGCGACTAGCTAATCTGGTTCTAGGTGTTCTAGTGCAGTGGTTCTTAACCTGGGGTGCGGGCACCCCCTGGGGGTGCACCAAAGATTTCAGGGGGTGCACAGAATTTTTGTTTGTGTTGAGGTTGTGACCAAAATTCTGTTAATTAGGCCAAATCAAAACCAAATTAAAACCTGTTTTGGTCCCCATTTCAAGTCATTGAAGTATTGATTCTTTTTTTAGTCCGTATACATGTGTAGGAGTTTGGGTTGGGGGTGCGCGGCTTGTCTTGGTCACAGGTTAGGGGGTGCTTCAAGAAGAAAAGGTTAAGAACCACTGTTCTAGTCTACCTGACTCTTCTTAGCATGGCCAAACCTGGCCTCCTTAGCTTTTGTCGTGAGCAGCAACCACCATGTCGGTCGGTTGATTTGTTTTTTACAGGTTTTGCACACACCGAGAGTTTGTTCTTGTTTAATACCTGTCTGGTCTTTCATTGTCTATAATCAAGTAGGATACTCTAGTTGAGGGATGTCAGGAAATAACTCTGTGAGCACGCTGGATTTGAACCCAGGTCCTCAGGGGTACGGAAACCCATCTACCTTACCTTAGTTTCTAGGTCACGGTGGGGTTTGGGCTGTGCTACCGGAGCCTACTGGCAGCTGTGCACTGCACTGTAGTTAGTAACCTGGGAGCCCGAGTTAGCCTGCATTTAGCTATTGTCCTTCAGCTGCTCTCTGAGTTAAGTAGCTGCCTGCCTGTCGGTCGTGTGGGTCGTGTCGTGGTGTAAGGCAGGAGAGGACTGAGGAGGAGATGATGAATAATTGAGGGGGAAATGAGGTGGCCTACATTAGGAGACAGCCGAGAGGGCCGCAGTTTATTAGGAAGTGCCTCACTTGAGACTTGAGCGCTCAAAGTCCTGCTACTGCTGTTCTTCATTGACATGGGGTGTCAGGCCAGTCTTTTGAAACGCTCTCTAAATAGACACGACTCCTCTATAGTAGACAATAACAGCTTCTAAACACTAAGCAAACACTTCTAAACTGAGAAGAGAAGACTTCTGAGAGTCTTTGGATGGGGTCACAGTCTTTCAAGGTGATGATACACATGATACACAGCAACATTTCTGGGCAAGGATACTATAACAGTTGTTTGGACTGTTTATCACTTTAACACTGTTATCAAAAAAAAATTGGACCAGCAGCAGATAACTTTTTCGCAATGTTTCGGTCACCCATTGGATAGGAATATCCCGCTGATGGATCGAAACGTTTCCGTTTGTTTAATGAAATTATGTTTATACTTTTAGGAGCTTATGCCCAGTGTCTAATGCCAGGTTGTCCAAAACGGCTGATGGGTCACAGCTTCCATGATGAACCACCTTGTAGTGCCAGTCAGGATGGTAACTATGGCACAGACCCGCACTCTCTCTCTCTGTGCCGTGACTGTATCCTGGTTGCCTTGGTGATGGGGTGAGACGCAGGGCGGTGTCTCCATGACAGCAGTGCCTGGCAGCAGCCACGAGGGCTGAGAGAGTGAACGGCCAGAAGTCTGGCGTCAGACACAGCTAAATATCTCAACGCAGCGCCATGTTTATTTTGGTCTGCCGCCCCCACCTCGTGCGTTTTAAGGTTTGATTTATCGTTCCTAGTTCCCCTCAGGTAGGGCGTGGCCTTGGGTCCTGCTGACCAGACACAGATAAAAACTCTACGGACAGTTTGCTAGCAACAACATGCGATATTTAGCGTGGCCTTGCCGCATCACAACACAGCCTTGCCTAGCAGGCTGGCCATGTGCTTTGATATACGGCACTTGCAGTGTTGCCAGATTGGGCAGTTTCCCGTCCAATTGGGCGGCTTTGGATTGCCTTCTGTGGGTAAAAAATGGTAAGAAGGGCATTTGGGTGGCTTTTTCAGCCGCTTTATGGCCATAAATATCAATAGAATTTAGTTCAAATTGGGCTGGATTGAGTGATGATTTTCAGCCCAAAAAATGATCAAAGCCCGCCTGGGAGCAGTCTCATCTGGCAACCCTGAGCACTTGGCGCTTTACGGATTATAGTCCCATTGGGATTCTGTCGCTCGCTTCAGGCTGGTCTAACATTGTCTGTCTCGGGAGGGTGGCGTATCATCATCACTATTACCATCACCCTGTAGAGTTGGAGTCACCACTGCATGGTGCCAGACCACATCAGGCCATCCCGGCAGGACACATTAAACACACACACGCTAATCTGATGCAATCTGGTCTTGCTGTAGTGCAAGGTCAGGGCCCAATATGGTACAAGAGGTCTGGAAAAAGAAGCAGCTCTTCTGCCACCTCTTACTTTGTAGCTAACATGGAGTTGTGACTTGTTTTTTTTGTCATAACTCATCGTCTCATGTCTGTACCAATTTGATTTCCGTTTTGCGTTTGTGTGTTCATTGCTAATATTTATTTATAAACTACCGGTAGACTGCATTCTCACAGAAAATGCTAAAAGTGGGCTTGCCTTACCACTTTTTGATGACAGTAAGTGGGTCTTGCTGCCCACTTAATAGATAAGATGTATTGGAGTGGTGTTTCGAGAAGACTAGTTGTATTTTGGCATTTCTGTACCCACTGTCCTCGATGTGTGATGCGTCAGGCAGGCACACAGGCAAATGACACGCACGCCACCCAGCCAGGCAGCCCAGCTCAGCCCACCCATAACAATGCTGCAGATCAATACTGTTTGCACATGCACATTTCTCATTATGGCTCAGTGCAGCCTCATTGGGGATGTGGGGGTTCCCGTGCTGCAGGGCTGGGGTATGGGAAGAGGGAGAGGATGGGTGATGTGATGTGCAGGGGTGTGGGGGTATGGGGAGAGAGAGAGGATGGGTGATGTGATGTGCAGGGGTTGTGGGGGTATGGGGAGAGAGAGAGGATGGGTGATGTGCAAGGGTGGGGTATGAGGAGAGAGATGGGGGCGGGATGTGCAGGGTGGGGTATGTCGGTGCTTTTATTTTCTATGCTTGTAAACATCTAGCCTGTCTGAAAATAAAAGTAAAGTAAAGTAAGTATGGGGTATGGGGAGAGAGGATCGGTGTTGTGCAGGGCTAGGGAGGAAGGGTATGAGGACAAAGGATGGGTGACTGGCAAGTACATTCGCATGGCTATCATGAGTAGAAATACTGCCCATCTGGGTCAAAGG
>NC_085880.1:19816027-19826027 GCF_034702125.1 Engraulis encrasicolus | reverse complement strand
TCTTGGTCTCGGAAGAGATTTGAACGTAGATGATAATCAGGTTACCTTCATTACTAGATGGCCCTGGTCAGCTCTGCTGGGGTGGCCATTACTCACCGTAGGAGCAGCAGGTCGAGAAAACTCTCACCTGCCCCACACATTCTCTCTCTGGCTGGCTGTGTGCCTGCTCTGACCTCCCTGGGTGGCTAATACCCTCCACTCATTTACTACCAGAGGGGCATCTTCCCTCTCTTCCTGTTCTGTTCTGGTGTGTTCTGTTATCTTCTCTTCTGTTCTCTCCTCTTTTCTCCTCTCCTCTCCTCTCCTCTCTTCTCCTCTCTTCTCCTCCCCTCTCCTCTCTTCCTCTTCCTCTTCCTCTTCTCTTCTCTTCTCTTCTCTTCTCTTCTCTTCTCTTCTCTTTTCTTCTCTTCTCTCCTCTTTTCTCCTCTTCTCTTCTCTTCTCTTCTCTTCTCTTCTCTTCTCTTCTCTTCTCTTCTCTTCTCTTCTCTTCTCTTCTCTTCTCTTCTCTTCTCTTCTCTTGCCTTACTTCTTCTTTCGTCCTCCTCTCCCCCTGTTCTGACTCTCCTTTCTCCCCTCTCTCAGGTTTGCCCCAGCCAGCCCTACTTCTTTTTCCAAGCAGTTCATTAAAAACCCAGTTCACAAGTTCACAAGCTGGTATGAGGCCGTCAGGCCGGGGTGGGGCCCTGAGTGGTTGTCATGCCTCTAAGGATTAGGAAGCGGCAGGCAGGCAGGCAGGCAGGCAGGCAGGCAGGCAGGCAGGCAGGCAGGCAGGCAGGCAGGCAGGCAGGCAGGCAGGCAGGCAGGCAGGCAGCATGTGTCCAGGTCACTACATGGGTGCAAGTTGCATGTGACCAGGGGTGTGTGCATGTCATGTCCAGGCCCCACCATCTCTCCACTGGGCCCCTCTCTCTCTCACTCTCTTTCATTCTATTCTCTGCATCTGTCCATCCTTCAGTTGGGATAATGGAATTGACTTGGTGTGTGTAGGCCACTACATGGGTGCAAGTTGCATGTGACCAGGGGTGTGTACATGTCATGTCAGGGACCCGCCACCAGCTCTCTTTACACTGGGCCCCTCTCTCTCTCTCACTCTCTTACTCTCTTTCATTCTATTCTCTGCATCTATCCATCTCATGTTCTCTCTCTTTTTCTCTATTTCAAGTCACCCATCACTCCTCCTTTCTTCCTCAGCCTCTGTAGCTCTACCCTTTTCCACCCCTGCCTCACTCTTCTCCTCATCCATTTCCTCCTTCTCTCTCTCTCTCTCTCTCTCTCTCTCTCTCTCTCTCTCTCTCTCTCTCTCTCTCTCTCTCTCTCTCTCTCTCTCTCTCTCGTGGGTGTATTATCTTGGCTGTGTGGTCCAGATGTGTTCTGATCAGCAGGAAGAAGCCATGTTTAGCAAACATCTCGATTCCTTTTCCACATCCTCTGGTACAAGACGTTGGTTTTCACCAGTGAGTGACCTTTTGAACCCTTTAAATCCAGACAAGATGTTTTGTTGTGGCCGATGTGTTTCTCTGTCTGGTCTGGCCTGGTGTGGTCGCGGTGGCAGCTTGGGACCCCATGTGAAACGTGTGTGTCGCTTCTGATCCACACCATTGGAAAGAAAGTGTTGCCACACTGTTTGGTTTTGTCAAATTGTCTCACACGCGCATGCATTTCGCTGTGGGAAATCCCTCTTGCCTGTCCCTTGTCTTCCTCAAATGCCACAATCACCTCCCCACATCGCCCTCTTCCCTTAACTACTACCCAGCTCAATGTGTGTTTGCGTTCGGAAAGAGAAGCATGTTGGGGAAGAGATAGGGCCCTGCGTCCATTCAGAACATTCTCAGACGCCGCCGCTGCCTCTTTTGTGGGGTTTTAGATGTGGTGTGGTGTGTGGCACGGCGGAGCGAGGAGAAAGGGGAACAGTGCCTCCATTGTGTGCCAAAGAGAGAGGTGGGGGGGGGGCGATAGAGAGAGACAGAGATGGAGAAATTGAGAGAGAGAGAGAGAGAGAGAGAGAGAGACTGCTTCCCCCCTCCAGTCGGTCATAGAGGATTTCTCTATATGGCTCCGCGGCCGACTGACTGAGGGGGCTGCTCATGTGACCCATCTGGAGGCCCTTCAAGCAGCCCCACGTGGGATCATGCTGCTCAGGGTAGTGGGTTACGGGACTTGACTTGGTGGACAGGGACAGAGAAAGAGAGAGAGAGAGAGAGAGACAGAGCAACAGAGCGAAGGAGCGAGTTTGTATTGTGTGATTGTGTTGTATTTTAGAGGAGCTTCAAGCAGCCCCACGTGGGATCATGCTACTCAGGATAGTGGGTTACAGGACTTTGGTGGAGAGAGAGATTTGTGTGTGTGTGTGTGTGTGGTGTGTGTGTGTGTGTTCAGGTGCCTTTCAGGCATGGATGGATTGGGAGAGGTAAGGGTGGGATTTGAACCAGCAATCCTCTGACAGACCAACACCCTACCCATTAGGCTACTGCCACTGACTGTAAACAGTGGCTCCAGCAGCATATTAGACCATGGTTGGAGAGAGAGAGGTTTGCATTGTATTTTAGAGGTGCTTCGACCAGCCCTACTCTGCTTAGGGTAATGGGTTACTGGACTTTGAGAGAGCAAAAGAGAAGAGAGAGAGATTGAAAAAAGATAACCCCCCACCCCCTTTAGTACACATAGTTATGGATTCCAAAGGGATGTGAAGGGGAGGGGGGCACTTCTGTTTCTCTCTCTGTCATTGAGTTTGTTTTGTGTGATTTTATATTTGAGGTACTACCAGCCCCACATGGGATCTTGCAACAGGACTTTTGTGTACAAGGCCATATGAACAAGAGAGAAAAGGCAGAATAAAGGTCATTTCATCCCTCACACATAAGCTTACCCCTACAGTACATACATTTATGGATTGCAAAGGGGGGCATGACCGATATATTTCTCTACCCCTCTCTATCTAGGTTGTGTGTCAGCTAGCCCCACGTGGGATCTGCTGACTCTCTCTCTCTGTCTCTCTCTCTCTCTCTCTCTCTCTCTCTCTCTCTCTCTCTCTCTCTCTCTCTCTCTCTCTCTCTCTCTCTCTCTCTCTCTCTCTCCCCTCTTTCTCCTACAGATACTAGAGCTGGGCCTCTCCTCTTTCACTCTGTCTCTCTGTCTCTCCTCTCCTCTACGCTCTCACTCATTTTCTCTGTCTCTCCTCTGTTCTTCACTCCTCTCCTCTCCTCTCCTCTCCTCTCCTCTTTCCCCCCGTCTCTCTTAACTAGTGTTGGGTGTAAGAGGCACTCTACCAAGCTGACATAATGGGTAGGGATGGGGGCAGGGGTAGTGGACTACAGCATAAGCAGTTCTGGACTCAAGCAAGCAAAAAACCTTCTGTTCTCAGTCTTTTTATGTCTCGTTGGCTTTCTTTGTGTGTGTGTGTCTCTCAACTTGTGTGGTGAGAGATGCTTCATGAGCCCCACAGGACCTACTAGAGCCAGTTCCAGGAGTGACTCCTCTGTCCCATTTAGGAACAGTGCATTTAGTCAGGCTGTGTTCTCTTACAGAGCCTCTCACACCTGAAACATAATTCCCCACCACAATTAGAGAATTAGCAACCTCTCTCTCTCGCGCGCGCTCTCGCTCTCTCTCTCTCTCTCTCGCGCGCGCTCTCGCTCTCTCTCTCTCTCTCTCTCTCTCTCTCTCTCTCGCTCTCGCTCTCTCTCTCTCTCTCTCTCTCTCTCTCTCTCTCTCTCTCAACTTGTGTGGTGAGAGAATCTTCATGAGCCCCATGGGACTTACAAGGGGAAGGGGTCACTGCAGTGTGTCCTCTCCATTATCCTAACAACCTGTGCTTGTGTCCTCTCGCTCTCGCTCTCTCTCTCTCTCTCTCTCTCTCTCTCTCTCTCTCTCTCAACTTGTGTGGTGAGAGAATCTTCATGAGCCCCATGGGACTTACAAGGGGAAGGGGTCACTGCAGTGTGTCCTCTCCATTATCCTAACAACCTGTGCTTGTGTCCTCTCGCTTCGCTGACGCCCCGCCTCTGTGGAGATTTCCCGCTGTCAGTCCAGCCACAACAACTCTTGGGGGACTTTGCCCCATTGCAAGATATTGAATTACACTTCTGTCGTCAATGATGTCGTCTTGCGACGTCACCACGAGGCCACAAGCACAAGGGAGGACGGGAGTTAGGATAGTGGAATGGACTCCTTTAGCAGAGATTCTTTAAGTACATAGAGATATGCCAATGTAATAGGTTGCTATGGGCACCTAACGTGACCAGGTTCCGGTCTGCCTAAAGGGGCGTGTCATAATGCTCCTAGCATTGAATAGAACAGTCCTTAGGTCTGCCTAGGTCTGCCTAAAGGGGGATTTCCCCCCTCCCCCTTGCAATAATAGAACCCGGAAACAATGGGCCAATGGAACCTCTCTCTCTCTACTCTCTCTGCCTTTAGTGTGTGTAGTTCTGGACTCCAGTGAGGTGGCAAAAGGGCAGTCATGGGCAAGCCGTTAGGGCGTCAGACTTGTTGCCCAAGAGTTTCCGGTTGGTGGGGGAGTAATCAACCAGTGCTCTCCCCCATCCTCCTCCATGACTGAGGTACCCTGAGCATGGTACCGTCCCACCGCACTGTTCCCTGTCGGGCGCCATCGGGGGCTGCCCCCTTGCACGGGTGAGGCATAAATGCAATTTCGTTTTGTGCAGTGTTCACTTCTGTGCTGTGGAGTGCTGTTTCACAATGACAATGGGAGTTGGAGTTTCCCTATTCGGCATAACTTCACTTAACTTAAAAAAACCTTTCGCTGCTTCCCAGCCCTCCATCTGAGGATCTTCAGTCAGGTGCCAGCACCGCATACATGGGTTCTCAGTGTTTATCAACACGATGTTATGAGGAGAGGCAAGACACTGGCAGCCAACCATGTGAGCCATTTTGATCAATAGCGGTTTCCAACAATCAGAGGTTGAGGTGTGCGCAGCTAGGTTCGCGCAGTCAGGTTATAAAGAAAATTTAGAACCCATGTATAGCAGCCTGCATTGCAGAGGTGCCGGCAGTGAGTGGAGAATGAGGGCTCTCTAGCTGCTGTTGTGATTTCACAACCACCCACCACTCTTGGCTATTGTGTGCCTGCGTGCGTGCGTGCGTGTGTGTGTATTGTGTGTGTGTGTGTGTGTGTGTGTATTGTGTGTGTGTGTGTCATCTGTCAAGTGTAGTCCTCAGCCCACCACACTCTGGTTCAGTTGTGAAACTTCCCTCCAAATCCCCATGGCAACCGGCTTGGAGTGTGCAAGAAAAATACCTCATGGAGCAGAGAGGGAGCCATTAGCAAATGGCATCGTGTGTGTGTGTGTGTGTGTCTGTGTGTGTGCCTGTGTGTGTGCATGTGTCAGTTTGTGTCTGTGTGTGTGTGTGTTCGTGCCTGTGTGTGTGTGTGTGTGTGTCTGAGCGTGCGTCAGTTTGTGTGCATCTGTGTGTGTGTGTGTTCGTGCTTGTGTGTGTGTGTCTGAGCGTGCATCAGTTTGTGTGCATCTGTGTGTATTGTCTGTGTGTGCGAGCGTGTGTGTGTATATATACTTTGCACCTTTTTCCATTGCAGTGTCCACATATCACATTGTTGTTTTTCTCCTCCTATACGTACATCTGCAGATGAGCTCCCATTTGTGCTCATGTGCAGGTAGGGTAGAACACAGTGCACTGCTCCATACTGCCCACGCACGCATATACAGTACTGTACTCTCACTCTGGCAACACTCTGCTGCTGGTTGCTGCTCTGCTGATCTCAGGTAGAGATTGCACTGCTGCTGCTGTTCTTGGCTGTCCTGTGGCACTGCGAGGGATATTTATACGCCTTGCATAATGGATGGACTGGGGGAGAAATAGGGTCCGCACGGGCACTTTTGGCTTAAAGGGGCCTCCTCATAATTAGCGACGCAGAACGGTAGGCCCCGCACCCTCGTGGGCCCCTATTTTCAGAAATGTAAAATAAATAAAAAATATATATATTTTTTTACATTTCTGAAAATAGGGGCCCATGAGGGTGCGGTGCCCATCATGAAACGCCCGCTATGCCAGATGGCCAGGCCAGCCCTGGCTTTGCATAATGGATGGGAAAGGTCTGGTTTTGCAGACCACCCTCCTAGACTTCACCAGGAGCCCAGAATGAATTAACTTGAACTGATTTGATTGGGCAGGGGAGTGAGGTTAGACAGGTTGATGGCGACAGTGCAGTACAGTGCACCCATCTTTGCCAAATCCAGTTTATTGATCCAGTATTATTGACTGAAAAAAGTTGAGCCTCTCGCTTCACAGTTGCATCAGTTTTTTTTTCTTTTCTTTTAGGGAGGGGGGGTTGTTTTGTTCTGGAATCGAACCCGGGTTGCCAGCATAGCAACCCAGTGCCCTACTGTTAGGCCACGGCAGGGCCATCAGTTTTGTTTTAAATACATCCTATAATATTTTATTTTATTCAACAAATCAGCATCAGCATACCCCACTCCCCAAACAATTGCTGGAAATCAACTGTGAAAAAACATTCAGTGGCCCCTAACAATGGAGCTGTGTTTACTGTTGTTGCATGTTTGGAATTCTTTGCCACTTTTGTTTTTTGTCTTTTATTCGGGTGTTAGCTCGATCTAGGAAGCACTGGGAGAAGCGGAAGTGTGTCTCGTCCTTCGTGCACTGCAGAGGCCATGAAAACAATAAGCCACTGGCCATGTTCAGACAAGGGTAAACAGAGCAGCAGGGCTGGTGACAGCTTTTGCAGGGTCCAGGACAAAGTAATCTGAAAAGGGGCCCTTATCTAATACATGCAATGTGTAGTGGAAACCCAATTTTGGGCCCCCTCTTTACCTGGGCCCAGCACAAATGACCCCTTTGTCCCCCCCACCCCCCTGTCGGCTTCCCTGCAGAGCAGTAGCAGAAGGCTTGGATTGGAGGGCCACACGGGGCCTAAACCGGATGGATGCTAGCTTTGCTTGCTGGCTCACTCTGCTTGCTCTCTGGTTGACCACTACTGTATACTAGGACGAGGGCAGAAGTGCATTTGAGGACACGCTGCTCTGAACTTTTCTTCTCCTGCTATTTGGGGTCTATTTTGCATTCAAGTGGTCCTGAACGAGGGCGTGGTGTGGGGGTCTGTTAGCCCGCAAGTTACGGCTGAATGGTCCCAGACCTGCCTTAGCAGAAGTGAAACTACTGGTTTAAAAAAAAACGCCTAAAAAACAGACCACCTGTAGTGGGGGTTGTAGCTGACAACAGTGGTGCCCATGGGAAACCAAACGGTCCTCTTTTCCCATTTGCTCTCCATCTAGCTGCCACTTTTGATATGTCTTGAAGAAAATAAAATGCCAAGGCAAAAAAATCTGCGTAATTTGGTGTACTCTTATATCATCTATTGTAGTCTACTTGTGCTTGTCTTCAAGTGTTGCGTTTTTAGTTTTCTCTCTCACACATACTGTATATGTCCTTTTTCCTTTGTCTTCAAAATCCAACGCAATTTACATTCATTTAGGTCCAAAGTATTTGGTATAGGTGTCTTGCTTAAGGGCACTTGAGGCCAGCCGTGTATGTATGGTATAGGGATTTCAACCTGCCCCCTTGTGATTACAGAGCTCCCTAACTCCCACAGCAGCTCACAATCTAAATTTACCGGAACTTTACTGGAACCAAAGTTTAATGTCTGCACACTTGCGCTTGTTTTGCTTTTTGCGTTTTTGAGCTACACGCTCTTCATCAGAACTGATTCTCTATATGTGTTGTTGACTGTTTTTGTTGTTTGCCTCTATATGAAAAAAAAAGAAATGCGTTTTGGATGTGCGCACCTCTACCTTACTATAATCCAGTGTATAATCCAGAATGTTTGTATGCTTTGTGGGTTTCGGTGCTCTTTAGTCCATGGTATGGTACATCCAGCTTCTAAAATGAGAAAAGATTCTCTGACTAAGGCACTCCAAATTAAAACGTCTTTATTAATTCGACGAGTCCTACATGGACATATCATATATTTTTTTACATTAGCTGTTTGTTATAATCCCTTTCCTGCCTTGTGTTCTGTGTGCAGACGAGCGTGAGGCGGTGCAGAAGAAGACCTTCACCAAATGGGTCAACTCCCACCTGTCGCGCGTCTCCTGCCGCATCACCGACCTCTACCTGGACCTGAGGGATGGACGCATGCTCATCAAGCTGCTGGAGGTGCTGTCCGGAGAGAGGCTGGTGAGTACACACTGCGCACAACAAAATTGCATTTATGCCTCACCTGTGCAAGGGGGCTGGCCTCAATGGCGACACAAGGGAGCTGTGCGGCAGGGCGGTACCATGTTCAGGGTACCTCAGTGATGGAGGAGGATGGGGGAGAGTACTGGTTGGGGGAGAGCACTGGTGTGTCGGGCCCTAACCACTTACCGATGACTGCCCACTGGTGTGTGTGTGTGTGTGTGGAGTGCGCGCGCATTGGTGCGTGTGCATGTCAGTGAGTGTTATTGAGACTTCAGAAAAGCTTAAGTTTAAAGCAGTATGAAACCAGAAAATGGAGACGTACAACGGCAAGTAGCAAGTCCACTTCCGCCCTGTAGGGTAATCAAAGAAGAATATTACTTAGTGTTGCTCTGAGCCACTGTAGATGGAAGCTACATTTCACGACATTTCACTACACATAGGGATTGATCCTTTTTGTAATGACATTTCTCTATCAGTCTGTCAAAACGCACCTGAACCCCAGTAACAGACAAATTCTCCTCATTTTATGGAACGAACTTTTGGGTTATTTGAGTACATTTCCCAACAGCCAGAAAGAATCGGTCATCAAAGTGATCCCTACAGTCACTCCCAGCAGTGACAGACAGCAGCCTCGTGCTGTGGGTATGTGATGGGGACTGGGAGCCAGGAAATATAGGAAGATGGATGTAGAGGCAAGAGAGAGAGAGAGGAAGAACCCTCCTCAGCTTAGTCAGAATCTTGTGGAGGAAGTAGGGCTGTCACGATAACAAATTTTGCTGGACGATAAATTGGCCAAGAAATTATTGAGATAAACGATATTGTCTTCTCTGTCATTTTCAAAAAATATAATGACAATGAGATAAAAATGTGAATGCACCCTTTCTAATTTTGAAAGCATCGCAGCAGGGGGTGCTAGATAGAGGGGTATGTCAGTCTGTAAAATGTCAGTCTTGTATATGTCTATGTCCTGGCATGGTATAGAGAGAAAACGTAATTTCATTTTCCTTGTATGACTTGTGCATATGAAGAAAGTGACAATAAAAGCTGACTTGACTTGACTTGACAAAAGCTGACTAGATAGAGAGATAGACAAGGTAGACAGACTGAAAATTAAAGGTACACCAACGTTTAAGCATGATTGCGCTGAGTGAAATGTGCCTATCCATATTCAGTCTAAGAGAGAGTGACGAGGAAAACAAAGAAGCATGCAATAACTTATTGTGGCAAAAAAAGTTATCATGTTTGTAAAAACGTATTGTACGATATATTGACTTATTGAATATTGTTGAATATGAAAACTGTGTGTGATGCTTCCTAAGGGCTCTGTGGGGAAGTATTCTTGTGATGGGTGCTGAGAGACAGGAAACACAGAAAAAAATGATCCAGGGAGTCCATAGGGAACCCAGTCTAGCATACTCAGAATCTTTTTTTGTTTTCTGTTATTTTTGTTTGTTAGTTTTCTTCATACAGTAAACTTGGAGACAGTTATCTGTAAGGTTTTGTGTGGATTGTAGGCCAGCGTGTTTTCTAACTATAACACATCCCTTTTCAAAATAAAGGCTTTTACACACTTTTGGATACAAATAGAGTAGAGTAGAGTATATTTATTAATGCCGAAGGAAATGAAGGTGTCTGTTAGCTTGCATAAATACACAAATTCTAAACATACACAAAGACCCAATACACATCATTGTACATTGCAGTAAAAAATGAGTGACTTGAATTTAGTATTGACTATTTTCAAAAGCTGAATATTAACTTTTGCCTCTGCCGTTTTCTACATTTGAACACTAGCTATAAGAACTCTAGCTGCACCAAAGGTGTAATTTTA
>NC_085880.1:19806027-19811027 GCF_034702125.1 Engraulis encrasicolus | reverse complement strand
TGCTGCTGTGGTGTCAGATGAAGACAGCTGGGTGAGATGAGATGAGATACCTCAGATGGGGTCGCACAATACAACCCACACACCAAAACAGAAGCCTCATACAGGGTCACACAATACTGGCTGACAAAGCCAAAGTGGAGTAACTACATATTTTGTCAGTGAGTTTAGACTGACAGACTTATGGTACAAAATGTACGTCCCGTTTTAGAGTTATTTCTATGTCAAATTTGTAGTAACTACAATATCCAACTTAATACCAAGGCTTTTAAGGCATTTTGTCTGTGGTGATTTCGTAGTTACAACACTTTGCCTTTGATGGGCAGAATACAACACACCCACCCATACAGTAGCCTCAGCTGGAGTCACACAATACGTACAGCACACCGATCCAAGCAGATGCCTCAGCCGGGTCACACAGTACTGCACACCCATCCATGTCTTTTAGCTCAGGCTGCCTTAGCAAAGTTAGCATGTAGAGTTCTTATAAGAGCGCGCTACAGTATTGGCATACGACTCATGCTCATGCAACACTACTACTACTACTAATAATAATTATTATTATTGTTATAATAATAATGTAATTATGGCCATAATGATGATTATAATTAACAACTAATTGCTAATTAAGATCAGAATTATAGATGATTATTATTCATTCATATTAATACACTTATTATGCTCTTTTCATCAAAGGATTTCAGACGGCTAATTAAGGGCATATCAAACAGTTAAACCTGGAAAGCTAACTGTTGAGGTTAAAAATGGCCACTGGTCAAACACCTTTTAAACCCTTAAATCCACTTAGGCCAATCGCGGCCAGTTAACCCTCCCCTGTAAGGGACGTGAGCAGACAGTAACGTATGGTTATACTGTAGGCAGAGGCCATCTCAGGAAAACAGGGTAGTACAAATGTACTCTTTGGCTCATTTTTCTAACCTTGAAAAGCATGATTATCTGATTAAATGCGCTCTACTAGCAAAGCAAGGAGAGCTAATGCCAGAAAATCCCTTCAGTGAAAGTAGGTATATTTTGTGATATTTTATGTTGCTTCAGGAGAAGAGTTGCATTTTGACTGCTTGCTTGTTAGTTTTTTATTATTACTATTCTTTTGACAGATATCCCAACGTCAACATCCACAACTTCAGCACCAGTTGGAGGGATGGCATGGCCTTCAACGCCCTCATCCACAAACACAGGTGCCCTCCGCCCCCCCAGCACACCTCCCAAACACAAATACTCAAATGCCTCCTAAACCCACTTAACCTCCTGCTCTTTTGCTCTCTTGCTCTCTTGCTCTCTTGCTCTTTTGATCTCTTGCTCTTTCGGTCTCTTGCTCTCTCTCTCTTTCCTTCCTTCCTCCTCTCTCTCGCTTTCGATCCTCATCTCTCTCTCTCTCTCTCTCTCTCTCTCTCTCTCTCTCTCTCTCTCTCCCTCTCTCTCTCTCGCCCTCTCTCTCCCTCTCTCTTTCTATCTCTCTCTCTCTCTCTCGATCCTCCTCTCTCTCTCTCTCTCTCTCTCTGTAGGCCCGACCTGATTGACTTTGACAAACTGAAGAAGTCCAATGCTCATTACAACCTGCAGAATGCCTTCAACCTGGCGGAGCAGCACCTGGGCCTCACCAAGCTGCTGGACCCAGAGGGTCAGTGTGCTCATCTGACTGCATAGCATAGCGCCCACTGGAGGCTCCCCCAATACACTGCAGCTTCACACCCGTTTACCATGTCTCTGTTTGTGTTTGCGTTTGTTTGGTTTTCCCATTAATTACAGGGTTAAACCCCTCCCCTTCAACTGACCAAGTCACTATGATGCACACTGAACTTACCTTGTACAATATATGAAACATGCTATACAAATGAACTTGCCTTGCCTTGCTTTGGCCAAGTTAACACACACACACACACACACACACTGGTTACCTCAGGAACAAGACAGGCTTTGGGTGAGGAGCCGCAGGCATCAGGACAACGCAAATAGAGAAGGGGATTATTGACGACTCTCACGATGTTATCCCTTCTGTCTTGGACGGGTAGGAGAGAAGAGAGTGGGGTGTGTGTGCATGTGTATGTGTGCGTGTGCACACGTGCACGCGTGCGTGCGTGCGTGCGTGCCTGCGTGCGTGCGTGCGTGCGTGCGTGCGTGCGTGCGTGCGTGCGTGCGTGCGTGCGTGCGTGCGTGCGTGCGTGTGTGTGTGTGTGTGTGTGTGAGATATGAGGGCTGGCCGAGAGTTCCAGGGCTCCTTGTGTCCCATATACAGAATTAGAACAGCGCACTCTGAGATTCGCCTAATAATAATAAAATAAAAAAGCCCAGATATATGCGGCATTGAGAAAATGGAGACCTTTCTCTAACAACAGGGACGGCTACACCTACAAAATGGCAGCCTGCTCCAGCTCATTCTCCTCCTGGAGAGGCTACGTTGTACTATTGCAATGCTGAGTCATCTGGTGACACCAGAGTGGTATATCAGCTATGTGCATCTTTATGTGTCCCCTACATGGTTGCCAGATGAGACCATGATTTCCAGCTCAAAAAGTGCTCAAAACCGGCAGGAAATCCCAAAAAATTTGAACTAAATTCCATTCATTTCTATGGCCATAACAGAAAAAACAGTGCAAATGCCCTTTTTACCCTTTTTTACCCACAGACGGTCATCCTAAGCAATCTGCCAATATGGCAACACTGGTCCCCTACTGCCTTTACATTTACACCCCGGTGACATCCAGGGGGAGGGGGGCTGCTATTGGCATGTGGAGAAGGCCTTGCATCCCGCTTAACACCTTGGTGATGATGCAGAGTCAGACAAACACACTGCAGGGGTACATGTGGACACCTGGTGTGCATCCCAATATGTGACCTTGCCTCCTCCACTTGCCTCCTCCACTTGCTTCCCGTCATGATGACATCACTGACAACAGCATTATATTTCAATATCTTGCAAAAGCTCAATTGTAAAGTTTTTTTCTCATTTGCAATTGGGATGGTGAATGAAAAACAGTCCCTCAAAAGTTGTTGTGGCGAGGCTGACAGCTGGGAAACTTTATCGTTTTCTCCACGGAGGAGGGGCCAGGAGGCGGGACGAGGAGACAAGCACAAGTGGAGGAGACAAGGACACATATTGGGATGCACCCATGTAGAATACACACACCAGTGTTGGGAAAGTTCATTTTGTACGTGAACTAGTTCAAGTTCAAGTTCACAGCTCTCAGAATGAACTAGTTCGTTCATAGTTCATATTTTTTTCAAAATGAACTAGTTCATTCATAGTTCACAAAATAAATGAACTAGTTCATTTCAGTTCATCCCCCATATAAATGCTTCACAGATAGCCATTATTTAATGGGTTAATTAATGTTAACAATGACATTGCTGGATATAACGGTATTTTAGTTGTGCATTAGAGCAGCGGTTTATTATTAGTAGTAGGCCTAATAGAGAGTAGGCATATAGTCCTTAACTGTGTTTTCTGCAGTGTTGGGAAAGAACATTTTCTACTAGTTCATTGTTCAGTTCACAGCTCACCCCACATGTTGAAAAAAGTGTAGGCCTAAAGCCTAAATTAGTTTTAACAATGAGATTGTTAGATATTAGTCTACTGTATTTTAGTTTTGCATTAAGAGTGGTTTATCAGTAGGCCTAGTAGTCCTTTAGAGTGTTTGTTGTTTAGACACTGTGTGTGCTGAGCGATTTCACTTCTTTTCTGTTACTGTATGGACTGGACTTAAATCGGGTGCGTGGACTAACGTTTTCCTGCACTGTTGTTCTCTGTCTCATGCGCAAAATTTGCCATCCTGCAACATGCCAGCAGGCAGCTTTCTCTTGTTGTTGGTGCTGCGCGCGGCGCATTTTAACTTAAATAGTGAAGCGAGAGCACTCCACACTTATGTTGCCTTCACCAGCTCGGGACCTCTCGAGACAGCTGACGACACTGCTCACATGACAATCGAGTTCTGGAGTTTGGCGCATGAACGCCACTGATCCCGGAACAATCGGGATTCATGCATGTTTTGCTTTGGTTCTCTTTTCTTTTTTTTCACCTCACCTTGAGCCTCCACACCCACGACACATAATTTTAGCTGAAGTAAGCTAAATTAAACAGCCAGAGACCAGCATTACTGACATATGTGCATCTGCAATTGAATGACATTGACTGGTGTTGTTGATAGTGATTACAAGATGATATTTTAGCATTTATGATACTGTTTACATGTCAGTTGCATGCATGGGCGTGTGTCGTCACACAAAACACAAGCTCGGGAACTCGTTCTTCTATACTTCCGCCAGAGATCAACCTCGATAATTATCGATCTGACATTGCGTCACCAAATGTTCACTCCCACTTTCCCGAGGTTTTAGGTCGGCTTTCTGGGGATTCTCGATTTTTTGAACGAGCCATTATTCCGAACACCCAGAAGACGGTCGCTAGAGGCGTTCATCTAAAAAGTCACCGGAAATCAGAAAACTCGCACACTGCTGGCTGGTTGCTGGCCGCTCTGACTTAAAGTAGAGCGATGCCTGCTGTTTGCTTGGTCCCGCCTCTTTGCACGAGACTAAAGACAGTCGGAGAGAATGGTGTCTGACGCTGTCAGAGAGAATGGATAAGAAATAATATTAGACTCTCTGACATTGTGTTCAGTAGTGGTTTCTGCAGGAATATTAATGAAATCTGGTAACTACGGAATGAACGAAATGAAGAACTAATGAACGTTCACGTTCACGCTCCAGATGAACGCGTTCATAGTTCGTTCATCATCTAGAAAATACTGTCCGTTCAGTTCACGTTCGCTCAAAATATGAACTCGTTCATGAACTTTCGTTCATTGAACGCGTTCGGGTACATCACTGCACACACATATACAAACACACACACATACACACACACACACACACACACACACACACACACACACACACACCACACACACCACACACACCACACACACCACACACACACAACACACACCACACACACATCACACACACACATCACGAAGGCAGGGTCA
>NC_085880.1:19761027-19798527 GCF_034702125.1 Engraulis encrasicolus | reverse complement strand
GTATAACCGTGCGTGTGTGTCTCTCCCTGTTCTCATCCGTGATGCAGCTGTTGTCTCAGGACTACGGTTAACACCTGCTGGGTGCTGCTGTTATAACCATGTGTGTGTGTGTCACATGTAACCGTGTGTGTGTGTCTCTGTCTCCTCTCCGTAGATGCAGCTGCTGTCTCAGGACTACGGTAAGCACCTGCTGGGCGTGGAGGACCTGATCCAGAAGCACGCGCTGGTGGAGGCCGACATCGCCATCCAGGCCGACCGCGTCAAGGCCGTCAACGCCAACGCCCAGAGGTTCATCACAGAGACGGAAGGTGATGCAGGTCTGTATGCATCCGTTAAGATATCTGCAGTAATACAGGAATACATTTTAATAATTAGGTTTTTTTTTATGATTTTCATGATTACGTATTTCCAACACTGTAAACATTTGTTATTATGAGTACGTACTACAGTTAGGGCCAGAAATATTTGGACAGCAACACAATTATCATCCTTTTCCACCCTATACCCCACAACAATGGATTTGAAATAAAACAAACAAGATGTGCATTAACTGTAGACTCTTAGCGTTAATGTGAGGGTGTTAAAATCCAAATCGCATTAACAGGAAGGAAATAGCAACGTTTTTTGTGTGTGGTGCCCACTTTTCAAGGGATCAAAAGTAATTGGACAGTAGGCTGCTCAGCTATTCTCCAGTCAGATGTGTGTTATTCCCTTACTACACCATCACCAAGATGTCAACAAAAGGTCCTAGAGTTCATTTAAAGTGTTTCATTTGCATTTCCATATATTTTTACGGAATCTCCATGAGATCCTAAGTCCACCTGTCACTATCAGTGATGCAAGCCATCATAAGGTTGAACAAAATCAAAAGAAACCCATTTGAGAGATGGGGAAACATTGAATGTGATCAATTCAAGAGTTCAGAATATTGGAAAAAAGACATTTCAGAGCAACACCAAATTACCTGGCAGACATGGAAAGCAAATGCTGTGAATGACAGACATTATTCTGTATGTGGTGAACAAAAACCCATCTCCCAGCAGTTGGCCAGATGTAGAACAGTGTCCAAGAGGACGGTGGATACATGTCCAAGGCAACAATCAAGAAAAAGATCAAGAACATTCCGGAACACTTCACCATAGGAAATACAGAGGGTTCACTAAAAGATGTAAATAATTGATTGGATCAGAAATAGCAATACCATATTGACTTTGCCAAACAACGTCTAAAAAACACTTTATAGGTCTTGAGCTACATCCTTTGGACAGAGGAGACAAAAATAATCGTGTACAAGAGTAATGGGAAGAAAAGAGTATAGAGAAGGAAAGGAACTGCTCATGATTCAAAGCATACCACCCAATCAGTGAACCATGGTGGTGGCAGTGTCATGGTATGGGCATGCATATCTGTCAATACGATTTTCCCCTTGTATTTATTGATGATGATGACTACCGACAAAAGCCACAGGATGAATTCTGAAGATTTTCAGGCTATATTATCATATTAAACCTAATGGTTCTGACCTCATTGGACAATGCTTCACAGTGCAGATGGACAATGACCCAAAGCTTCATGGGAAAGCCACTAAGCCATTTCTACCCCAAAAAAGTGGAATATTATGCAATGGCCCAGTCAATCACCTCACCTGAGTACCATTGAGCAAGCATTTCACTTGCTCGAGGCAAAACTGAAGGGGAAATACCCTAAGAATAAGCAGGAACTGAAGACTGTTGTAATAGAGAGCTCACTATAGCATCACCAGGGATAAAACCCAGTGTCTATTGATGTCTATGGATTGCAAATTACAGGCTGTAACTGACTGGAAAGTATTTGCAACCAAATAATTAAAAATTGAACGTTTGATGTATAAATACTAGACCAATTACTTTTGGTCCCTTAAAAATTGGGAGGCACTGATAGAAAATGTCATAATTCCCTCACAGTTCACCCGATTTGGACGCAAACACCCTCATATTAAAGCTGAAAGTCTGCTGTTAATGTACATCTCATTTGTTTCATCTCAAATCCATTGAGATGGTGTACAGCGCCAAAAAGATGAAAATTGTGCAGATGTCCAAATATTTATGGCCCTAACTGTATATGTAGGTACGTCTTCTGATTGGCTGAGCAGGTGTCCTTTATTTATTTGTGTTAATGCGGGAATACATTTTAATAATTAGGGTTTTTTAAATGATTTTCATCATTACATACTTCTGACCCTGTTATTATATGCAGTGTACTTGTATACTCATTGATACACATGCAAATGAAAAATTTCTGGTTGAATAAAGAGAAATAGAAGCGTTCTATTTTCATGTAGGATACTGAGGAGAATGAATGGAGTTCAATGGAAAGTCATGCCTATTTAGATCACCAGACTTGATCCCATATTGTTACATGCTTTGATGACACGTTATGATTTATCTTGGTTACCATATTTAAAATCTGAACCCTATTTCCCTCTCCCCTTCTCCTGTCCTGTCCTGTCCTGTCCTCTCCTCTCCTCTCCTTTCCTCTTCTCTCCTCTCTCCTCCTCTCCTCTCCTCTCCTCTCCTTTTCCTGTCATCTCCTCTCCTCTCCTCTCCTCTCCTGTCCTCTCCTCTCCCTCTCCTCTCCTATCATCCCCTCTCCTTTCCTCTCCTCTCCTCTCCTCTCTTCCCCTCCCCTCTCCTCCTGTCTCCTCTCCTCTCATCCCCTCTCATCCCCTCACCTCCTCTCCTTCCCTCTCCCCATCCTCTCCTCTCCTCGCCTCCCCTCTCCCCCTCCCTCTCCTCCTCCTCTCCTCTCCCTCTCCTCCTCCTCTCCTGTCATCCCCTCTCTCCTCTCCTCTCCTCTCCCCTCCCCATCCTCTCCTCTCCTCGCCTCCCCTCTCCCCCTCCCTCTCCTCCTCCTCTCCTCTCCCTCTCCTCCTCCTCTCCTCTCCTTTCCTTTCCTCTACTCCTCTCCTGTCATCTCCTCTCCTCTCCTCTCCTCTCCTCTCCTCTCCTCTCCTCTCCTCTCCTCTCCTCTCCTCCTGTCTCCTCTCCTCTATCATCCCCTCTCCTCTCCTCTCCTCTCCTTCCCTCACCTCTCCTCTCCTCTCCTCTCCTCTCCTCTCCTCCTCCTCTCCTCTCCTCTCCTCTCCTCCCCTCCTGTCTCCTCTCCTCTCCTCTCCTCTCCTCTCCTCTCCTCTCCTTCTCTTCTCCTCTCCTCTCCTCTCCTCTCCTCTCCTCTCCTCGTCCTCTCCTCTCCTCTCCTCCGCAGCAGGCTACAAGCCGTGCGACCCGCAGGTGATCCGCGACCGCGTGGCCCACATGGAGTACTGCTACCAGGAGCTCATCCAGCTGGCGGCCGAGCGCCGCGCGCGACTGGAGGAGTCCCGGCGCCTCTGGAAGTTCTTCTGGGAGATGGCGGAGGAGGAGGGCTGGATCCGCGAGAAGGAGCAGATCCTGTCTCTGGACGACTGCGGCAAGGACCTGACGGCCGTCATGCGGCTGCTGAGCAAGCACAAGGCCCTTGAGGACGAGATGAGCGGCCGCGCCGGAGGCCTCCAGCAGGTGAACACTACTATATGGGGTGTATGTAGAGGAGGGGAGGGTATATGTGGACACCTCCAGCAGGTGAACACTACTATATGGGGTGTATGTAGAGGAGGGGAGGGTATATGTGGACACCTCCAGCAGGTGAACCTACTGTATGGGGTGTATGTAGAGGAGGGGAGGGTATATGTGGGCGTAGACATATACGTATGGGCTATATGTAGAGGTGGGGAGGGTATATGTATAGTAGATGTGGATGTGGATGTGGATATATACGTATGGGGTATACAGTGAGTCCAATATGTATTTGATCCCTTTCTGATTTTGCCGGTTTGCCCACTAATGAAGACATGATCAGTCTATATATTTATGATAATATGTATTCAAACATGGAGAGACAGAATATCAAAAATACATTCCAGAAAATAACTTAAATACAAATAAATTAAAATATATTATTTTAATTTAGGCAAATAAGTATTTGACCCCTCTAGCTAAAGAAGATAAAGTGCTTTGTGGCAAAGCCCTAGTTGTCTAGCACTGAGGTCAGATGCTTCTTTTAGTTGATGACAATGTTTGTGCATATAGTAGAAAACATTTTTGCCCATTTTTCTTTGCACATTATCTCTAAAACATTAATAGTTTGTGGCTGTAGCTTGGCAAATGGGAGGTTCAGTTCTCTCCATAGAATTACTATAGGGTTAATATTTGGAGACTGTCTAGGCCACTTCACGACTTTAATATGCTTCTTATTGAGCCACTCCTTCGTTGCTTTGACTGTATGTTGTGTATTATTGTCATGTTGGGAGATCCAAAAATGGCCCACCCTTCAGTGTAGTGGTGGAGGGAAGGACGTTTGCACTCAGGATTGCACATTACATGTCTCCCTCCATCCATTCGTTGATGATGTGAAGTTGTCCTGTGCCTTGGCCACACACACACCCTCAAACCATAATGATACCACTTTCATGCATGATGGTGAGGAGGGTGTTCTTGGGATCATAGCCAGTAGTACTCTTTCTCAAAACACATTGAATTGTGATAATGCCAAACATCTTGATTTTGGTTTTATCTGACTACAGCACCTCCTTATCATATCCTAAATCAGTCTGATGTCCGTTGGCAAACCTCAAGTGGGACTGCACAGGTTCCTTCTGAAGTAAAGGTACCATGTGTGCACTACAGGAATTTAAACCTCTTTGGCATTAAGTGCTACCAGTAGTTTTCTCAGTGATTTTGGTCAGTAGCTTTGATATCATTGCCTAGTTCATACCGTATAGCTCTAGGGTGATTTCTTTCTGTTCTCATGATTATCAAATCCCTACAAAAGGTCAAATCTTGTATAGAACCCCAGACAGGCTGATGGATAGTCATTTTGTATTCCTCACATTTTGGAAGAAATGCATCAACAGCTGGGTCATTAATACCCAGTCTCTTTCTTTTGGCTTTGCAGCCCATTTAATCTTTGTTCAGGTCTAAAATCGTGTCCCTGATATCATTTGACCACTCTTTGGTCTTTCCCATGCTGGTGAGGTTGGAGTGTGACTGATTCACTCATACTATGGACTGATTCTGCTGATTCAATGTGTCTTTTATGCATGTTAGTATGTACAGGTGTCTTTAATTCAGATGACAAGTTGATCGGAAGTGCCCATCTGGTCTGTGGGCCCGGAACTGTAATCAGTTGGCAGGGGATCAAATACTTATTTTGCTCGATGAAATGGAAATAAATTAATATATATTCTCTTCAGTTAATTTCTGGATTTTCTTTTTGATATTCTGTCTCTCCATATTAGAATACATATTATCATAACATTTATTGACGGATCATGTCTTTGTTAGTAGGCAAACCAACGAAATCAGCAAGGGATCACATACATATTGGACTCACTGTATGTAGAGGCAGGGAGGGTATATGTATAGTATGTATATGTGGATGTGGATGTGGATATATACGTATGGGGTGTATGTAGAGGCGGGGAGGGTATATGTATACGGTATGTGGATATGTGTATAATATGTAAATGGTGTCTTAAGTATATAAGATCTGACTAATGCGGATGAAATTGACTTGTCTGATGTGAAAACAGATATCTTCATGGGACAATAAAGACTCTATTGTCCCATAGGGATATTAGATTAGATGAAAGACTCTTATTTAATCAAATATCCCTATGTGACAATAAAGACTCTAATCTGATATCCCTATGGCTCAATAAAGACTCTCATCTAATATCCCTATGGCTCAATAAAGACTCTCATCTAATATCCCTATGGCTCAATAAAGACTCTCATCAAATATCCCTATGGCTCAATAAAGACTCTCATCTAATATCCCTATGGCTCAATAAAGACTCTAATTTATTCATCAATCTGATCCGCAGACGGTGAAGCAGGGCCAGGACCTGTTGGACGCTCACCACTTCGGCTCGGATAAGATCCGTGAGCGCATGGCCGACGTGCAGGAGCAGTGGGCCGCGCTGGAGAGACTGGCCGCCTCCAGGAAGAACCAGCTGCAGGTCACATTTGCCATTCTTTTTCTTTTATGTAGTTTTTTTTACTTTATTTCTATTTTTCAACAAATAACGAAGTAAAAAAACATACAGAACATACAGTCTGTACGGCAACAGTTGGCAAATAATGTCCAATATGCTTAGTGAGTCAAAGTCTGCAATGTAAATACCCGTAATCCACTTTGTCCATTTTTCTATCCATTTGCCATTTTCATTCAATTATTAATGGATCTTTTCTCTCTTGGTGAAATTAACAGATATCTGAGCAAAATTTGAAAGCTAAATATGAGATGCTGTACAAGTTACAAGTAGTCTTTTTTGTCAGAAATGATGCGTTAGGTAATTCCATTCATGGGGGAAAATGGTGCTCTATAATTTTCTAATTTCTAGTTTTAATGTATTCTAATTTACCATTTTTTCCATTTAATTTTAGTCTTTTAGTTTGACATTGTACTGGCCAGTCCTCACTATGTTTGAATGTGCCATATACACGTAAATTAAACTTCCTTCCCTAATTCCTTCCTTTCTTCCTTCCTTCCTTCCTTCTTTCCTTCCTTCCTTCCTTCCTTCCTTCCTTCCTTCCTTCCTTCCTTCCTTCCTTCCTTCCTTCCCTCCTTCCTTCCTTTCTTCCATCCTTCCCTCCCTCCAGGAGGCACTGGGAATGCACCAGTTCCAGGCGGATGCGGACGACATGGATGCCTGGATGCTGGACGTGCTGCGCATCGTGTCCAGCTCGGACGTGGGCCACGACGAGTTCTCCACGCAGGCGCTGGTCAAGAAGCACAAGGACGTCACCGAGGAGATCAACAGCTACCGGCCCGTACTGGACGCCCTGCATGACCAGAGCAAGGTGCTTATAATTATAATAGTAATAATAATAATATTTACGTTTTCATATACTCCTTATAACACACGATTACAAGGGCAGTGGCATTACTATTCGGGTAGCAGTTGCTAATGCTAAATCGTTCAGAAAGGGCCGTGGGTAAACTAACTGGAACTAGCAGACTGGAAAGGCAATGGGAGCAAAACGTTTGTGTGTGGTAATAGGGGTGATCTCTCAGACACAACACTTTATTGGTTTTTGCCTTGTTTGACATGTTTCGACGAGTATTAATACTTTTTATTCATAATAATATTATTGGGTGTATGTGATAAGGTCCTGCCACCGCAGCATGCCGAGTCCGAGGAGGTGAAGGGTCGCCTGGCGGGCATCGAGGAGCGGTATGCTGAGGTGGCGGAGCTCGCTCGACTGAGGAAGCAGGCCCTGCAGGACGCCCTGTCCTTCTACAAGATGCTCAGCGAGGTGGACGCCTGCCAGCTGTGGATCGACGAGAAGGAGCTGTGGCTCAACAGCATGCAGATACCAGAGAAGCTGGAGGACCTGGAGGTCATACAGCACAGGTGAGCAGTGAGCACATACACACACACAATAATACTGCTATTATACCACATGGAGGTCATACAACACAGGTGAGCATGCATGATACTTCTACTATTACCTGGCGGTCATAATACACAGATGAGCACACACACTCACATGATAGTAATACTACTATTATACTACATGGAGGTCATACAACACAGGTCAGCACACATCATGATAATAATACTACTATTACTACTACCTGGAGGTCATGGAACACAGGTGAACACACACAACAGGTAATAATACTACCTGAAGGCCATACAGCATAGGTGAGCACACACACTATGATATTACTACTGCTAATACACTACATGGAGGTCATAATACACAGGTGAGCACACATCATGATAATACTTCTTCTACCTGGAGGCTATACAGCACAGGTGAACACACACCATGAAACCAGAGATTCTTTAATAGAGATATGCCAACATAATAGGTTTCTATGGGCACCTAACGCGACCAGGTTCCGGTCTGCCTAAAGGGGCGTGTCATAATGCTCCTACAATGAATAGAACAGTCCTTAGGTCTGCCTAGGTCTGCCTAAAGGGGGCCATAATAGAACCAGGAAACAATGGGCCAATGGAACCTCTCTCTCTCTACTCTCTCTGATGATAGTACTACCACTATTACTGTTGCTACTACCTGGAGGTCATGCAGTACAAGTTAATAGATGATAATACTACTACTACTACAAGTATAGTATTTCTACTACTACTACCTGGGGGTCATAGAGCAGAGGCGAGTAGACACCATGATGAATATACTACTACTACTTAAAGCAATAATAATAGCAATAACATCATTTTAAATTAAGTTTATTTAAAACACCTTTCATGGTAACCAAGGATGCAGCTAGGCAAGGCCTTTTGCCAATATGATGCTAGCGGCTCATTGGGAAACAACAGGTTAAAGGTGTAGCTATATAAATCGGGTTCTGAACATTAAACATGAAATGCTTCTTCCAAGCAGAAAGGTAAGGCGTTGTCACACCTGCAGACTCAGAAAACCATCAAATCAAAAATATGAGCCGTCGGACGGTTTTCTTCTATTACATTACATTGAGCAGACATATTTTTCTGCAGTGAATTTCAAAAGAGGATGTTATCAGCAACATGCAATGTGTGGAAAAAAAAACAGGGTACATGGGCATAGTCTAGTGCAGATGAGTTTTTGTTTTGAAGGGAAAATTCTGACACCTATGCCACCCCAGATTAGTTAACTGGACCCAAACGACCTATCTTCTATACAGAGATGCAGTGTCCCACACTATTAAGTCTGAGCAGACACATTTTATCTGAGGGTGAGAGTAAGGCTTTTATCCAAATGGATTCTTCCGTTTTTATAGTATCGTTATGCAAGCACCATTACCATTATTGTCATTGCTTGGTGTGATAAGAGACTCATCTGAATAGATTGTGTCATTTGTCGCCTCACCATTTTCATTTCATTATTATTGGAGCTCTGGCCTAGCTAAGGTTCACGGATATCTGAGCACAAATGAAAGCTAAATATGAGGTACATGAAGAAGCAGGGGTTTTTTTTTAGAAATGATGGGTGAGGTAATTCCATTGGTGGGAAAAATGTTGCTCTGTAATTTACTATTCGAACACTGGACCTGAGGCTATGATACATTTTACGAGTTAGTTAATTTGAAGAAACAGCTCCTCTCCCCTCCTCTCCTCTCCCCTCCTGTCCTCTCCTCTCCTCTCCTCTCCCCTTCTCTCCTCTCCTCTCCCCTCCTCTCCTCTCCTCTCCTCTCCTCTCCGTTCCTCTCCCTCTCCTCTCCTCTCCTCTCCTCTTCTCTCCTTTTCTCCTCTCCTCTCTGCTCTCCTCTCCCCTCCTCTCCTCTCCCCTCCTGTCCTCTCCTCTCCTCTCCTCTCCCCTTCTCTCCTCTCCTTTTTTCTTTTCTTTTCTCCTCTCTTCTCTCCTCTCCTCTCCTCTCTCCTCCTCCTCACCTCTCCTCTCCTCTCCTCTTCTCCTCTCCTCTACCCTCCTTTCCTCTCCTCTCCTCTCCTCTGTGGTGATGTTTTAGCTGCTGCTTGTAAACCACAGTGGTCAGCATCCTGTGTAGTGTAGTGCAGCTGCCTGTTCATCTGTGCAGCACTGTACTGTAGCTTTTTGGGCTCTCATGGGGATTGCTCCTTTCTCATGCGCTGTTCACGCGCAGCGCAGTGCGGCACACACAGGCCTGGCTGCAACTCTTAAAGCCTGCCAGCTGGCCCTCCCTGCTACTGTATTGTATGTTTAGTTTTCCCACTTACTTTTATTTGCCCGCCAGTCAAAACCAATGAGATGCATTTTTTTATCTTGACTGTGTTTGTGTGTCTGTTTGTCTGTGTGTATGTGTGTTTGTGTGTCTGTTTGTCTGTGTGTATGTGTGTCTGTTTGTCTGTTTGTCTGTTTGTCTGTGTGTATGTGTGTCTGTTTGTCTGTGTGCCTGTGTGTGTGTCTGTTTGTCTGTGTGTGTGTGTGTGTGTGTCTGTCTGTCTGTCTGTCTGTCTGTCTGTCTGTCGGTCTGTCTGTCTGTCTGTCTGTGTGCGTGCGTGCGTCTATGTACCTGTGTGTCTGTGCGGCAGGTTCGAGAGCTTTGAGCCGGAGATGAATGCCCAGGCGTCTCGCGTGGCCGTAGTTAACCAGATCGCCAGGCAGCTGATCCACAGCGGCCACCCCAGCGAGAAGGAGATCAAAGCCCAGCAGGACAAGCTCAACACCAGGTAATCCCCTTATTCTAGCCCCCTCACTGGGGCCAGCGGTGATGGTGATATGCCCTGTGGTGGTGAATGCCATTGTACACTGTAGAAATGAATTCCATTGGACATGGGACATAGTAGGAATAAATGCAATAGGATACCAATAATGGTAAATCGTGAATGGAATGCATTTATATAGCACTATTCCATTGCTTCAAGCAAGCGCTTAAAATGTATGCCTCACATTCACCCATTCACACACATACCAGTGCCACCAGGTGCAATTTGGGGTTAAGTATCTTGCTCAAGGACACATTGATGGGGGTCAGGCAGAGAGGGGCTTGAACCTGCAACCTTCTGATTGCAGAACAGGCTTCCAACTGAGCCACCACCGCCCTACCTGTGTCTGGCAGGACGAACTAATGTCATTAGACAACAGTAAAAATGAATGTCATTGGATATGGTAGCAATTGATGTCATTTATCAGTAGAATGAGAACATGATGTCATTTGGCATAGAACTGAATGTCACTGGGCACAGTAGAATGTTTTACTTGTAATACCATGTTTGAAGTGCTAACTGAGGATATGCCTATTTATGTGACTTTTATGTTAAGGATTTTGAAAAATCAAACACAATAATAAAAAAAGAAAATTGCCATAGGGCATAGAAATGAATGTCATTGGGCTCAGTACAAATTGATTCCTTGGTTTGCCTCCAAAAGGTGGAGCCAGTTCCGCGACCTGGCGGAGCAGAAGAAGGACGGCCTCAACTCGGCGCTGGGCATCCAGAACTACCACCTGGAGTGCAACGAGACCAAGTCCTGGATCCGCGAGAAGACCAAGGTCATCGAGTCCACGCAGGAGCTGGGCAACGACTTGGCGGGGGTGATGGCCCTGCAGCGTAAGCTGACCGGCATGGAGCGGGACCTGGCGGCCATCGAGGACAAGCTGGGAGACCTGGGCAAGGAGGCGGACCGACTGGCGGAGGAACACCCCGACCAGGTGGAGTAAACATTTGACTAATTTGATGACTAACTGTATTGCATTGTAATGTATGAGTACAGTAGCTAAATCATGCAGGCATGACCATGATTGACTAAGGATGTGATGTCTGTGTGTCCGACTGGGCAAAGCATTATATGCCTGCTACATTATATTTGCTGTGTATTTGTCTCCAAGCAGCATGATTTTGATGAAGGTCAACCTTTTCTATGTCAAGAGTGAACATGTGCTCTCTGTGTGAACATGTGTTTGAGTTTGCAGTCATGCTGGTCAGGGAGGCTCCATGTTCCACACTTGACATTTTAACAAGTGGAGATGACTAGCTAAAACATATTAATGACGTGATTTGTGTGTGTGTGTGTGTGTGTGTGTGTGTGTGTGTGTGTGTGTGTGTGTGTGTGTGTGTGTGTGTGTGTGTGTGTGTGTGTGTGTGTGTGTGTGTGTATGTGTCCGAGCAGGCTCTGGGCATCAAGGGCCATTTTAACAAGTGACATGTTGACATGATGTGTGTTTGTGTGTGTGTGTGTCTGGGCAGGCTCCGGGCATCAAGGGCCACCTTGGGGAGATCAAGGAGGTGTGGGAGGAGATGAAGGACACGCTGAAGAACCGCGAGGAGTCGCTCGGGGAGGCCTCCAAACTGCAGGGCTTCCTTAGGGACCTCGACGACTTCCAGGTGCAATATCTGTCGTCTTTCTTTTCTTTCTGTATTTCTTTCTTTCTACTTTTCTTTCTGTATTTCTTTCTTTCTTTCTCTCTTTCTCTCTTTCTTTCTTTCTTTCTTTCTTTCTGTATTTCTTTCTTTCTACTTTTCTTTCTGCACTTCTTTCTGTATTTCTTTATTTCTTTCTTTCTGTATTTATTTCTGTATTTCTTTCTTTCTTTCTTTCTTTCTGTATTTCTTTTTGTACATCTGTTGTACCTTTTTTTTACTGTCTTGTGATAAGGGCTCTAAATTAACTTTTTTTCATCACCAGCCAAAATCTGTAGTAGATGGTAATTTCACCAGCTAAACGCACACTCCCTTATGGGTCAAAGTGCCTATAATTAAGTATTCTTTTCGACCAACTAAACAGCATTTTTTTAACCAACATTTGGCTGGTTTGTGGGTGTTAATTTAAAGCCCTGTGTGTTGCGATGTTTTTTATTGTGATCTGGCTCCCCCTGGGTCTGGAATAAAGAATTGAACTGAATTGAAATGACTTCTAGGCCTGGCTGTCGCGCACGCAGACGGCCATCGCGTCTGAGGACCTTCCTAACACGCTGGCCGAGGCCGAGAAGCTGCTGGCACAGCATGAGACCATCAAGAACGAGATCCGAAACTATGAGGAAGACTACCAAAAGGTAAAATGGTCATTTTAAAACGTTAATCTAATGGGTTAGTGTTTGTGTAAAGGTTAGGGCTAGATATGTACATTATGTCCACTTTAGTAGATAAGCTCCTGTCTGATCACAGTGGACACTTCCTCTTTAGTAATGTTACTTATTACAGTTATGTTCATGTTAGGACATTGTAGGAACACAAAACCCACAGTACTACCTTGCGTTGCTACATGTTCTGTTTTGTACTTACATTTTCTTTCTGTAGTTCTACTATCTATACGATCTATACCGGTAGATAGCCTTTACAGTCCCTTGACAGACTCATTCATTTTCATTCATTTTCACAACCAATCAAACATTGAACAACACAAACCCCCAACATACCATCTGATGAGCACAAACACTGAACTGTGCACGTGAAGAAATTGACAACAAAGCGGACATTCGACTTTGACTGTGACTTTGATTTTGACCTTGAAGATGGTGCCCTTTGGCTGATTTGAACTTTACTGATTTTTTATTGTTTTAGTTAGACGGTGAACAACACTTTCGTCAGTTTTGCACTGTATTGAAATTTTATGAATAAAATGTACTTTCTTACTTACTTGAAGATGCGGGACATGGGTGAGATGGTGACCCAGGGCCAGACGGACGCCCAGTACATGTTCCTCAGGCAGAGGCTGCAGGCGCTGGACACCGGCTGGAACGAGCTCCACAAGATGTGGGAGAACCGTCAGAACCTGCTGACCCAGTCGCACGCCTACCAGAGCTTCCTCCGCGACACCAAGCAGGCCGAGGCCTTCCTCAACAACCAGGTGAGGGGCTGAGACTTATTGATTAGCGAGATGTATTGATATATTGAGAGATATGTTGAGATATACTGTATATACTGAGATATATTGATGGGCAGTGATGGGCAAAATGTATTCATTAGTTAAAATCCAGTGCCAAGTATTCCAAATTACTTTTTTTCCCCACATGTTAGGCAGTAGAAGGCCAGTCCCACCGCTTCCTAGATCTTCCTCCATGACACCAAGTTCACTGGTTACCGGCCAGCAACTAGTTTCCATCAGGATTAATGAAGAATTTATTCATTTAGTATTTATCTTATTACTACCCAACCTCTGCCAATTTTTCAAGCAAATGTTACTCTGAACTGAAAGATCGTGTCTGATATCAGGCATTGGACAATTGCTTACATTCAGCATTGCTATTAGGCAGTCCTGGTTACTGGGTGAGTTGTGTGATTTGTAATCAATGAAATGCATTATCGTTTCTCAAGTAAATTAAATTTTAATGAAAAGATCACACTTTTATTTGCAAAATTCATAGACAGAACAAAATAAAATCTCATTATTAAATGAAGTGGAAAGAACTGCTTCTTTCAACATAGTATGGATTGGCTTTTCCTCTTGAAGACACACTACTGTACAATGCTGTGTGTAGAGCGATAGATTTCCTGACCTCAATAGGGAGTCTTAAAGGGGTTGATGCTACCAAAAGTAGACAAGGCATGGACTGCTGCATTCACTGCTCTGCAGATTGACAACTGGCTACTGTGACGGCTGAATTTAAAAGTGATTTAAAAATATTGCTAAAACAAGTAGCATGACTTAGATCCTCAGTGGACTAAGACGAGAGAGTTGTTTATTTTAGCAAGGGGAGCATATTCCTCTGTCCATATCACCAACACAAGGCTACGCACTCTGTCATTGTCAGCTGTGGATTTTGGTTTGACTTCATGGCTCAGTGGCTCCCTGACTGACTCCCCCGCTCCCCTCCTCCTTCTCCTCCCTCATCTCTACTCATTCTACATTCTACTCCTTCCTCTCCCTTCTGTTTCTCTCCAACTCTCTCCATCACTCTATCTGATTCTCTGTTACTCTCTCTCTCTCTCTCTCTCTCTCTCTCTCTCTATTTCTTTCCACCCCCTTTCTCTCCCTATATATCTCTCTCTGCCCCTCTTCTCTCTCTCTCTCTCTCTCTCTCTCTCTCTCTCTTTCTCTCTCTCTCTCTCTCTCTCTCTCTCTCTCTCTCTCTCTCTCTCTCTCTCTCTCTCTCTCTCTCTGCAATCCCCTCTCTCTACCCCCTTCTCTCCCTTCCTCCCTCCCTCACTCTCTCTCTCTCGCTCTCTCCCTCTGTAACTTCCTCTCTCTACCCTTCCCCCCCCCACTCTCTCTCCTTTCCTCTGTCAGGAGTATGTGCTGGCCCACACGGAGATGCCGGCTACGCTGGAGGCTGCGGAGGCGGCCATCAAGAAGCAGGAGGACTTCATGACCACCATGGACGCCAACGAGGAGAAGATCAACGCCGTGGTGGAGACCGGACGCCGCCTGGTGAGCGACGGCAACGCCAGCGCCGACCGCATTCAGGAGAAGGTGGACTCCATCGACGACAGGTACAGTATGCTGTACTTCATTCCATATCCATCGACTAGATATTCACTATACTTTATTTACCCGCCACACCTCTCCATTGGCCAGAGGTGCGTGTGATTCATTATTTCATATCCATCGACGAGAGGCCTTTACTTAATTATTTTGATATCCATCGACGAGAGGCCTTTACTTAATTATTTTGATATCCGTCGACGAGAGGCCTTTACTTAATTATTTTTATATCCATCGACTAGAGGCCTTTACTTTATTATTTTTATATCCATCGACGAGAGCTACAGGCCTTTTCTTTATTATGTTGATATCCATTGATGAGACGTACATTAGGCCTATACTTCATTGTTCCATTTAGGTAAATGTGTAATTATTAATGAACTTACTCCTGTGCGTGTGTTTGTAGGCACAAGAAGAACCGTGAGGTAGCCAGTGGTCTCCTGATGAAGCTGAAGGACAACAGAGACCTGCAGAGGTTCCTCCAGGACTGCCAGGAGGTAAAAGAACCCCCCACCCCTTCTCTGTCTGTCTGTCTGTCTGTCTGTCTATCTATCTATCGACTGCCAGGAGGTAGAGCAGCATTTATCTATCTATCTATCTATCTATCTATCTATCTATCTATCTATCTATCTATCTATCTATCTATCTATCTATCTATCTATCTATCTATCTATCTATCTATCTATCTGTCTATCTATCTGTCGTTCTATCTATCGTTCTATCGATCGATCGATCGATCTATCTATCGATCTATCTATCGATCTATCTATCGATCTATCTATCTATACATTCCCCCTGTCTCTCTCTCTCTCTCTCTCTCTCTCTCTCTCTCTCTCTCTCTCTCTCTCTCTCTCTCTCTCGTAGTAGTAGTAGTAGTTCATCTTCCCCTCTGTCTGGCTCCTATCAATGTATCTATTTGTCTCTATGTCTGTGTGACGCTATTTATCTCTGCCTCAAATGCCCACGCAAGGGGACAGACATGCACATGCTCAGGCACACACACACACACACACACACACACACAGACACAGACACAGACACAGACACACACAGACACACAGACACAGACACACAGACACAGACACACAGACACACAGACACACAGACACAGACACAGACACACAGACACAGACACAGACACACAGACACAGACACAGACACAGACACACAGACACAGACACACAGACACAGACACAGACACAGACACACAGAGACACACACACACACACATCTACATCTACAGACACAGACACAGACACAGACACAGACACACACAGAGACAGACACAGACACAGACAAACAGACACAGACACAGACACAGACAGACACAGACAGACACAGACAGACAGACACAGACAGACACAGACACACACACACAGACAGACACAGACACACACACACACACAGACAGACACAGACACACACACACAGAGACAGACACACACACACACACACAGAGACAGACACACACACACAGAGACAGACACACACACACAGAGACAGACACACACACACAGAGACAGACACACACACACAGACACAGAGACAGACACACACACAGAGACAGACACACACACACACAGACAGACACACACACAGACAGACAGACACACACACACAGACAGACACACACACACACAGACACACACACACACACACGCACACACAGTCATGAGCCTTGTGGACACACACACACACACACACACACACACACACACACACACACACACACACACGCACACACAGACATGAGCCCTGTGGATTGTGATATGATATTGCAGTTGTCAGAGGGTAGTATGTGGAAAAGTCTTTGTATGTCTGTATGAATCTGCTTGTCATTACCTAATTGCTGCACTCCTGCTCTGTGTGTGTGTGCTTGTGTGCTTGTGTGCGTGCGTGTGTGTGTGTGTGTGTGTGTGTGCGTGCGTGTGGCGTGTGTGCGTGTGTGTGTGCGTGTGTGTTTTCAGCTAAACTTGTGGATCAGTGAGAAGATGCTGACGGCTCAGGACATGACGTATGACGAGGCGCGTAACCTGCACAGCAAGTGGCTGAAGCACCAGGCCTTCATGGCCGAACTGCAGTCCAACAAGGAGTGGCTGGACAAGATAGAGAAGGTATGTACACCACTACACTACACTACACTACACTACACTGTCACCATCACAGGGGGCGCTGTAGCACATCACATTAAACTCCCTTAAATATACCAACAAGGAGTGGCTGGACAAGATAGAGAAGGGTACGCGAGCACACTGCAGGGGGTACTTGGAAAAATGACATTTTAACAAATAAATGGAGCTTAGTTACATTGGAATTGAGAAAGCGATATAGAACTTGACTTAAGGGGTACTCATAGCACAACGAAAAGGCTTAGGGGTACACAAGACAAAAAATGTTGGGAAATACTGCCGTACACCACCACACACACTACACTGTCACCATCACCTCTTACTTAAATGGCAGGATGCCCTGTCGCACAGTGCGTTCAATTCCAACAAGGAGTGGATAAATACCAAGGAGTGGATAAACTAGATCGAGAAGGTCTATACACCACCACACACACTACAGCAGGGATGGGTAGCAGGAGGCCTGGGGGCCACATTTAGTCCACCTCCTTACTCAGTGTGACCCATAGAACATAGTATTTTTTTTAAAAAAGATCCGTTTTTTTAACATCTAATGAATGAATCAGTAATTTAAACATTCTGGTATAAAAACAGAAAAAAATATTAATTCTCATTTTGTAGCTTCTCTCAGGTGCATGGCACGGCCCTGGTGGCGGAGAAGCCTTAGATGGAGCATTATGAGCATTTTCACATCTCTCTTTACAGTGGTTCCTCTTCTCCAGGATGGCAGGGCCTTGTTTAATATATTAACCCCTTAATATATTAACCCCTGTCATACATTTACCAGAATGGCAATGACCAAGTCGTAATGTATTACTAAAGGCCCTGTGCACTGTTTGTACTATGGTAGTTACATTTTTTCAGTGACGGTTACAACGTCACAGTTGCAGGACAGGCAGGGGCTACTAGTAATATATAATAATATGATCTCATAATATGTTCTTCTTCAGGATGGCAGGGCCCTGGTTAATAACACAATACTAATATGTAATAAGACATCATTATTATAATAGTATAACAATTATGATGATAATATCTTCTTCTCTAGGATGGCATGGCGCTGGTGGCAGAGAAGCCTGAGACGGAGCCGGTGGTGAAGGAGAAGCTGGGCAGCCTCAAGTCACAGTGGGCGGAGCTGGAGGGCACCACCCAGAAGAAGGCCCAGTGTCTGTTCGATGCCAACAAGGCCGAGCTGTTCACCCAGAGCTGCGCCGACCTGGACAAGTGGCTCGTGGGCCTGGAGGGCCAGATCCAGTCCGACGACTTTGGGAAGGACCTGACAACCACCAACATCCTGCTCAAGAAACAGCAGGTGAGCTCTAGCCTGACTTTCAAATCTCTTCGAGTTGTTAGCTCTTTCTCAATGCCCAGTGTTCTAGCCTTGCCAGCACGTGAAACGACCAATGATTGGATACCTTTTGGTGAACTCCACTCACCAGGTGTTCACGTCCTAGCAAGGCTAGAACACTTGACATTGAGATGGCCCCTTGGTCTGACCAAGAGCATAACAACTAACGTTCTCAAACGTCATGGTTGACCCACCTCCCTTGGTTTGAGTCACGTCACTGCTTAGAACACACCACTACCCAGGACCGTTGGAGATGCTCAAAGTTGATTGGCTCCCTACAAAGTGGGTGGAGTTCCCCTGCCCGGCGGAGCTCAGATTGTACCTGAACAAGGTCTTTGCTTTAGTAGTAGCAGAGCCGAAGGTGTTGCGTCATACCGAGGGCAGAGCCTGGGTAGGTGAGCTCAGGTGCAGAGACCTCTTTTGGTATTGTCAGGGCTGCTGCCTGCTTTGGCAGGGCCCTGGACAAAGTCAGCGGTATGGGCCCCCAGCCCAATAGATACAATGTAATAAGGACCCAAACCCCAAACCCCGGGACAACTGTTTCCTTTGTCCATCTTCTTCTTCATCCTCCTACCCTTCCTCTTCCTCTTCCTCTTCCTATTCTTGCTTTTCTATCAGTAATTCTGGTATCTGGCATCGCCAAGTTTCAGGTAAAATGAAACCCATCCTTCATGTTGACAGGTGTGACTGGTCAGCAGAAGTGAAGGCGCTGCTTATTTTGGTCTTTGGTTGTATTTGTCTGGTGTTGTACTCTCAGCACCAACAAAAGGCGGCAGTCTTTGACTCTCAATCCAGTCAAACTCTCTCCATTGATTACGTGAAGCATTTTGTCTGTGTTAGGAAATGAGAATAACAAATCCTGAGACGCCTGCGCTGTTGCAGCAGTGTCTTTGTGCAGGTGTGTTAATTTAGAGGCTGAGGTAGCACCTGTGCGTAGTACCGTGTTGGAAGACTACTAAAAATATGCACTTGCTGATTAAGGTCGTGCTTTGTCTGTTTCTATTAGTAAATAGTACATTAGTGTGCTGTGTGGCACAATATGTTTGCCCAATATGGCACCCGTGATAAAATTGGTTTGGTTAGCAAAAATGAAAAGAGCTTTGCGGGGCGGGGTTTCGATGAGGGAAACAGAGAACAGCAGCACACAGGGAATGTGCTACAGTAAAACGAGATATAGAAAAGAGAGGGAGATGGAGAGAGAGAGAGAGAGAGAGAGAGAGAGAAGTAAAGAACAGCAAGTGAGAGGGAGAATAAAACAAAAAAATAATAATGAAATAGTAGAGTTGGAGAGGAGACAAAAATATGAATAAATGGCAGGAAGAGAGTGTACTGAGAGAGGAAGAGTGAGAAGTGATGACAGATAAAGACACAATGGAAGGGAATGGAATGGAATGGGTGCATTTAGAAGAGCTACAGATAGGGGGCGCCAGTGAGGGGGAGAAGGAAAGCATGTCAATGGCGCTTACATAACAGCTGACACACCCCCCTCTCCCAGTTATGCAATATCCCCCTCTCCTGCCGCCGATGGAGAAGCCCAGGGCTGGACTGGCTGTCTGGCATAGCGGGCATTTCTCGGTGGGCCCTGCACCCTCATGGGCCCCTATTTTCAGACAATTTTTTTGTTTAAATCTGAAAATAGGGGCCCATGAGGGTGCGAGGCCCACCAGTGAGTCAGCACTACGCCACTTATTATGAGGGCCCCATTTTAGCCAAAAGTGCCTGGGCCCCATTTCTCCGCCAGTGCAGCCCTGCACAGTATCCCCCTCGCCTGCCTCCGATGGAGAAGCCGGCACCATACCTTCACCGTGCGTGTGCGTGCGTGCGTGCGTGCGTGCGTTCATGCATGAACATCTCTTGTGCGCATGTGCATATACTGTATGCATATTTATATATGACTGGTTGTATGTGTGTGAGGGAGAAACAGAGGCAGGGAGGGAAGGAGAGTGTCTGTCTCCACAGAGGATGGGGGTGTGAGAACGTGCCTGCAGTGTGAGAGAGAGAGAGAGAGAGAGAGAGAGAGAGAGAGATAGAGATAGAGATAGAGATAGAGAGAGACTAAGCAGCAGTCTACTGTATAGTGTGCCGATTTCATGGCAGATCGGCTCAGTGTGTGTGTGTGCGTGTGTGTGTATAGTATGTGCCAATTGGAGGGTGTTAAAAGAAGCTTTACAGTTTCATAGTGTGCATTCGTTGTTTGTGAATTCGAGAGGGAGATTTCTCAACAAATTGGAAGCCAGATGGATCCACATGCACGTGTGAGAGGATGTGTGTGCTTGTGCCAGAGCTGTGGGGAGAGAAGAGGAGGACTACCGGAATACCTATGCCACACAAGAAACACTGCCAGCATCCAGACTTGCTGCGAGGAGAAATTTAGGCAGGCATTGCACCTCTCCCCTCCTCTCTTCTCCTCTCACATCTCATCTCATCTCCTCTCATCTCCTCCTCTCCTAACCCAAGTCCTCTCCTCTCCTCAAATCTCCTCTCCTCACATCTCCTCTCCTCAAATCTCCTCTCCTCACATCTCCTCTCCTCTCCTCTCCTCCCGCTCTCCTCCTCCTCCTTCTCTCCTATCATCTCCTCTTCCTCTCTAAACAGACCAACTCATGCGGCATTGTCCCTGAATATCCTCACTGCCATCTCCTCACTGCCATCCCCTTTCCTTCTCCTCTCCTCTCCTCACATATCCTCCCCCTCTCCTCTCCTCTCCTCTCCTCTCCTCTCCTCTCCTCTCCTCTCCTCTCCTCTCTCCTCTCCTCTCCTCTCCTCTCCTCTCCTCTCCTCTCCTCTCCTCTCCTCTCCTCTCCTCTCCTCTCCTCTCCTCTCCTCTCCTCTCCTCTCCTCTTCTCTCCTCTCCTCTCCTCTCCTCTCCTCTCCTCTCCTCTCAGCTTTCTCTCTAAACAGACCAAGTCATGCTGCATTGTCCCTGAATCTCCTCACTGCCATCCCCCTCTCTTCTCTCTTCTCATTTCCCCAATTCCCTCCTCATTCTCCACCCATCTCATGTTGTGGCGGCACTGTAGTGGGGTTGTATGGAGCATCCATGGTGCCGTGAAATCTGCATTCCTCTCTCCTCTATTCTGCTGTCCATCTCCTCTGATGGTGTGTGGGTGGGTGCACCTAGATGTTGGAGAGACAGGTAGAGCAGTGAGCCTGGATCGTCTGGGTCGTCTCCCTCGTCTGTCTCTGTCTCTGTCTCTGTCTCTGACTCTGTCTCTCTCTCTCTCTGTCTCTCTCTCTCTCTCTCTTTCTCTCTCTCTCTCTCTCTCTCTCTCTCTCTCTCTCTCTCTCTCTCTCTCTCTCTCTCTCTCTCTCTCTCTCTCTCTCTCTCTCTCTCTCAACCTCCTCTCCTCCACCTTCCATCCTCCTCCATCTCCTCTGCTGGTGAGTGGTGTTTGTGGTACATGATGGATAGGTGTCTCGCTGTAGATGCTGGAAAGGCCAGGGTGGAGCATTGTATTGGACTTGTGTGTCTCTCTCTCTTCTGCCCCACCTCCACCCTCCTCTATCTCCTCTGCTGGTGAGTGGTGTTTGTGGTGCATGTGTGTCTCTCTCTCTTCTGCCCCACCTCCACCCTCCTCTCTCTCCTCTGCTGGTGGTTGGTGTTTGTGGTACATGGTGGATAGGTGTCTTGCTGTAGATGCTGGAAGGGCCAGGGTGGAGCATTGTTTCCCCATTTGTAGTATGGTGGTGGTGGTGGGGGGTGGTGCATGGTGGGTGGGTGGGTGTCCTGACCTAGATGCTGGAGGATCCAAGTGGAACATCGTCTGAATTGTGCTCTTCTCTCTCTCTCTCTCTCTGCTCTGCCCACCTCCTCCATCTTCTTCACTTCAAACCTCTTCTCCTCACCCCCTCCACCTCCTCCTTCTCCTCGTCCTTCTCCTCCGTCTCCTATGGTGGTGGTGGATGGTACCTGGTGTTATGGGTGTCCTCTTGCTCTAGATTAGTGTTTCTCAACGTGGGCGGTACAGCCCCCCAGGGGGGCGTTGGGGAGCCCTGAGGGGGGCGTTGAGAAGCATAAAGTTGAGAGGGGCGGTGTGCTTAATTGTCATTCAGGGCATTAGTCCATTAAAAAATGTTCGATACAAATGGGGCGTTGGCAGGCTTATGATGAGGTCCAGGGGGCTGTTGGGATGCTTATGATGAGGTCAAGGGAGCGTTTGTTCAAAAAAGGTTGAGAACCACGACTCTAGATGTTGGGGAGCCAGGTGGAGCATTGTATCTGAATGGCGTGTTTCTCTCCTCCTTCCTGTCTTCTCCTTTCCTCCACCTCCTCTGGGCGTGGTGACTGATGTTATGGGTGTCCTCCTCCTCCACCTCTAGATGCTGGAGAGCCAGGTGGAGGCGTGGCAGAAGGAGGTGGACGAGCTGAGTTCGCAGGTGGAACATCATATCTGAATCGTGTTTTTCTTCTCCTTTCCCCTCTTCTCTCCTCTGGTGGTGGTGCGTCTCCTCTCCACCTCCTCTGTTGGATGGGTGTCCTCCTCCTCCTCCTCCTGTAGATGCTGGAGAGCCAGGTGGAGGTGCGTCAGAAGGAGGTGGACGAGCTGAGTTCGCAGGCCCAGGCGCTGCGGCAGGAGGGCAAGGGCTCGGACGAGGTGGACGGGCAGCGGCGCGGCGTGGAGCAAAAGTTCCAGGGCCTGCTGGAGCCTCTGAGGAAGAGGAAGAGGAACCTCATGGCCTCCCGGGAGATACACCAGTTCAACCGCGACGTGGAGGATGAGATTGTGAGTACAGTGCAGTGCAGTGCAGACATGATGTGAAGTGTGTGTGTGCGTGTGTGCGTGCGTGCGTGCTTGTTTGTTTGTTTGTGTGTGCATGTGTGTGTGTGTGCGTGCGTGTTTGTGTTTGTGTGTGTGTGTGTGTGTGTGCATGTGTTAGTGTGTGTTGGAATGGGATATAGCAAGAGTGAGCGAGAAGCTGTTTGGGTCTGCACGACAGAGAGCATCTATGTGTGACTTTGCACGAGTGTGTATGTGTGAAAGAGGAACTGAATGAAAGAGTCTGTGTGCATCAATGTGAGATAGATGTATTGAGTGTTTTGTTTTATTTTTATTTTTTTTAATAGACTACAGTGTGTGTGTGTCTATAGTAGACTGTTCAAGATGGCTACATTTCTGTATTGATTTAGTTTCTAAATATCTTCAGCCACACACTGTATTTTATGTATTATACCAATTCATTTTTTGGGTGTGCTGTGGAGAAGTGAATCCACAATGGCCGTGGGACAATGCTACATTTAATGTCAGTTTGTCATGGGGGAAGTCCTGATCTGATTGTCCCTGTGCTTCTCCTCCGCAGCTGTGGGTTGAGGAGCGAATGCCCCTGGCCACCTCCACTGACCATGGAAACAACCTGCAGACCGTCCAGCATCTCATCAAGAAGAACCAGGTAGGGACAGGTTATATGACTGATACTGTTTTTAGGCCAACGAGAATGGTGCCAGTGCCTACTAAGATCTGTGGCATGAACACGTTGTCCGGTTCGCGATTAGGTGCATTAACATGCACTGGTGGCACGGTTCTCAGTCAGCCTGAATGCACCATGAGAGCATTCTTGTTCACCAGTGAGATGGTATGCATTGAATACTTTTCATGCGTAATGCATTACAGTTCTTTATGGGGGTTCTCTTTCCCAAGAGCCCTATGAATGCAAGCTTGAGCTTCATACAAAGTTTTGAAATGAAATTTCATGTACGGGTAGTTCTGTGTGCAAGACAGGGAAATCTTTTTGTACGCAAGGCTAAAAATGACCTGGGCCTATGGTCCACACTATAAGGGGACTGTGAGTTCCATGGAGAAAATTATTCAATAAAAATGTGTATGAGCTAGCAAAAACAACTATAGTTGATGCAGAGTTAACCTTCAAGAAGTAAGTAGTGACTCTTCTCCTTCGTGACTATTTACCTACTGCACTAATGCCTGAGCTGACCCGGACCCAGAGTAGACTTTAAAGTGATACTGTCCCATTTTTAAAAAACATAAGCTCATATTAAACCTCCCCTTGAGTAAATGGTTGGGTTTTTACCTTTCTCCTGTGTTTTCTGAGTGTGCAATTTTTAAGATTCAAGATTCAAGATTTTTATTTGTCACGTGCTTCCTTGTGCAAGCACAATTGGCAGTGAAATGGGGATTGCAACTGCTGTGCTGTGTTGGATGGTAGAAAATAATAAAATAAAATAAAATAAAATAAAAATTAAAAATTAAAAATAGTTATTGTCTTAATTCAAAAAGCGGATGGCTTGGGGAAAAAAACTCTTACGCAGTCTCTCTGTTCTACATCTTATGGAACGTAGTCGTTTGCCTGAGGGCAGCCTTTCGAACATGGAGTGACTAGGATGGAATGTGTCTTTCATAATCCTTTGTGCTCGTGTCTTTGCCCTTCTTGCATATATATCTTGCAGCCCTGGAAGGATGGCGCCAGTGATTCTGTCTGCAGCATGCACTACTCTGTGCAGGGCTATCTTATCCTGAGCTGTGCAGTTGCCATACCACGTTGTAATGCTTCCTGTAATTACTGACTCAATTGTGGCAGAATAGAAGGACTTCTGCATGTCTGATGGAATTCTGAACTTCCTTAGCCTCCTGAGGTGGTACAGATGCTGCCTGGCTTTTTTCACTACGGTGGTGATGAGAGGTGACCAAGACAGATCTTTACCTCCAAGCTAGCAGTTAACATTGAGTCCTATGAGTCCAGTTGACGGCTAGCTGGTCCTGCTAGCTTGGAGGTAAAAATTGCACTTTCTCCTGTTCTTTCAATTGTACTCTGAGTATGGCAGTGCATTTTTTACCTCCAAGCTAGCAGTTAACATTGAGTCCTATGAGACCAGTTGGCGGCTAGCTGGTCTCATGGGACTCAATGTTAACTGCTAGCTTGGAGGTAACAATTGCACTGCCTTACTCAGAGAACGGCAGGAAGTATAAGAGAAAGTCAAAACCCAATCATTTAACTCAAGGGGAGGTTTAATATGAGCTTATTTGTAAAAATGGGACGGTATCACTTTAAAGTCACTTTGGATTAAAGAGTCTGCCAAATGTAATGTTACTTTTTCCTCCTACCCTCCAGACCCTCCAGAAGGAGATCCAGGGCCACCAGCCGCGTTACGACGACATCTTCGAGCGCAGCCAGAACATCCTGAAGGCCGACAGCCCCAACGGAGACGCCATCCGCCAACGGCTGGGCGACCTGCGCAAGCTGTGGACGCAGATCATCGAGGAGGCCGACAAGAGGCACGGCCGCCTGGAAGAGGCCCACAAGGCCCAGCAGTATTACTTCGACGCCGCCGAGGCAGAGGCCTGGATGAGCGAACAGGAGCTATACATGATGTCCGAGGAGAAGGCTAAGGTGGGTAGGAAGGAGGGAGGGACTGAGGGAGGGAGGGTGTGTGTGTCACCTGCAAAATGTGTGAGTGAGTGAGTGAGTGAGTGAGTGAGTGAGTGAGTGAGTGAGTGAGTGAGTGAGTGAGTGAGTGAGTGAGTGAGTGAGTGAGTGAGTGAGTGAGTGAGTGAGTGAGTGAGTGAGTGAGTGAGTGAGTGAGTGAGTGAGTGAGTGAGTGAGTGAGTGAGTGAGTGAGTGAGTGAGTGAGTGAGTGAGTGAGTGAGTGAGTGAGTGAGTGAGTGAGTGAGTGAGTGAGTGAGTGAGTGAGTGAGTGAGTGAGTGAGTGAGTGAGTGAGTGAGTGAGTGAGTGAGCGAGCGAGCGAGCGAGCGTGCGTGCGTGCGTGCGTGCGTGTATTTTGGGCCCACAATGCCCAGCAGTAAGCAAGCAGGAGCTGTACATGTTGGCCGAGGAGAAGGCTAAGGTGGGTAGGAGGGTGTGTGCGTGCGTGCGTGTGTGTGAGATGTCACTACAGAAAACTAAGAGAAGAGAGAGGGAGAGTGCGTGCGTGCATGCGTGGGTGTGGTTTAGAGTATGTAGTATGAAGACCATGCATGTGGTGTAATGTGTATGAATACACCATGCCGAGGGAGAGATGCCAGAATTAGACAACATGACGTCAAAGAAAAAGGCCCAAGGTTGGGATGTGTGTGTGTGTGTGTGTGTGTGTGTGTGTGTGCATGATATGTAGTAGAGATGTACAGTGTAAAGCTGGGGGGTGTGTGTGTGTGTGTGTGTGCATGATATGTATTGGAGATGTACAGTGTAAACCTGGGGGGTGTGTGTGTGTGTGTGTGTGCATGATATGTATTGGAGATGTACAGTGTAAAGCTGGGGGCTGTGTGTGTGTGTGCATGATATGTAGTAGAGATGTACAGTGTAAAGCTGGGGGCTGCCCACTGGCAGCAATACCACAGACAGCAGGCAGCCCGGTGGGGGAGAGGAGAGGAGAGGAGGGCAGAGCATGCAGAGGCTACCCTGTACAGGGTTACTGGTTACAAACACACACACACACACACACACACACACACACACACACACACACACACGCGCGCGCGCGCATGCTCACACACACAAACATGCAGACAAATGGACACCACACACAGGGACACACACAGACGCAAACGCACACAGACACACACGCACGCACGCACACACACACACACACACACCACACACACCACACACACCACACACACACACAGTACACACACACACACAGTACACACACACACACAGTACACACACACACACACACACAGTACACACACACACATCAGTACACACACACACACACACACAGTACACACACACAGTACACACACATACACACACACACACAGTACACACACACACACAGTACACACACACACATCGACATCATTAGGCATTTTCTGCATTGATGCATTACTTTGCCACTCAGCACAGCCTGTACAGTGCTGTATTGAATCACCACCTCGTCTGGGTAACGCTGCAGTAAAAGCTGACATAGAGACGTTAACACTGTATTTATAACGGCATTAAAGCCGACATGCAGACGTCAACACTGTATTTTATAACATTAAAGTGCCTCTGTAGCTGGAACCAGCCATTTGTCCTCGTCGACTCGTCACAATATGAATAAGGACATTTATATTTATATGTTTTTCAGTCAGTGGTTGTACTGTATGTAGTGTTGTAGACATGCTGATGATCCTTGTGCCTGGCAAGCATGGTAGTTAAATATAGCATGGGGTCTAATTCATCAGTACATGAAAAAGAGAGGTTGGTTATTCAAGTTTAACTTGTGTAGTGTTGCATCTTCTCATACTGAATTGAAGAGCTGTGCTGTTCTAACCCTGTCTGTCTATCTCTCTGTCTATCTATATGTCGTTCTCTCTACCTGCCTTCTTGTCTGTGTGTTTGTCTCTCTGTCTGTCTGTCTGTCTTGGCTTCTTGTCTGTCCTCTTCCCGTCTGTCCTCCAGGATGAGCAGAGCTCGGTGGCCATGCTGAAGAAGCACCAGATCGTGGAGCAGGCTGTGGAGGACTATGCGGAGACCGTACACCAGCTCTCCAAGACCAGCAGGGCACTGGTGGCAGCCGGACACCCAGAGAGGTGACCCGGGGCTGGGGGAAGGACAGGGCTGGAATGGGGCTGGGATGGGGCTGAGACTGGGTGGGTGGTGGGACAGGGCAGGGCTGGACTGGGGGTAGAGCTGAGCTGGGCTGGGCTGGGCTGGGCTGGCCTGGCCTGGCCTGGGCTGGCCTGGCATGGTATGACCTGGGCTGGCCTGGCCTGGCCTGGGCTGGGCTGGGCTGGGCTGGGTGGGAGTTGGGTGATGGGTGTGTGTTATGGGATGAGAGTATATTTGTACACCCATCGAGGTGCACAAGGGGCTGGGATGGGATGGGATGGGCTGGGCTATGCTGGGCTGGGCTGGGCTGGGCTGGGCTGGGCTGGGCTGGGCTGGGCTGGGCTGGGATGGGATGGGATGGACTTGGCTGGATTGAGGCTGGAGTGATGGGTGATGGGTCTCTGCCACAGGACAAGAGAATATTTGTACACCTTGAGATGGAAAGTCTACTTGTAGATTTCCTTCACATTTTCCTTTATCCTGAGATAACACGTAAACAAGTTTTTGGTAACACTTTATAATACTGACTCCTTGTTAAGCATTAGTTATACATTTGTTAAGCATTATTCAAACCTTAGATAACCCTTTGTAAAACATTGGTTAACCATTATCTCTTTATTATTTCCCATGACTTAATCATTAACACACACTGTTAATGGTTTTTGATATTGATACATGTGTGAGTGTGAGAGTCGGGGAAGGATTGGCAAATTATTTTTTTCCGGTGAATGTTGAAAGCAAATTTGATAAGACTATTGCATTACAAGTGATCTTAACAGTATCCAGCTGCTCCAGCTGTAACATCTGACCCTCCCCTGGTGGGCTCTTGACTTCCTCCCACAGCGAGCGAATCGGAATGCGGCAATCGCAGGTTGACAAGCTGTACGCCGGGCTGAAGGACCTATCGGAGGAGAGGAGGGGCAAGCTGGACGAGAGGTCCCGCCTCTTCCAGCTGAACCGCGAGGTGGACGACCTGGAGCAGTGGATCGCCGAGAGGGAGGTGGTGGCCGGATCACACGAGCTGGGACAGGACTACGAACACGTCACGGTGAGAGGAAAACACACACACACACACACACACACACACACACACACACACACACACACACACACACACACACACACACACACACACACACACACACACACACACACGTGGGTAGACAGGGAGGTGGTGGCTGGATCACACGAACTGGGGCAAGACTACAAACACGTCACTGAGCCTACGTGCTGAGCCTACATTCCTAGTGAGTAACGGTACAGGGTTTTTTCTCTGTGTAAGGACCTGAAAAAATGCATTTAGCTGAATTAAGTCATTCATTTGCATGAAAGATCTGAATTTGTAGCCATTGTTTAATATGTTGCTCATTGCCCTGTCCTGAGAGTAGTTCTGACTTGTGTGACGTGTTCCCTCCTCCCCAGATGTTGCAGGAGCGTTTCCGGGAGTTTGCGCGGGACACTGGCAACATCGGGCAGGAGCGCGTGGACGGCGTCAACCAGATGGCAGACGACCTCATCAACGGCGGGCACACGGACGCGGCAACCATCGCCGAGTGGAAGGTACGGTGCACACACATACACACACGCATGCGTGTACGTGTGTGCACCGTACCTTCCATTCCATATATACATATGCATATCAGTAGGCAACTTTGCAGAAAAGGGCCAGTTAAGTGTAATATAATGTGAAATAAAATGAAATAAATTAATGTGATTTCGACTACCAAGGACGATAAGTATAATGTTATAAATGAGTGCAATTTCTGCTAGCAACAGTGCTTATTGTAGTATAATGTAATTGTGTGTACAATACAGGATGGTCTGAACGAGGCCTGGGCTGACCTGTTGGAGCTGATCGACACGCGGACGCAGATCCTGGCGGCGTCCTACGAGCTGCACAAGTTCTACCATGACGCCAAGGAGGTGTTGGGTCGCATCCTGGACAAGCATAAGAAGCTGCCCGAGGAGCTGGGTCGCGACCAGAACACCGTGGAGACCCTGCAGAGGATGCACACCACCTTCGAACACGACATCCAGGCCCTGGGCACGCAGGTAATGACACGCACACTCACACAAACGCACAGACACACACACACATGCACACACAAACACGCAACGTGACGCCAGGCCCTGGGCACGCAGGTAATGGCGCACACACACACCACACACACATACGCACATGCGCAACATGACGTGATGACATGATGGGCACGCACACACACACACACACACACGCAACACACGCAACACACACACACACACACACACACACACACACACACACACACACACACACACACACACACACACACACACACACACACACACACACACACACACACACACACACACACACACACACAATCACACAATCACACAATTATGGTTGGCTGACTATTAATGAGCCCAGAGCCCAGTCTGTCAGCGCATCATCAGCAGATGGAGACTTCAATTATCCAGGGCAGAGAGGTGAGCAGCCATACATGACATGGAGAAACGATACACAACACAAGCAGCTTCCAAATACCCTTTCATAAAATGTTCAAGTTAATGAATAACCTTCACAAGTCAGCCGTTATTAACAGCAAACGTTGACTCTCCTGGCAGAAAATTCTTCTTTCTGAATGTTTAAAAACATAGTGATTATACAAATACTTAAAGATGCCAGGAAGGAAACACATTTACAAGGTGTGTCAATCTATGTGCTTCTGTAGTGTGTGCAGGCATGCCGTTTCAAACATTTGAAAAATAACAGTTATGGGAATATGAAACTGAGCGATTACATAAATTAACATGGATCATTTATATAAAAATAAATGCACAGATTTATATTAAAAAATGTTCTAATTTATTGTATGTTAATACCGGTATATGCAGTAAGACAATAAGTGAACCAGTGGTATGTAGATAGATGGATGATAAGTTTTGTGTTTGTGTGTGTTACAGGTGAAGCAGTTATATGTAAATCAATGCAGTATACTGTAAATATGCATGAGTAAGACCATAAAGCAACAGACTCCAGTGGTCTTTACGGTAGATGGATAGATAATAAGTGTGTGTGTGTGTGTGTGTGTGTGTGTGTGTGTGTGTGTGTGTGTGTGTGTGTGTGTGTGTGTGTGTGTGTGTGTGTGTGTGTGTGTGTGTGTGTGTGTGTGTGTGTGTGTGTGTGTGTGTGTGTGTGTGTGTGTGTGTGTGTGTGTGTGTGTGTGTGTTGCAGGTGAAGCAGCTGCAGGAGGATGCGCAGCGTCTGCAGTCTGCGTATGCGGGGGATAAGGCGGAGGACATCGCGCGGCGCGAGGGGGAGGTGCTGGAGGCCTGGCGCCACCTGCTGGAGGCCTCCGAGGGCCGCCGCGTACGCCTGTTTGACACCAGCGACAAGTTCCGCTTCTTCAGCATGGTCCGGGACCTCATGCTGTGGATGGAGGACGTCATACGCCTCATTGACGCCCAGGAGAAACCCAGGTAAAACTTGTGTGTGCGTGTGCGTGTGCGTGTGTGCGTGTGCGTGTGTGTGTGTTTTTGTGTTTTGTGTCTGTGTCTGTGTTTGTGTGTCTGTGTTTGTGTTTGTGTGTGTGTGTGTGTGTGTGTGTGTGTGTGTGTGTGTGTGTGTGTGTGCGCGCGTGTGTTCGTTCGCGCGCGCGTGTGTTCGTGTGTGCGTGCGTGTATTCGTGTGTGTGTGTGTGTGTGCGCTCGCGCGCACGTACTCGTGTGTGTGTGTGTGTGTGTGTGAGACCTCATGTTCTGGACAGAGGATGTCATATGCCTCATTGACAACCAGATAAACCCAGGTAGACAGAGAAGGGCGTGTGTGTGGGCGGTACATCCTGTGGCTTGTGGAATAATTTTATGCTTGTGTGTATGTACTGTATTCATAAGAGTGTATGGGTGCACGTCTTATCTTGGATACATGCCTCAAAGGACACACAGTGCTAGCAATGAGGCATATGAACATCATCCCATATGAGAAAAATGAATCGTCGCTCTCTGGAGAGAGAAATCCTTGACCTACCTGGCAGTGCCACGACCCAGCAGGTGTACTTAGAGGGAGCACTGGGCCTACAAAATGGCAGCACACATGAAGCCTAAAAATGCAGTGGAAAATGAGAGAGAGAGAGAGAGAGAGAGAGAGAGAGAGAGAGAGAGAGAGAGAGAGAGAGAGAGAGAGAGAGAGAGAGAGAGAGAGAGAGAGAGAGAGAGAGAGAGAGAGATCCCTGTAGGGGTTGGCACTGCTCTGTCTTCCTCTCCTTGTGATTGACCTCTCTTGTATAGAACACAGCGTATTCTGAGTCTCGACTCCTCATCTTGGCCTCTCCTGTCCTCATCTTGGCCTCTCCTGTCCTCATCATAGCCTCGCCTCTCCTTTTCTTTCCTCTCCTCTCCTCATCTCAGCCTCTTCTCTTCTCCTCTCCTCTTCTGTTCTACCCTCATATTCCCTCCTCTCCTCTCTCTTCCCCTTGAGCTTATCTTTGCCCATCAAGCTAATCTCCTCCTCACCTCGGCCTCTCCTCTCATCTCCTTTTCTCTCCTAGCCTCAGCCTCTCCTCTCCTCTCCTCTCCTCTCCTCTCCTCTCCTCTCTCTCTCTCTTCTCTTCTGCTCCTCTCCTCTCCTCTCCTCTCCTCTCTTCTCTTCTCTTATGCTCCTCTCCTCTCCTCTCCTCTCTCTCTTCTCTTCTGCTCCTCTCCTCCCCTCCCCTCCCCTCTCCTCTCTTCTCCTCTGCTCTCCTCCCCTTTCCTCTCTCCTCCCCTCTTTTCTCTCCTCTCATCTCTTTTCTTTTCCTCTCTTCTCCTCTTCTCTCCTCTCCTCTCCCCTCACCTCAACCTCTCCTCTGCTCTCTCGTGTCTTCTCTCCTCTCTTCTCCTTGAGCTAATCTCCTTTCTTTTCCTCCCCTTGGCCTCGCCTCTTCTCTTTCTCCTCTCTCTCTCTCTTTCTCTCTCTCTCTCTCTCTCTCTCTCTCTCTCTCTCTCTCTCTCTCTCTCTCTCTCTCTCTCCTTTCCTCTACTCTCCTCTCCTCTCCTCTCCCCACCTCTCCTTTTCTTTCCTCTCCTCTCCTCTCCTCTTGAGGTAATCACTGCTTCCTGTAGTGCCCAGTGCCACAGTACCAGGGCATATCCACCTGACCTTCACCCACTCTGCTCCCTGCATCATCAGGGTCGATGCCAGAATTACCACAGAGAACAGAATTATTACCGCAGAGAGGAGAATTGCCTGCAGGGAGAAAAAAGTAGCCCCTTTCACAACATGGTGGATAGGAGATAATGGCCTGTGGAAGAAAGTGTGTGCGTTTGTGTTTGTGTGTGTGTGATTTAGAGAGAGGATGAGTGACACTGGGCTTGTTTCAAAACACTTCAAGTCCTTTATACTTTGTGTTCAAGCCACAAATATACAGCATTACACTGTTAAATTGCCGGTATATTACACAGAATATTGCAATGCTTTCTGTTCCAATATGGAGTCCTGGGTCCTAGTGTTCTGGGTTTTCAGGCGTTCTCTGGAAGGGGGTTTGAGTACTTGAGTATGTAAGGTCGGTCCTCTTACCATTTGGCTGTTGCCGTTGTCAGGGATGTGTCGTCTGTGGAGCTCCTGATGAACAACCATCAGGGCATCAAGGCTGAGATCGACGCCCGTAACGACAGCTTCACCACCTGCATCGAGCTGGGCAAGGCTCTGCTGGCCAGGAAGCACTACGCATCGGAGGAGGTCAGGAGGCACACTACATTACCCATCATACACTACATTACCCATCATACACTACATTACCCATCATACACTACATTACCCATCATACACTACATTACCTAGCAGCATACACTAGTAGTAGTAGTAGTAGTAGTAGTGGTAGTAGTACTTTATTGTCCCCATGGGGCAATTTTGTTTGCAGTACAGACGCTGGCACATGAGACACAGACAGGTATAAGAGAGCAGCGAACAACAACAAAAACAAAACGAAAAACAAAACAGACAGGAAAGACAGACCTGCATACACTATACTATACACCAAAGCTGATGGCTAGATTAAGACATCACCTCGTTAAGTGCCTTAATAGCTTGAGGGATAAATTAAGGCACTTAACGAGGTGATACACTACATTACCTACCATACACTACATAGCAATACGCATCAGAGGAAATGTGTGCACGTGCACTTTTCTTGTAAATGAACGCATTGGTATGCTAATTTTATGTCAATTTTGCATGTGGTAGAGCACCAGTCACAACGCGTGCGTATGAGACACGTGCGTACGGTGCAATATTGACAAAACCTCAATGGACAATTTTATATCAGGGGCCATTTAATACCACATGCATCTGGTTTACTTTTTGTCTAATGTTATTTTCCACTAGCCTGGCCGAAAGCCGACTGCTGACATCAAACAGTCTGGCGAAAAACTAAGAGTAATCCGTCTCCATGGAGGTTGGGAGATGGTCTGAGCTTACTCTGCCATTTAAATTCATTGAAGTTCCAAATTCAAATTCAAATTCAATTTGTGCTTTATAGCATGACTGTTACGATATAGTGTTGCAAAAGCATACAAATAACAAGACAAAAATGTGAATAGTGTTACCTTAACCAATCAGTAACGGACTGCATGGGTGAGTTCCGCATCACTACTCTCAACTGTTTTCTGATTGGCAGAACCGTGTGCAAACCGAGCTAGGAGGGTTTCGCCAGACTATGTACAGAGTCAGAATCTTTGGTAGGAAGTACATAGAATGGCATTGCCAGGATAATTTTCCACTGCCACAGACTGTGATATATCTGCATATCTGATATGTGATATATCCTCTAACTCTTGGCATTGCAGATCAAAGAGAAGTTGCTGCAGTTGACGGACAAGAGGAAAGAGATGATTGACAAGTGGGAGGACCGATGGGAGTGGCTGAGACTGGGTACGCAGGACCTGAAGTATTTGTGTGTGTGTGTGTGTGCGTGTGCGTGTGCGTGTGTGCGTGTGTGCGTGTGTGCTGTATATATTGTGCATGTTTGTGCACAATGATTATGTATTTGAGAAAGTGGATAGTGAAGCTTGCATGTGTGTATGTTGTCATGTGTGCTTATGTAGTGTGCATTTGATTGTGTGTGTGTGCACCCCTTAACTCCTTCCCTCTCTCTCTCTCTCTCTCTCTCTCTCTCTCTCTCTCTCTGCACAGTTGTGGAAGTACACCAATTCTGGCGTGACAGTATGCCTTGTTATGATCTAATCCATCATTTTCTCTCTCTCGATCGATATCTCTCTATCTATCTCCCCCCCCCTCTCTCTCTCTCCCTTCCTCCCCCACTGTCTCTCTCTCTCTCTAGTGCTGGAGGTGCACCAGTTCGGTCGTGACGCGGGGGTGGCGGAGGCGTGGCTTCTGGGTCAGGAGTCGTACCTGTCGAGTAATGTGGCTGGCCAGAGCGTGGACGAGGTGGAGAAGCTCATCAAGAGGCACGAGGCCTTCGAGAAGTCCGCCGCCACCTGGGAGGAACGATTCGCCGCCCTCGAGAGACTGACGACGGTGGGTGGAGTGTGTGAGTGAGGGTGTGTGTATGTTGGGTCAGTGTGTGTGTGTGTGTGTGTGTGTGTGTGTGTGTGTGTGTGTGTGTGTGTGTGTGTGTGTGTGTGTGTGTGTGTGTGTGTGTGTGTGTGTGTGTGTGTGTGTGTGTATACATATTATATCCACCTGCAAAGAGTTCTTTGTCACCCTGGAGAGACTGACTACAGTGAGCTGCCACCAGAGGGAGCCCTTGTCACTTAAAAAACAGAGCCGTATACAGCTCCAGGCCTTTTTATTAGAATACCATGAAAAAGTTGATTTATTTCCATAATTCCATCAATAATGTTAAACTGTCATGGATTGTAGATTCATGGCCCAGTTTTTTAACTATTCCAATCATTATTTTTTTTCTTTTTATATACGTTGGCCTTCCAGCTCAAAAAACCCATGAATTGGGGAATTCGCATTATTAGAATATTGTTATAAAATCACATTTTTCTTCATCAAAATTCGGGTCACATTAAATCAGTTGAAATTTGGTACTTTCTACATAACATGCAATGGTCAATACTTGGTTAGGACATTCTCTGTCTTCATAATGGCCATGATGAGTTTAACATTGAAGTCAATGGCAAAAACAGTGCATGGGAGTTATGGAAGCCCAGATATCCTTGATGCTTTGCTGTCAGCTGTTCTTGTTTGTTGACCTGGTGCCCCACACTTCCCTCTTCAATATACCCGAAGATTTCCATGCCACGTTTTGGTGTTAACTCACCAGTTTAATTCTAACTCAACAGAATTTAAAGCCCATTCATTTTCAATGGGGTTTCATTTCTGGTTATTTAGAATTAAACTGGTAAGTTAGTGCCAAAACGTGGCATGGAAATCTACAGGGTATATTGAAGAGTGAAGTGTGAACTATAATATTATAACATTAATATTATGACAAACTGTTGTGCATATGGCTGTAGTGCAGGGCCGGGTCAGGAGAAACAAACAGCATCGTTTAACTCGTGACATAAACGGAGGATTTGGGACATGCATGGATATAAACTCCCTTTTATGGAATATAAAGGTCAGAATGAATAACCGGAAAGCAGCAGATTTCTCCGTGTTGTGTGTGAGGTAAATTTATTTTTTTCCCCCTTTGACTTTCGTTAACAATTACTTTTGAAGTTAGGTTTCTGTCTTGAAATTAGCTTGTCAAATTTTAATTGCCACCTGTAACTATGTTATAGGCCTACTGTGAAAACTTTGCCCACCAAGTTATTATTTCTGTCGCGCTAATAAGGTCCTTTCCCCTGCGAATTAAACTCACGTCCAGTTTCATACTATGAATAGGCTATCCGACACAACCTACGAGCATCCAGATTCATCCTACAGTTCTACTGTCTGCAATCGCGATAATGCACTGCTGAGCACATTGTTATTTTTAAACTACTAAATCTCGACACAACGTGAAACTTTGGCGCAAGTATCACCAGGGTCCCTGTACATGAACTTGACCATCGTTGTGAATATTATTTCTGCACATTACTTAAATATCGACTTTGACGTTGGCTGTACCTAGGCAACAACAACTCGGAAGTAAGGCTTGAATGCACTGCTGAGCACATCAAAACTATGCCGACAAAACCCTCTTTTAAGCAAGACGAACTTGTTAACGTTTGTTTTCATATGTTGGGATCTTGATAATACTACAACCCAAGTTTGATGGTCTATGAAGCCTTATTTGTATTTTAGATCCAGCGATTTTGACGGTATGCTGCCCATAGGGTTACACTGTAGAATCCTCACCGTGGGGAACGAAAATGGCGTCCTTGATTCGAGTTGGCCAGACTCTCTCTATAAACGGCTCTGTTAAAAAAGCTCAACAGATTCAGACCTGTAATATTGAACTGAAATATTCATACAATATTGCCAGGAAGTTTTCTCCAAAAGATTCTAGCTATATACTAACCCAGCATATATCTTGTGCTAAAGTACATACACCATAGTCAGTGATATTGGCTAAACTTGCTCTGATTCATGCATTTACTTTATACAAGGATTGCATACAAGATATTTGACTCTGGTTTAATTTGTCTATCTAGACACCTAATATATAAATATGTTTCAAGTTTCAAGGAGTTTATTGTCATTGTCAATGAAGGCAACGGGATTGTGAGTGGAGCAACAACACTGCATAGTTTCAAGTA
>NC_085880.1:19731027-19756027 GCF_034702125.1 Engraulis encrasicolus | reverse complement strand
CATGGGGTTGCCTGAGGTTGATGCCTTGTGTTGTGTTGTTTTGTATTTAAAGGGTATGCCACTATTTCGTGGCTGAGTACGGTTAAAATCGTTGCCCTGGGTTTATAAAGGTGGTAAAGTGTCTTATTTTTCATGTTAGGCATTGTCTTGTTTTAAGGAGGGAGCAAGTATAAGCTAGTGAGAGTCAATGGATCACACATGCTACGGTGATCCATTGACTTTCAGTAGCCTAGCTACATACTCCCTCTTTTAACTTGTCTTAAAGCAAGACAACGCCTAACATGAAAAATAAGACACTTTACCACCTTTATAAAACCCCGGCCAACGATTTTAACTGCATTAAGCCCCAAAATAGTGGCATACCCCTTTAACCTCATCGTTCTGTTATCATTTTTTTTGTCCCTCACAGAGCTTCATTTTGCATGTCACCCATTAGCATGTTTGTCTGTATTTCATTTGACTTCTATTTTTAGTGTCCATGTTGTCTCTGTTTTAGTCCCTCTGTGTTCTCATCACGTGGTTGGTGAGGCTCCACTTTCTGTCAAGTTCTTGTCGGCACTCACTGTAGACAGCGATTTAGCCTTGCTCTGCATGCAGATACCATGTTAATGTGGGGATCCTTTATTTCGTATACTGTGTGTGTGTGTGTGCGCGTGTGTGCGTGTGTGCGCGTGTGCGCGGGTGTGTGTGTGTGTGTGTGTGTGTGTGTGTGTGTGTGTGTGTGTGTGTGTGTGTGTGTGTGTGTGTGTGTGTGTGTGTGTGCGCGCGCGCGCGTGTGTGTGTGTGTGCGCGCGCGTGCGTGCGTGCGTGTGTGTGTGCATGGAAATGTCTGTGTATGTTTGAACTATAGCACCCAAGTGAGGAGTGTGAACAACTGGTCATTTTTGGCTGATCATTTTCAGCAAACGCAAACATACCTGTACATGTAACTTTCAGTATAGACGCACGTAGGCACTTTTTTCAGTCAGGGCATGGTTCAGCTACCTGACCAGTTCTAGGTAAAAGCCTTCAGGATTGGTCCAGCTTCTCACAGCTTCTCAGTAAGACCGTCCAGGATTGGTCCAGAAGGCCCAGAAGACCTCAGTAATGGGGTAATACCTGACGGGAGTGCAGTGGGTGTGTGGTGTGGACTTTTAACTGGCAAACCGCCTCTATGCCATTTCACCATTAAAGAGTAATTCATCATTCAGAATTCCTCACAATTACCTCAAGCAATTTCAAAAATTGTTTGGTAATTTTACTCTTTTTTTGAAAACAAACAAACTTTTTTTTTAAAACTTTTGTGTATGCGTGTGTTTGACGATCTTTTGCTGTTGAGCTTGTCTTCCGTTTTCTCTGTGTGCTACAATCTAACGTCTAACCTTTTCGATTATGCATGTCTGGTGTGCTATACTGTTTGGTTTGGTCTTGCACTGCTCTTTTGTGGTTCTTCCTTGAATCACTCTCCCTTAATTCAAAGCAGGATCAGATCTGTTTTCTGTCTTCTAAATGTCAATGGGAACAACATTAGCCTCTCTTGTCTTTGCTCTCCCTTAATGGGGCAGTGCTGCAGGCCTGCTGTTGCTGCGTCAATGGGCAGTATGTTTAGACCGCAGGCCAGGGTTGTAATTCAGGGGGGTGAAGTGTGACTGAGTTACCAGGGCCCGATGTATATAGGGGGCCCATACACAGTCCGATTTATGGAGATACATGGCTGGGGGGGGGTCCACTGGAGCTGATTGTACATAGGGCCCACAATGTGCTGCTACGTCCCTGCCACAGGCCATCTATTGAGCAGGTCCAGGATTGGAGTGATGAGTCATAGCCAGAGGCCAGACTCCAGAGGCCTGTCCCTCCATCCCCCCCTCCATCCCTCCATCCATCCCCCTGTCCCTCCCTCCCTCCACCCCTCCCTGCCTCCCTCCCTCCCTCCCTTTCTCCATCCATCCCCCCGTCCCTCCCTCCATCCCCCTAGCGAAGGAAGGAGTCCCAGACAGACTCAGGGTAGTGAGTCATTGAAGACGGGTCAAGAAGACTAAAAACAGAGCTTCTTATATTCTTTTAAAAATATTTATATTTTTAGGGCTTTTTGCCTTTATTTCTGACAGGACAGTGGAGGAGAGACGGGAAACAAGGGAGAGGAGAGAGAGAGACGGGGAAGGATCGGCAAATTACCCGGGCTGGAATCGAACCAGTGTTGCTAGTGTAGTAACCCAGTGCCCTACCGTTAAAGCCACGGATGGGCCAGGGTGTTCGATTCTACCTCACTTGACACCCTCTGCTAAGAGCTCCCGCTACTGCTGAAAACAGCCCTTAGTGTTCTAGAACGTTTGACTGAGGCTCCATGTACTGCGGCTGTAGGGATTGCTTGCAGTGAATTGACGTATGTGTCCCAAGAGAGGGCTGTGGAGGCAGTCAAGATGACAGGGCTACTTTTGACAGGGAGCGTTTATGATGGTGAGTTACAGCCTCCAGAGATGGGGGGAAGACAGATGCATTGGAAGTTACAAGGGTAGACAGATTGTACACTGATGATAACACATGCTGTATGTGTCAGAGATAAGTATTTATATGGCAGGTGATCAGAGATTTTCCTGGTGTTATTGTTGTGAAATTGTAACAGCTTCTCCAAAAATAGGCAGGTGTTCCACACTAGAGACCTGTTTTTCACAAGAAACAGACCTTATTTCTTACTCTTTCAGATGTTCAGGTGTTCTACATTAGAGACATGTTTTTCACTCGAAACAGACCTTATTTCTTGCTCTTTCAGATCATCATATCGGTTTTGAGAAGTGCTGCTGAAAGAAACGACAAAAAAGCCTGTAGTGCTCGTTATCTTAAGATCTGCAGAGTAGGCGTCCTTCACATTTGCATAATTCCTGTACGGTTACAATCTTCCCCCAAGAATCTTCCGGAGTTCTAGAATTTTCCACACAGTCTCTGATCCTCTTGTGCATGACACGGCTCCCTCTCTTGCCTCTCTGCTTATTGCTCTCAGTGGCATAAATCGTCTAATAGAAGAGCCTGGAGTCCTCATTTTCTTAAGATAATGAGGACTCCAGGCTCTTCTATTTGATGATTTACCTCTTAACTTAACCTGGTTTACTCCTGAACCAGCTTCTTAAGTGTAGACCTCTGGGCCTCTAAAGCTGTCTTTGTTTATGACCCAGGAGGCTGCAGCAGCAGCAGCGGCGGCAGCAGCAGGAGCTGGAGGAGGAGGAAGCGAAGTGGTCAACGGAGTGGTGGAGCCCAGCCCAGGGCCCTCGCCTACGGCAAGCCGCAAGTCCAAACCTAGCAGCCAGGCGGCCACCCTGCCCACCAAGCCCCAGGAGACCTTCACCCAGCTGGAGGGCTTCCTGCACCGCAAGCACGAGTGGGAGGGCCACAACAAGAAGGCATCCAACAGGTACAGTACATTAGAGACACGCATGCACGCACGCACACACGCACACACACACACACACACACACACACACACACACACACACACACACACATCGAGAAGGCATCCAACAGGTACAGTACATTAGAGACACACACACACACACACACACACACACACACACACACACACACCGAGAAGGCATCCAACAGGTACATTAGACGTAGGCACTTACACACACACACACACGCACACACACATGCAAGAAGAAGACATTTAACCAATAGGTACACGTACATTAGATGCACACGCACGCATGCACGCACATACACACACACAGCAAAAATGCATCGAACAGGTACACTAGAAACACACACACACACACACACACACACACACACACACACACACACACATCGAGAAGGCATCCAACAGGTACATTAGACGTAGGCACGTACACACACACACACACACACACACACACACACACACACACACACACACACACACACACACACACACAAGAAGAAGACATTTAACCAATAGGTACACGTACATTAGATGCACACGCACGCATGCACGCACATACACACACACACACACAACAAGAATGCATCGAACAGGTACACTAGAAACACAGACACACACAGACAGACACACACACACAGACACACACACACACACACACACACACACACACACACACACACACACACACCAAGAAGACATTTAATAGGCACAGCAGGATGGATCTCAGTCAAGGCATCTAACAGGTACACTAGACACACACTTGCAAGATCTATTCATTCAAACTCATAACGTATACTGTATTCTATTGTATTCCAGGTCCTGGTATAACGTGTACTGTATTCTATTGTATTGCAGGTCCTGGTATAACCTGTACTGTATTCCATAACGTGTACTGTATTCTGTTGTATTCCAGGTCCTGGTGTAACTTATACTATATTCTGTTGTTGTGTTCCAGGTCTTGGCATAACGTGTACTGCGTGATCAACCACCTGGAGATGGGCTTCTACAAGGACAGCAAGAGTGCCAGCCAGGGCGTGCCCTACCACAGCGAGATGCCCATCAGCCTGAGGGATGCCGTCTGCGAGGTGGCCGTGGACTACAAGAAGAAGAAGCACGTCTTCAAGCTGCGGTACGGAGATAGAAAGCCACTTGGGCTTCTGTTTATTCGTCTTTTCTATCTCTTGTTCTACGGTATCTCAGTATCAGTCAATTCCAATCTAATTCTTTTTCATTCTTTTTTTTTTACATGGACAGAATTCATGGTTGGAAATGTAATATTTTACTGTGCAAATATACAAAGTTAAGTTAGGTTTAAATTATAGTTCTTTGACCACTCCACCTATTCAGCAGCAGCAAATTGTGCTGTTAGAACTCCTATGGGCTGTTTGCTATTTGTAAGTGATCCTTACTGTTGCCATTGTGTTTTGTCTTGTGTCTTTGTGTCGCAGACTTTCGGACGGGAATGAGTATCTCTTCCAAGCCAAAGATGACGTGAGTATTTGTTTCATTTCATTTCATTTTCCCCCTCTCACATTGAAGGCAGTGCTCTCTATCCCATTTACTGAGTGGTAGTAACACTTACATTTATTGCTAAGAATTCCTGGGTGTCTACATGTATGTCAATTCTTAAATGTATATTGATACATTCATGCATTTCAAGTAGCCTCTTTGTGCAAAGATTCAACTACATCTTAACAACATTGCTATGACGATACAGACGGCATTAAGTAACAGATTAAGACTTGGTCATTACAATTTTAGTGATAATAAGGTTATTACATAGTCTCTGCACAAAGGGGTTACATTTATTTCAAATTGTCAAAGTACATGGAAGTCCTTGTGCACAAGCCTTCAGTTGTCCAGGTGCAGGTGTAAGGCAGGAAACCTTGATCAATACGAAAAGTTAATTAAACATCGCACACTGGATTCTGTACTTTTTTTCTCTGTATTTTCTAGCGCAAACTTACTTCAAATAGTCTTTGATAAACCAGCCTGGGACTGACTGAGACCTTTGTTGTGTCATTTTCCTACTTCTCAGGAGGAGATGAACTCCTGGATCCAGGCGGTGTCCACCACGGCAACCCCTTCCGACCGCTCGGACGTGGCCCCCAGTGGCCATTCAACCCCCGCATCAAGCCGCGCACATACCCTCCCCGCACAGGTCACTCCCCTCTCCGAGTCCAGTCCAGGCAAAAGAGAGAAGGACAAAGAGAAACGCTTCAGCCTCTTCAGCAAAAAGAAGTAGCATCAGCTCAAGGTCAAGACCCTTTTCTGACAGCCGCCATCTTGTCCCTGTCGGTCCCCTCCTCATTCTTTTGAGCGGATGAAAAAAAGAAGAAGAAGAAGAAAAAAATAAAGAAACAACACGAATGAAGAAAAATAATAAATACGATTGCAAGACTCCAGCATGCTCAGCAAGCTCAGAGCCAAAACTCCACACTCTGTGCCTACGTAATGACCCTCTTGGCGGGTTCGGAGGTCAACTTTGGCGTACTTTTGTAATAAGGAAGAAAAAAAAGAGAGATAATGGGGGGGAAGAAATTACACAAGGGTGTGTGATGCTTTGGGCAGCTTTCCATCGCAAGTCATTCCGAAAAGAAAAGAAAAAAAAGTCCCATGAGAGATGTATTTTCGTTGGTTAAGCTTACTTTTGTTCCTTGTTAATTTTTCCTACTTTTGAAACCATGTCTCGCTTTTGACGTCATTGTTTTTGTTTGTGCCCGTCTCGCTCTCCTCTCTCCTCTTTTTCTCTCTTTTCTAACTGTATGCAATTTATAGGGTTTACCCTCAGTTTTGTGAGGCTTCCGTTTGTTTATTTCTGCTGGTGAGAAGCAAGGCGTCGTCGTCGGTGCTTTGGACTCAAACCACATACTGTTGAATTGCTAACTTTTTTTGTTGACTTTACTTCACTAATCAATACTCCAGCCATAAGCTTCAAGAATCTATGTCTTACGGAACATAATAAACTTAGTATAAAATTCAACGTACATTTGAATGCAAAGCCACAATAATACCTAATATTATTAACTTAATATCTTGGGACTCGTTAGAGCTAAGAGATAACCATTCAGGTTGGACATTGATGAAGGACTAGTTATATATGAACATCATGTTATAAGCTCCATTTTGTTTTTGTTTATTTGTTTCAGTTTTTGTTTCATGAGTTGCATTATAATGTATGGTTAAAAGATTTATTTAGAGAAAAAAAATATGAATATAGATGTATTATAAACACATTAAAGCGTTGTTGTTCAGTGGAAAAAACTGAAAGTCCAGCCTTTACCTTGCCCAGTAAACCTGACTGAAACATGGCTGCTTGCTTGTTGGCTATAGCACTGCTGCGTGTTCTCATTTTGCTACTTCAGGCTATTTGATAAATAGTGTGCATTTCTGTCACTGTAACTATTGTAATGATAACAAGATTTTCATCATGTTGCACAACAATCAACAAAATGCCATGAAAAGCCAGGTGCCCTTTCTGGGGGTGCTTTGGAGGAACCATGCTACCCCCGGCCCCTAACCATGGATGAGTCTGCACCTGTAGCCTTTTACCCTCTGTTAAATATGTGCAAAGTCATTAAAATGCTTTTAAAACGATGCAGTCTTTCTTTTGTGCCTCATAGATGCTTCACACAAAAGAAGAAGGGAATAAGTGACGAATTTGGTGTATGTCAGCCAGAAATAAGAATAAACCTGGTGAAAAGACTGATGTTGGTCTTTATCTAGTCACCCTGTGTTGATGTACTGTGAAAGTTAACTAGGTTAATCTTTAGTCACCCCAGGTTTTTCTTTGGGTTATTTGCGGTTTACGCTTTGCTTGCGCATACCGCCACTCACCCCAGAGGAGGGCAAACTCAGGCCCGGGGGCCACATGCGGCCTGCTGAGCCATTCCATGTGGCCCCCAGAGCCTCTACAAGAGATACAACGTTTACATTCAAATACATACAGTCACTCAACATTCTTAAAATGGCTACCTAAAACAAGGGTCTTGTGAGCTAAAGATTGACCAAGTAGATGGGCCAGAACTAAAATAAATACATTTCATTATAATGTGCAGGAATGCTGTCAACTTGCACTATTTCTCATTGACACGGGCAAGTTGCCTGCAACATCTGGCCCTTCAGTCAATATGGTAATCTACCGGTACACTCAATGTGGCTCTTGGTCCAAAACAATTGGCCACCCCTGCTATAATGGCCAGTTAGATCAGTTGTTCTATTCACCCTACGCTGATGTACTAGGTTAGTTGGCTCCATGTCTGTCACCCCAGGCTGGTGCCTGGTTAATCTTTATCTAGTCACCCTGAGCTGTAGTTTTAAGTTTTCATCTAGTCACTCCGGGTCGCCAGTCATTATTCGGGCACTTTCACAGTCAGCAGCATACTGTAGGCTACTTAATTCCCATTTAGCTATAGTGCTAAGCAGAGGTGTCAAATGTCAAGTCAAGTCAAGTAGGTTTTATTGTCAATTTCTTTACATGCACTGGTCATACAAAGAATTTGAAATTACATTTCTTGCTTTCCCATACAGACATAGACTAATCTAGGTAAGGACATAGACAGTATAGACATAGAAATGTATAAGTAGAAAGGGGTAGAAGAAGACTGTATGGGCTAAGTACAACACCAGTACTGAACATAGTATTACATAGCATTACTCAAAGCTAATCCAACCAGCTCAGAGTCAGCTCATTGTAATAAATAACCTCACTGACAGATCAGCTCACTGTAGTCTACTGTACAGTAGCTGTAAAACAGTTAATCTGTGAAGTCACCTTTGTTGGAAGGAAACTGTAACACATTTTGTTCTACTTTTACTTTTGAAACCTCTGGTGCTAAGGTAAGTATGTGTATGTAACATATTTTAAAACCCTTTGCGGGGTAAGGACTTTTTCTCCGTTCTTCCAGAATTTCACTTGAACACTCTACAGCTCCTATAAAACCCTGTGTTAAAAATCCCGCAAAGTCATTGTGACATCATAATGAGAACTCAAAATGTTGGCAAAATTCTACTCACATATTTGTGATGGTACTCCTCAAAGGGTTAAGTAACCAAGGTAAACGTGTTTTATTTTACCCTTATGATCTAGTCCAAAACATGCTCGAAGTGCTATACTACACATTTCCATATTCTAGAGACTGTGTAGTGCTATGCACACAATGTGTCTAAATGTCCACAGGGTATAGAACAGGACAGCATGCAGAATGTGAAAACACCACACAGTGAGTGTTCACATAGCGAAAGCTTTGATTTCTGATGCAGAACTGGATCATCGTGAGCTGCCAGAGATCACACAGGCATAATGTATTCTCTGGAGACCAATTTGCTGTGCGACACAGTTAAGCACTCGTCGTCCTCCTGTCTCCCTCAGAATACATTAGTCATCAACTGTACAGTAATCACAGTTGCACATTTCATGACTATATACGTACATGATTGGATTAGATTTTTTTCAAAGTATTTTTGGGGGCTTTTCAAGCCTTTATTTTTATATACAATTTTACATTTTTATACAACAGGACAGTGAAGGTGGTGACAGCAAGCGAGTTGAGAGAGAGAAAGATGGGGAAGGGTCGGCAAAGGGCCCGGGTCGGAATCTAACCCGGGTCGACCACATAGACTATAGATAGTAGACGAGTGCCCTACCGTTAACGCCAAGGTTGGGCCATGTTTGGATTAGATTTAAGATATCATTATATGTACACATACACTATATTGCCTAAAATATTTGCCATTTCTGCCTTGACTCATATACAGTAATATGAACTGAAATGCCATCCCACTCCTAACCATCCCATTCCTTTTGAAGATATTACAGCTTCAGGATACCAAAACATTCTAGATAATTCTATGCTCCCAACCTTGTTCTGCAGTAGAATGTTAGTAAACCTCCTTCCCAAAGCCTCATACAGTATCTGTAGTACTGAGCTATCTAACTGGACCTTCAGCTCAGCGGTACAGCGCAGTGTCTCCCATGCCCAAACTGGAGCGTTAACTGGTAGGTCACGGATTCGAGCCCTGAGTGACAAACTAGTACAGATGACCTCAGTTACAGTACTTTTGATTTGATGAGTCTCATAGTATCCTCATCATTATCTAGATGCCACGAGACATACAGTTTCTTTTTTTTAACCGGGCTTTTTTGCCTTCATTGTGTGATAGGACAGTGAAGCATTGATAAGAAGCGAGCGGGGAAAGAGAGACGGAGAAGGGTTGGCAAATGATAGGGCCAGAACCGAGTACAGGTCGCCAGTGCAGCAGTCGAGTGCCCAGCCGATTGAGCCATGGCTGGGCCCAGAACATACAGTTTCAACATGACTGTAACAGTGATTAGTAGGCTGGTGTGCATCTACCACACACACATTACATTGCACCGTTATGTAAGAACTATTTTCACATTACAATTCATTAATAGGCCTACTGCACTCTTCAGTGCACCATCTTGAAGTCACAGTAGATTTAGAGAATTGGAAAAGAGGTGAAGACCTCCCTGGTGGTAACACTTTGCTTTTGCATATGGTAGCCTACTAGTATTTCTGTCCAAAATGGCACTTGTGTGACAGTAGGCTATGTAAAATCATATACTAGAAGTAAAGTATGTAGACTACACAATGAATGTGTGTGAATTACATCATCAAGAGGTGCCCATTCACATTCACATGTCCACATCTTTTACCATTTAGTTGGTATCCAGAGAGTAGGCCTATACATTATGCCTGTGTGATTCCATCCTAGTGTTCTTTGAGAGAGGAAAAAAACAAACAGCAAGATCAGTGACAGATTTCAGACCAACAGAAAGTTCTAAGACCTGCCGCATGCTAGATTTCTGTGAAACTAAGGAAATTAGCTCTCTTTTGACTGTATTAATCTCTACTAGTAATGACTGTAGCCTAACTATAATCATATACAAAGAGTCATAGGAAAACTCATCATCGAAAGTGGGATATCCAATGAGAAATGCATGGCAGTGCAACTTAAGAAATTAAATGGAAAATATGGATGTGTTTACGCGCATGGGCTGTCAAATGTTGAACAATATTAAAATATCAAAATACTACAATATACATGTTGAACACAATCAAATAATGTAGGCTACAGCCCAAGTCAAGCTGGGTGAAGAGACGGCATTGCACTTTCCAGCTGTTTTCCCTCTCACCACACGGCTGTGTAGTTTCTCAGTTTCAGCACCTTGGACAGCAACAGACCGCTGCCTACCGGTTCTTGTAGTCTCTGAGTGCGTCACTTCAGCCGTGCGGGATGAAAATGAGCAGAAATCCTCAATTGCCCATGAATCTTTGCAGCAGGCCGATTTCTATCGCAGTCAGAGGCGGCGCTCACAGCGTTGTGGTAACAAGTATCACCTAGGACCCACGGAGGTAATTCTGGAAATGACATAAGAAACGCATCGATTTTTTCCTAGTATTAGACTGATGAGAGTCATGCGAGGCTTTATTGAACCTAAACCACTGACGTTATTTCCGTAAATGTATGCCGTTTGTGCTGTCACGGGCCATTTCAACATGCTGCATTCTACGTTAACTCTCTGTCCTGGAATCTGTTTTTCAACCGTTTGAGATGCGGACCAAGCGACAGAGGCGCGCGGGCAGCTGTTACATCTGGAAGCCTGTCATTGAGCTGCATCTGGACGTAAGTTAACAAGAGGACTTGCATTTGGGGCGGTGTCGTAGCAAGGGACCGTTAACATCATCAACAAGACCAAGGTGGTCCTACAACCGTCAGAGTGCACTTTGCGGGATTGATTGAAGACGCAAAATCTCGATTCTTCGCTGTCACAAGACTCCGGGATTCCCCCAATTCAGCTGTGTGAATGGTCACCAAACAGTGTGTCGTTTTCGAGCGTGTAACAGTTTTTATTTTTGTGAAATTATGATTAGTTTCTTTTTTCTGTGAAAACTGCATGAACTATGGCTGATGATACGACGAAGGATTAGTGTGGGGATTATATTTGGCAGTGGCGGAATCCTCTACGACCAGTGTTCATTTGTGATTTGTTTATTCTACTCCACAAGGCTACATGCTCTTCCCTTGACGCAATTCTTGTGTGATTCCCTATGTAAATAGGCCCTGTTTCATGCTTCAGATTACTCTGGATGTAAATTGCTGTTTGTTTTATTTTTTATACTATGTGTGGGGAAAAGTTATTGGTAAGATCTTCTGACATTTAAAAACAATATTTTGCTATTTAAGCTTACCTACATGGCAACACATGTTACGACGAGAAAATCCTGATGTGGCCATCGGCTGGATTCGCGGCTGAGCCTGTGGCGACTTAAGCACGAGGACTGCTTGTGCTACTGAACTACTTGTAGGTGAAAATCACGGGCAGTGTTGATGTTGAACCCAGTGACAATTACAAACTTCTAAGTAACGTCACCTCTAAAAAAAAAAAAGTTGTCAAATACCATGGCCGATAGGACTGCACCCCGTTGCCAACTACGATTAGAATGGATTTACGGGTACCGAGGGCACCAGTGCCGCAACAACCTGTACTACACCGCGGGTAAGGAAGTGGTGTACTTCGTGGCAGGAGTCGGCGTCGTGTACAACACCAGAGAACATACACAGAAGTTCTTTCAAGGGCACAACGATGATATTATCAGGTAAGTCACATAGTACATGTTCTCAATTGTTTTGTATGTGTGTTGTATTGTATTTATTTTATTTGTTTTTAATGATCAGTTTTGAGTTTCCCCAGCCTCGTGCCATATACACCCAAATACCATCTGAAATATAATTTGAGGCATGAAATGTGGTGTTCACCATAACCTCAGTTAAGCCATAATAAATCCTTTCTATTGGCTTTATAAACTGCTGCATTCAAGCAATTCTATCTGAAATAACGCAATCTGATCTCATCATCAGCAGTTCGATGTTTCCTCTCACCGATAAGCTGTCACGCCCTCAACCTGATGGCAGGATAAAAACCGTAAACGTGCAAAGCTCTCACTCACCACCGTATTTTCAAGGCTCGACATCCTGAGACATCTCCGCACAAATAATGACATTTATCTTGGTGAAAGCTATTAAAAGAAGCTTCGGGGCTGATGTCATTGTGATTTAACAAGTCATAGGCTATAACCTTTGAATTTCTGTAGCAGTCGACAGGTGCACCACTGTCTTTGTTGACCAGACAGGATGCAGCGTATTTAGTGGAAGATCCAAAGACTGAAACGTTGTTTTCATAGCCTACTGCACTTGTTGCTTCTCCGTATTTGAAACGCCAGCCCGTTTTAATTCCGCAGTCAAGGTGCGCCAAGTGGTGCAATACAACACCTTCTATTTAACCTCAGTCAAACCTGTTCACTGAAACATGCAACAGGTAACAACACGAACATCTACCTGTACCTGGTTTGCTTAATTTCTGCACCTTGATATCAGCTCATTGTTAGAGAGCATAGTTGTGGCACATGGATGTATTTGGTTATTCAATTACAATTATAATGTGATATAGCTATTCATATAATATAATATAATATAATATAACACTGTTATCTATCTATCTATCTATCTATCTATCTATCTATCTATCTATCTATCTATCTATCTATCTATCTATCTATCTATCTATCTATCTATCTACACACACAAGCGGACACACACACACACACACACACACACACACACACACACACACACACACACACACACACACACACACACACACACACACACACACACACACACACACACACACACACACACACACAAAGCCCCTCAGGCCATTTCATTGGATTCTGGCTCCTAATTGTTTCAATTACAGCTCTAGTGCCCTCTTTCTCTGTAGAAGATCTATTCACCGTTTTCCCCCCAAATCAATATTTGATGATGTGTAATTTTGATGATTGCATCGTTACCCATGGAGCCGAGTGTGTGTGCGGAAGCAGGAAGTGTCCGCCGTGTACAGTGCAGTAGTCAACAGGGGAGCCGTCATGACACAGAGGAGCTGCTTCCAGGGGCGGAACTATAAGGGGGGGGGCAAGTGGGGCAGTTGCCCCTGGGGCCCAGGGCCCTCCTGTATTGGTGGTGGAGGGGCCCTATTTTGACCATGGTAGGCCGTATGGGGGGGTGCCCTGGGCCCTGTCTGCAATTGTTCCGCCACTGGCTGCTTCAACAGAGCCAATTGTGTGGAGCCGTGCGGCCCGGCATATCTCCCTTTGTGGTTTAACTGCGCTGATGCCCCGCCAGCAGGCTTGCCACCGCTTGTCCTTCTGTGTAATCAGTGGCCTCCCTCTCTATCCCTCTCTCTCTCTCTCTCTCTCTCTCCTTCTATTTTTTCTCTCTCTCTCCTTCTGCCTGGAAGGAAGGGATGCTGCTGCGTCGCTCTTTTTCAAAACGTCAGCAGCATTCATCAACTCCCCTGGACCTGGCCTATCTCTCTCTCTCTCTCTCTCTCTCTCTCTCTCTCTCTCTCTCTCTCTCTCTCTGTCTCTCTGGTGATAATGCCAGGAGAGCTGAAAGCCCCTCTGATCTTATCAGACCAGTGGAAACCATAGTAGTAGTAACTGCTACTTTTTCCTGCCTGCCATACACCGTCCGATGCTTAATGCATTAGCAGAGCTGTACTCTGTTTATGCCCGTCTGTGCATATAGAGAGTATGCCATATGGGCCTATTCTAGAGGGAGAAGGAAAACAACAAAAAATTGTATTTCATCTGTCATAAGACTACTGAAGTACCGAGTCGGAATTATTATTAATATTATTTGTTTTGCTCTGCAGAGTAAAGATGGTTTTGTCTCCGGGGAGGTGTCGGGGGGAGGGGGGTGGGATGCCTGTGGAGTGATTGCCGATGGTGTTATTCCTCTAAGCCATGCAGTGGTGCGATGTATTGTGTGTTGCGGTGGTGTGTGGGGGTGTGGAGTGGCTTGGTGTGTGGTGTTATGTGGTGTGTGTGTGTGTGTTTTGTAATATAAGGGTGTGTGTGTGTGTGTGCGTGTGTGTGTGTGCGCTGTGTTGTCCTGGGTCGTGGGAGGTTTTATGGGGGTGTGTTTGTGTGTGTGTGTGTGTGTGTGTGTGTGTGTGTGTGTGTGTGTGTGTGTGTGTGTGTGTGTGTGTGTGTGATGGTGTGTGATGGTGTGTGTGTGTGTGTGTGTGTGATGGTGTGTGTGGTGTGTGGTGTGTTGTATTTGTCTGCCTGGGTCGTGGGAGGTTGTATGGTGATGTGGTGTGTGTGTGTATGTGTGTGTGTGTGTAGGCTATGTGTATGTGTGTGTGTGTTGTGTTTGTCTGCCCGGGTCGTGGGAGATTGTATGGTGATGTGTGTGTGTGTGTGTGTGTGTGTGTGTGTGTGTGTGTGTTGTGTGTTGTGTGTGTCGGCCTGGGTTGTGGGAGGTTGTCAGCGAGAGTGAAGAAGAGTGAATGCTTATCCCTCCGCCTGCCTGAAAGGAAACCTGGCACTGCAACAGCTCATGAATTGTAATTACAATTGGGGCCAGTCGAAGGCTGCCCAAGCCCGGCCCTACCCTACCCATGAAGCCCAATAACTTACAGAGAAGGAGAGGTGGAAGAGAGGGATGAAGAGGGAAGAGTAAAGAGGAGGAGTGATAGGTAATTACAATTGGGGCTGGTCGAAAGCCTGCCCAGCCATGCCCATGAAGCCTAATAACTTCAAGGAGGGGTGGGTGATATGACAAAAATGTCATATCATGATATTTTGACAAAAAAAAATCTTGATTCTGATTCTTTTTATTACGGTCTTCCATTGAAAAAATAAAAACAACAAAAAAACAAAGACAGTCATTTTATATACTATTGTAATTATATACTAATTTGTAATTAGCAATTAATTAAACGCAAACACACTGATGACATTGTCATAAGGTGCACAATTGAAATACCATAATGTAAAGAATAAAAGTGAAGACAACACTAATTAGGTAGACATCACTCTGATACTAATAGTAAACATCCTCACTGCAAAACGATCTACAGTATATGATTTCTCCACTTTGGCAGATTCGAGACAATCTTGTACTCGATTTCTCAATTCACGATTTAATATCGTCATATCGCCCACCCCTACCTTAAAAAAAGAAAGGATGGAACAGCAAGAGAGGGATTAGAGAAGAAGAGTAAGGAGGAGTAGTAATAGGTAATTACAATTGGGGCTCGTCGAAGGCTGCCTAGCCCAGCCCTGCCCATGACGCCTAATAACGTGAAGTAGGGGTGGGCGATATGGCAAAAATGTCATATCATGATATTTTTAAAATGTTTTGATTCCAATTTTTTATCATGATCTTCCATTGAAAAAAATAAAAACAACAAAAAACAAAAACAGTCATTTTATATACTTGCAATTTGTAATTAGCTACACTAATTAAATAGACATCACTCTGATTCTACTAACAAACATCCTCACTGCAAGACGAGCTATACGATTTCTCCACTTTGGCAGATTCGAGACGATCTTGTACTCGATTTCTCAATTCACGATTTAATATCGTCTTATCGCCCACCCCTACCTTAAAAAAAGAAAGGATGGAACAGCAAGAGAGGGATTAGAGAAGAAGAGTAAGGAGAAGGAGTAGGTAATTACAATTGGGGCTAGTTGAAGGCTGGCCAGCCCTAGCCATGAAGCCTAATAACTTGGGGTGGAACAAGGGATGGAGCAAGAAGAGGGGAGTATAGAGGGAGGAGTAATGACAGAGAAGAGATGGGACAACAAGAGAGGGATGAAGGAGGAGGTGTAAGGAGGAGTAAAGAGGAGGAGGGAGGTGGAGGAGTAATGGGCCCTTTGGCACGGCCGCCGTGTCGCGCACAGTACAAGGGTTCAAGGGGGTGGAGTCAGAGTGCTTTGATGTATCCAAGTGTTTCAGGGAGGATGCATTTTTAAACGGCTCCTCTTGTCCTGTCTTGTCTTGTGTCTTGTCTTGTCTTGTCTTGTCTTGTCTTGTCTTGTCTTGGCAGTGCAGTGCACAGGGGGCCCAGCAGGGTTGCCAGATGAGACTGATGATTTCCAGCCCATAAGAAATGCACCAAAGCCACCTGGAAGCACTAAATCCCACCCAATTTGAACTAAATACTATTGATTTCTACGGCCACAAATTTGCAGTAAAAGCACTTTTTACCCGTTTTTTACCTGCAGACGGCTATCCTAAGCAGCCTAATTGGGCGGGAAAACTGCGGTGCCCAGTGGGGCCTGCATGCTAAGAGGGCTAGATTATCCAGCTGGCTCTCTTCTCTTTTCAGTACTGTAGGAACTAAGGGATCAGGTGGCTTAATTGTTGCATTTTGTGAACATGTGTGAATGCATGCAGGTGGCTTTGTTAACCTGCATCTGTGTGTGTGTGTGTGTGTGTGTGTGTGTGTGTGTGTGTGTGTGTGTGTGTGTGTGTGTGTATGTGTGTGTGTGTGTGTGTGTGTGTGTGTGTGTGTGTATGTGTGTGCGTGTGTGTGTGTGTGTGTGTGTGTGTTTTGTGTGTGTGTGTGTGTGGTGTGTGTGTGTGTGTGTGTGTGTATGTTGTGTGTGTGTGTGTGTGTGTGTGTGTGTGTGTGTGTGTGTGTGTGTGTGTGTGTGTGTGTGTGTGTGTGTGTGTTACAGGAGAGTAAAGCTAGTCATGTTGCCGAAGCTTGATGAGGTCGAGGTGCATATTTTGAGAGGTGTGTGTGTGTGCGCACGGCACGCATGTGTGTGAGTGTGTGTTCATGTCATTGTAGTTGTGCGTAGCGTACAAGCTAGCATCTCCCAAGGTCATGCCCCTTTCCCAGTTTAGAGCCATTGTAATTACTCCTTTTCATGTATGGCTGCTCACTTGTCTGCCCTGGATAATTGAAGTCTGCGTCCTCCCTCCCTCCGTCCGTCCATCTGTCTGTCTCAAACAAGAGGGGCCTTTTTTTTATAGATTTTTTTTTTTTCACGAGGGCCCACTCAGGCCCCTCTGGGCTCATTCATAGTCAGCCAACCATAATTAGGTTGCTGTGGTGTGTGTGTGTGTGTGTGTGTGTGTGTGTGTGTGTGTGTGTGTGTGTGTGTGTGTGTGTGTGTGTGTGTGTGTGTGTGTGTGTGTTACCACCTGTGCTGTGCTGTGCTCTGGTGAAAATCAGTGATGATTGGAATTACTGTTGTAGGGCCGGCACAAGAGGCTCCTATTTTAGATTGCTGACATTTGAAGACGGTGACTTTTAAGACACGGTCATCTAGAAAACTATGCGCTTCTGTCAGGAAAGAACTACGATGTGTAAATATTATTCATTTCATGGCTATTCAGAATCAGACAAACACTGTATTGACATTTTAAACAGTAAAAATCTACCATTAGCAATGACAAAAAATGTCCTTTGGAATATGGCCCAAAAACCGACAGGTTGGTGGGGAGAGTGATTAACCAGTGCTCTCCCCCATCCTCCTCCATGACTGAGGTACACTGAGCATGGTACCGTCCCGCCGCACTGCTCCCTTGGGGTGCCATTGGGGCCTGCCCCCTTGCATGGGCGAGGCATACTGTAAATGCAATTTCGTTGTGTGCACTTCTGTGCTGTGGAGTGCTGTGTCACAATGACAATGGGAGTTTCCCAGTAAGGCTTGAGCGCTTAAGGGATTCAGTACGTTGTCTAGAATACATATTTGGCTGGACTTCTGCTCTCCTGAACCTGGGGTGTCTTTTTTAAAAATGTACGTTTTTTTACAAGGGCGTCCTGGCCACAAGAGAGCACAAGTTGCCAAATTAAAATTTCAATTTAATCTTTAATTCAAATGCAAAAATAAATACTGTACATAAAAATATAAAGCGACATTTAAAGCCATTTAAAATCAGCAACGCTGTCTCAAGTGCTCTCAGTCTGGAATGAAAGTTTGCTTCTGCTGCTATTGCTGTAGATGTTAAATTAGCCAGGAGAGGCCCTGTTTGGTTCTTGTATCATTCGACCAGAGTGAGAATATTAACTAAGCCTTTTCCCTTTTAAGGTACAGTAAAACACATGTTTAGTAAAGTGGCTGCTGCCACTTGAGCACCACAACGTCTTTAAGATGTACTCAAAATCTTGTTTGGGTGCACACATCTCAAAACAAAAACCTGAATGCACTTCCATGGGGAGCCTGTTTCCCTGTTTAATTTTTTAAAGTGTCAGTCAGGTTGACTGCAATGAGAGACAGCAGCGCACAGCAGCTTTACAGTACTGCTGCTGCCGTGTTACACCTTTCTCCCTCAGGCACCTGTCTGCCACCACACACACATTCACAGCTCACACAGAAATACTGATTTTTCATGAAGCCTACAATATGCTGTACACCAGTGGTCTCCAAATGGCAGCCTGTGGGGCAGATACGGCCCAGGCATGGCAAACATTTGGCCCGCCTTGAGGTGGGAACAAATGAAAACGTGCGCAATCTGTGGCCATACGGTCAGGTGATTTGTTTGGCCCTCAGCTTCATTTGCACAACATAATTTGACTCTTGGGGAAAAATAGTTGGAGACCACTGCTGTACACTAAAAAAAAATAGATATTTAGCATGGATTTAGCAAAGGTGATCAAATGTACTCATGCAGGTAATACATTAACGACCACTAAGTCGATATAACAGAAAAAAACTTAAACTGAACAAAACTGAATGAATCAGACTGATCTTGATCAGTAAATGGGATACTGACGTGATATATTATGGGGTGGATTGCAATCTTCCCACGACAGAATACAGTTCATCATTGCTGTGACATTGCAAGGGACAATGGTTTCTTTGCAATTAAGGTGACCATGAGCCTAGAACTGAAGTTCGAAAAGATTGAACCCCACTAGTTGAGATAACTGACCTGTCACGGGAGGGTCGCGGTTTCAAATTCACCAAATCCATCAAATCCCCCAGCTGTTCCCTGGGGTACACTCAGCATGGCCATTGGACCCTCCCTACACGCTGTTGCCCAAACACCAGGGCTAGACTGGTAATCTGTCATACAGGGCATCTTCCCGGTGGGCCGACAGTCCTCCTTCGAGATCGGCTCACAATTTATATGACTGAGCTTATAGTGATCCACAGTACGTATAAACGGCCACGGGTACTTTGTTCATGAACGAGCGGTCCGAGGGGTCGGACAGTATGTCTCATTAACTGACATGCAACATGCGCGTAAGCAACACTTGTGTACAGGTCCTTGTCCTTTGATTATTCTTTCCCAACACCACCAATTGACTTGCATTGGCTTATGCCCCAATGTTTTCCCCCAAAAAGAGGCGTAACGCACAAGGCACACGTCATGCCCTTTATATGTATAGTACAGTGGTGGTAGTGATGCATGGGGGTGAGGGGCTGGTCCCGGGCCTTTTTTTTCAGCCTCAGTCCACCCCTGCCAACCACTGTTGTCATGGAACCCTGCTAACTTGGGTGAAAGGCAGATTGGTGTGTGTGTGTGTGTGTGTGTGTGTGTGTGTGTGTGTGTGTGTGTGTGTGTGTGTGTGTGTGTGTGTGTGTGTGTGTGTGTGTGTGTGTGTGTGTGTGTGTGTGTGTGTGTGTGTGTGTGTTTATGTGTGTGTTTATGTGTTTGTGTGTGTGTGTGTGTGTGTGTGTGTTTGTGTATGTGAGTGTGTGTGTGTGTGTGTGTGTGTGTGTGTGTGTGTGTGTGTGTGTGTGTGTGTGTGTGTGTGTGTGTGTGTGTGTGTGTGTGTGTGTGTGTGTGTGTCATGTGTTAACAGTGACAAATGGGACTTACTTGCTGTACACATTTGGGTGTTTGTACCTGATAAGGTCTCGGCCTGAGGATCCACTTCATTTCTACACAGTGCTGTTATGAGCAGGCATGAAAATCCCTCACCTTTCGGTGAAATTCGCCGTTTTGAAATCAAAATGGGTCATGTCTGTGAATCATGCAGATCTGAGGAGAAAATTTTAGGGGGGTGGGGTGGGGGGGGGGGGGGGGGGTCGAGTGAGGAGAAAAGTGTACAGCAGAAAACAGTGTACTTGGGCCATACTAGAAAATATTAGTTTATTTTACTCTAGTATGGCCCAAGTACAGTCATTTTTGCAGCTAAAAATGTCTATTTCTTGAAATTCAAAATGGCGGACCATGGAGAAGATCCCCCTTTTCATGTATGAAAAGTGCAATTTTCCCAGTCATAATGAATACTTAGAATTTGAAGGTGGTGGTAAGTATTCATGAAAAAGGTAACATTAGTGAATGGGTAGCATGAATTCTGGAAATAAACAATTGAAAATCTTGCACAGTGTAACTTTAAGTTTTCATTTCAAACATGGGAACATTTTATTCTTAGTTTACAGACATGTAAAAGTTTTATCCTTAACTTCGATCACATGTTGATGTGTGACATGCTTTTAAAATCAGCTGATCTTGTGGAGGCGTGACCTTCTTGTCAGGTAAAGGATTAAACTATCACATGTCGGAAACAAAAGAAGACTTGAACTGTATCCATGCTTTTAGAAGCCTGAAACAATGTGCAGAACTTAGAATGTAGCAGTAGTCAGTTGTTGCCATTGTCCTGCAAGTTGTGAGTTGAATGCGTTACTGTTTGAGCTACCCCTCCCTCTCGGCTGACCTGGTTCTTGCTCCTGCTCTCCCCTAGCCAGACCGTGCCCTCCTAGTGACGCAACACCTTCAGCGTTGCTACTAGTCAGGTCAAGAGCAATGCAAGTACTTTCTGAGCTCCCGAAAAATCAGGAACTCCTCCCACTTTGTCGGGAAGCAAACAACCATTATCAAACCAAGGGAGGCGGGTCAACCATGCCGTTTTGGAAATGTTAATTGTTATGCTCTTGGTCAGATCAAGTCTCGAAGAGATTTGGAAGTCGATGATAATCAGACTAGCTCTCTCTCTCTCTCTCTCTCTCTCTCTCTCTCTCTCTCTCTCTCTCTCTCTCTCTCTCTCTCTCTCTCTCTCTCTCTCTCTCTCTCTCTCTCTCTCTCTCTCTCTCTCTCCCCCAGTAGTGAGTTGTTGCCGTTGTCCTGCAAGTTGTGAGTTGAATGCGTTACTGTTTGAGGCACACCTCGCTCTCCGCTGCCCTGGTTCTTGCTCCTGCTCCTGCTCTTGCTATCCCCTGCCCTGCACCTTCTCTCCCCTATACTGGCTGCGTCCACCGCTCCTCTTCTGTCTTCGCTGTCCTGTCCCTCCCTCTCCCTTGCTGTTTGTCCTGCATTGGGTGCCCCATTTCCTGCACTTGCTTCAGGGAAGATCCGGGTGCCAGATCCATCCATCATTGCCAGGGCTGGGTGCGTTCTGGGACGCTGCTTGGAAGGACGGCTGGTCCCTGTGCCTTTAGAGGACAGTCCCCTGTGTTCCTCAGGAGAAAGACAAGGACAGTGGCAAACTCTTCCTCTACGTCTATGCCTCTTGTCCAATCAGCTTCGAGTTCTATAGAGCCATTTGTCAGAAGGTGACATTTTCCACCAATCAGCTTCGAGTTCTATAGAACCATTTGTCAAAGGGTGACATTTCTCACCAAATGCCATCCATACAGTGGCCTTCTTCTGAACTCAGAAGGCTGGAAGTGCAAGGCAGGCCTTTCTTCTCTTTTCTCTCCTCTGTCTTTTCTTTTCTCTCTTCTCTTCTCTTCTCTTCTCTTCTCTTCTCGTCTCTTCTCTTCTCTTCTCTTCTCTTCTACTCCCTTCTCCTCTCTTCTTCTCTTGCTTCCCAAGTGGTCTGGGAGGTGATACAGTGGGAGCCTGTTTGTTAATTGGATGGGGCCTGTCACATTGAGTTATCTATGGTGGCAGAGTGGAGTCTGGTGGGGACAGAGCTCAAAGCAACCATTTAACACCACAAAAAAAAGTCTGTACTTTTACGCTGAAAAAAGTCTGTACTTTTACTCTGAAAGAATTCTACTTCTTTCACGCCGCAGTGCACAAGTGAGAGGGGGGAGAAATAGGACGTGTTTGTGTGTGTGTGGATGTAGGGAATGTTTGTGAAAGGAACGAGGAAAAAAGGAAAAAAAAGAAAGAAAAAGTGTAAGAAAATGTGGAATGTGTAGTATGTGTGTGTGTGGACGTGTGTATACGGTATATCAGGGGTACTCAATTAACTGTCCCCGAGGGCCAGTTTTTCCAAATTCCTCCCAATAAAGGGCCAACTCGAGTCACGACACCCGCCCCCCCCCAAAAAAAAAAAGACTAAAAAAGATAAGGCCTTTGTTACCACAAAACACACACTCACAACTCACACCCACAGCAGATATTTAGTTTCCAGTGAAAGGATGGGAGAACATTTCTCTCATACAGGGCCTGTATTTTCCTGGAGCACTGTGGAGTGGGGTGCCTGCCTTACTCTCATTGCTTCAGTATTTTTGTATTTCTTAGTGAGAACCAATGAGCCTGGAGATAACTCTTTTCAAACAAGAAATGTTGCTTATTATGACTTTGCTTATGCAGCTCTCACATGCATGAGAATCAGATGCAATAATATCATGGATCCAGTAAAGAGGATCCCTCGGTTTTGTCAACAAGAAAATGGCACATTTGATGCAATGTTCATTAAATGCAACAGCCAATAATAAATCCTCAAGTTGCTCATAACTTTGTTTGTAGTCTTAGGGCTTATCATTTCAAACGAACTATTTGGGGACTGTTTAAAAGTGTGAAAAGTGTTATCAAGCAATTCGTTTTTAAGTACCACTAGTTAGCTGCCAGCAGAGCTCAAACACAATTTGCCTTCATTTGTGTTAGCAACTAGCTACAGCTACTGCTAAACCAATTCGAAGTCCTAACACACTGTTAGCAATCAAATGTGGGCCATTACTTTCAAAAACGAGGCATACTTTGTAAATAATGTATTTACAGGCTCTGATACCGTCATTCCCTTGTAGTCTACCTCACAACCTCTGATGCCACCGTCGTAGTCACTTCGGACCGGAGCCTGCAGTGAGTGACTGGCAAAGAGGGAGAAAGAGAAACAGACAGAGGGGGCAGGGCACGGCACGCTTCTTCCTAGTGTCTGGGGAGCGATTTCAAAATAAGAGCGGACAGCGCGATCGGACCAAAAAAAAGAAAAAAAATCGCCCGCGGGCCGCTAATTGAGTATGGGGGCCGCATATGAAGGGGGAGCGTGTGTGAGCTGAGATCAGAGAGGGTGTTTTTTTCTGCCGCTCTGGGTGTTAATCAGGGGGTAATGGCTAAAGCAGTGGCTGGCTCCAGCAGTGATCTGGTAGTTGTGGCGGTGGTGTGTGTGTGTGTGTGTGTGTGTGTGTGTGTGTGTGTGTGTGTGTGTGTGTGTTTGAGGGGGGGGGGGGGGGGGTCGCTAGTTATCAGCAGCAGGCAGGGTCTCTCTGGCTCTCTGGGGCGTCCAGACCAGACGCTCCTAATCTCACCGATCTCTGGAGCTCAGATGAAGACATGACCTTTCCACAAGGAGCTCCCTCCTCAAAAGACCAGAAGACGATCTCATTAAAAGAGAGAGCAGGTACGGTAGGAGAGGAGAGGAGAGGAGAGGGAGGTCGCTGGAGGGTTTCATTCGGAAAGCCCTTTCTGTAATTCTCTTTGAAGCCCTACCTAAATATAGCTTTAAGCTGTATTTAAACAGAGATGAATGGGAATGTGGAAGTTATGTTGGCTCAGCAACTTTCTTGAGCAGTCACTGTGTCAGAGTCAGCTGCTGCAGAGAGCTCCTTTCATACGGCTTCTGTTCTGACAGCAGCTTGACTGATGAAACGCTCTTCAGCTTGAAAGCACTTAATATATATGTACATTGTGTTATCAGACAAGACCACATTGACATGACATTTTTTTATTTAGTATTTTTTGAAGTTTTGCCAGAATGTTCATTAAAGGTTAATCTACTCCAGTGGTTCTCAACCTTTTTGAATAAACACCCCCTGGACCTCATCATAAGCCTCCCAATGTCCCCTTGACCTCGTCATAAGCCCAATAACGCCCCCTGTAGTATTACAAAGTTAAATGGACTAATGCCTACCAATGCCAACTAAGCACCGCCCCCTCTCATCTGTATCCTTTTCAACGCCCCCTTAGGGCTCCCCAACACCCCCTGGGGGGCTGTAGAGCCCCAATTGACAAACACTAATCTACTCAGTGTTAGTCAATGCAGTAGCAGAGTCACCAGTCAATGCAGCCGTACAGTCACACATTGTAACTGTTACCTTGGCGATATTAGATCATAGCAACAGCCCAGGGCCACGTAGTCTCCAGGCAGCACCTGACAAAGTAGTGCATGGTTGTGTGCTGTACCTCAGGAAGTGTACTGCGGCAGTCATTTCCCAAGAAATGCCTCATTACCTACACTACACTCAGGGAAGCATCTTTAGAGACAGACAACGTAAGATGAAGCTCAGCACTTACCATTTGTAGTGAAAAAAATGAATCCTAGTTGCCGTTCCACCAGTCAAACGCATCAATAGTCATTGAAAAGTTAACTACCATAGTACTACACTACTATGACATAACACTTTACCTTTAGTAATGCACTACAATTCTGGTAACACATATAATACCGTGCTTTAATGGGTTAAAGCTATTGCAATGTCTTGCAATGAAGTGCTCGGGATATGAGGTAGAGTCAGAGGAGCAGTTAAATAAGACGAGTTGGCATTGGTGGTAAAGGCTTACAGAGGGGATAAGTACTTCAGGCACCAAAAGTCACCCAATTGCCGTGAATTTACAGAGATAACAGGCAGTTGTGCTTTCACGGCCGTTACAGAATGG
>NC_085880.1:19716027-19718527 GCF_034702125.1 Engraulis encrasicolus | reverse complement strand
ATCTGAAGTCATATTTAAGACAGGCTTGTAATGTGAAAAAAGTAAGTGATCTGCATCGAAATGAGCAGTATCAAATTAGCAACCGTCAGCTGTCAATTCAGTTGACAGGTGGTCCCTGAATATTTTTGGGCGGACACACAGTGGTCCTTGGTCTGAAAAAGTTTGAGTAACACTGGTATATTGTTTAAAACAGCAGCAGCAGGAGGAGAGCTCTTTGCAGCGTGTGCTGTGAAAGATAAGAGCTGCTACATGAGAGGAGAAGAAGAGATTGAAAGAGAGGACAAGAGGAGGTGGTGAAGAGAGAAAAAGAGGGGAGGGGAGCGCCACTCCCGGAGTGGAGAGGAAGGAAAGAGAGGAGAGTAAAAGAGAAAGAGGAGAGGAAAAGAGGGCAGAAGAAGAGAGACGAGGCAGAGGATGAAAGGAGAGGAGAGGATAGGAGGAGAGGAAGAAGAACCGAAAAGAGAATGAGGAGAGGAGAGAAAGACGTGCAGAGGGAGAGGAAGAAAGGAGAGGAGAGGGAAGGAGAGGAAGAAGAGAAGAGGATGAGGAGAGGGGAGGAAGAAGAGAAGAGGATGAGGAGAGGGAAGGAGAGGAAGAAGAGAAGAGGATGAGGAGAGGGGAGGAAGAAGAGAAGAGGATGAGGAGAGGAAGAAGAGGAAAGGAGAGGAAGGAGAGGAGAGGAGGAAAGGAATAAGAGAAGGGGATGAGGAGAAGAAGAAAGAGGTGGAGCATTAGCGGTAGCCGGCGTTTGTGTGCGTGCTCCATTTATGATTCGCCCCGAGGAGCTGCTGCCACAAAATGACACAATGGCTTCCCAGAGTGAGGAGGTCTGCTCACACACAACACAACACAACACAGCACAAGACAAGGGCACTTTGAGCACTCACTCACTCTATCACATGCACACACACACACACACGCACGCACACACACACACACACACACACACACACACACACACACACACACACACACACACACACACATACACACACACACACACACACACACACACACGCACGCACACACATAGAGACACATAGAGACACAAACACACACACTCACACACTGTGCTCCTTATGCTTCCGTGTGGAGATAGAGTAAGAGGAAAGAGATAAAGAGAGCAAGGGAGATAGAAAGCAGGGGAGAGAGGGAGCCAGAGAGAGCAAGAGGAAAGAGAAGAAATGGAGAGAAAGAGAGACAGAGAAAGAGGAACAGGAAAGTGAGGGAGTGAGGAGAAAGGAGAAAGATGAAAAGCATCATTGAGAGCACTTTACATCCTAGATACTGTGTGTAGGCCTACCTCTCTTACACTGGGCAGCCGTGGCCTAGTGGGTTAGAGAGCTGGTCTTTCAATCTGGAGGTTGCAGGTTCGAATCCCCCCTGACCTCCCTACATCTCCAGCCATGGCTGAAGTGCCCTTGAGCAAGGCACTTAACCCCACATTGCTCCAGGGACTGTAACCAATACCCTGAAATATAATAACTGTAAGTCGCTTTTAATAAATGAAAGCATCAGTTAAGTGTAATGTAATGTAATGTAATGTAATACTGTAAACAAAGGACCTTCTCCTGCCATCAGCTGGGATGTGCCTAATTAACCTATTGATGCCTGAAACACCTACAGAAACGGCTGCTAAATGCCTTAGCTGTTTTTGGTAAAAGGTACTGTCAGCCTATAAAAACCTAAATATCTCAGCATCGGAAACCCATAAAAACAAGACATTATAATTATTTACAGTAAAAGCTTAGATCCTCCTCTTCGATCAGAACATGTTCATTCGGTTTGAACATACCAACATTTTTAATTTAAAAAAATCTGAAATCTCATGAGCCTGAATGTTGCATTATGCAGCTCCAGGCGATAGGGTCATTGTTGCGCTATGCAACATCCAGCATCAATGGGTTAAAGGCAGCATAATGTGATCCATAGCTATGCAGAGTAAGAAGCATTGAGTCCTGTTCACAAGCCCTGGAAGTATACTCTAGTTTAGTAGATATGTCACATGTACATGTGTTCATTGTGTTTGTATACGTGCGCATGGATGTGTTTGTTTTATTTCTGTAGTAGCCCATTGAGGCTCGACCTCACTGCATCTTCATTCAGAAACTGAATGCCATCTCTCTGCAGCCCTCCCTCTCTCCCTCTCTCCTCCTCCCTCTCCCCTCTCTCGTCTTCCCTCCCTCTCTCCCTCTCTTCTTCTCTCCCTCTGCCTCCCTCCTTTGCTCTCGACTCTCTCCTCTCTCAGTCTCTTCTCCTCTTTCTCTCTCTCTCTCCCTCGGCCTCAGTCCCCTCCCTCCCTTGCTTTCGACTCCCTCTCTTAGTCTCTCTCTTATCCTCTCCCTCTCCTCCTCTATCCTCCTCTCTCTCCTTCTCTCCATCTCACTCTCTCCTCCTTCGTCTCCTCTATCTCTCCCTCTCTTGCTCTAACTCTCAATCTCACTCCTTCTACTCTCTCTCTCTGTCTCTCTCTCACCACCTCCCTCTCTCCTCCTCCTCC
>NC_085880.1:19706027-19711027 GCF_034702125.1 Engraulis encrasicolus | reverse complement strand
TGATATTGAATGAAAAAAAAAACACAAAATACTGAAATTTGAACAGTATTTTGGTAATGTTACTGTCACTCTATTGTGGATCACTGGTGGCATCCAGTGATATTGAATGAAAAATTCCATAAGATACTGTTTGCTTTGAAATTCAAGGAAAAGAAAAAAGGAAACATATAGCCAATAGTTACCTCGGGCAAGGTGATTATGTATCTGTGTGTCTGTTGGCCTGTTAGCAAAATGATGTTCTGAAATTGTAACAGTATTTTGGCAGTGTCACTGCCTCTATGGCTGACTCTATTTCGGTGGAAAGTGGTTAATTGGTTACATCATAAAAATGTCAGACCATTAACAAGGGAAATAACTGACTAAATGAAAACAAAAACGAGTTTCGGGGGGAATTTAACTGCTTATTGGAGGTCTGCTTCTCTACTGACTGCTAAGTAGTATCAGTGTGGTTTGTTAAGTAGTCATCAAATGTGCCACTGTTCAAACTAATTTCTGGGAAAAGAAACAGAATCGGCACAGACTGTTGGGTAACATTTCTCTAGTAACCTACATGACGATTAGTTTCAAGCGACTTGAGCTACTTTGAGCTTGAATGATGACTTTGTCAATTTGTAAACTTGTGATTTGTCAAAGAATCTTTTTTCCGTTTCTGTTGTGATTGGTGTGATTTTTGGTGTTACTGTATGTCTGTCTATTGTAGATGAAGAGTCTTCACAGATGATGAAAAGGGAATTGTTGTATTATAAAGACTATTCTCCATGCAGATGTATTCATATTCTTATCTCCAAGTGTGTCATCAGGTGCTCTGCTACACCTGTGCCATGACTCTTCCACCTTCAGATGTCAGACTTTATAGTTTTTATTTCTGCTTGTTATGTCAACCACGGCTCCATGGGTATCTATCTACCTATCTATCTGTATGGGTATTACATTCTCAGCTCTTGGACTTCACAGACGATGAAAGGGGAATTGTTGTTTTATAAAGACTGTTCTCCAGGCAAATGTATAAATGTCTGGAGTCCAAAAGTTTCAGTAGGTGCTCTGCTACACCTGTGCCATGACCCTTTCACCTTCAAATGTCAGACGTTCTTGTTTTTCGCTTGTTATGGCAACCACGGCTCCATTGGTATCTATCTACCTATCTATCTGTATGGGTATTACATTCTCACCTCTTGGACTTGGCCAGTGTGAAGAGCCGAAGGGAAGTCTTACCTTGACGTGGTGTAGAAAAAACACACACCTGGCAACCCAGAATATGAATATGAATATGAATATGCATATGAGTGTGGTATGAGTATGAGTGTGTGTGTGCTGTCTAGACTAATGCCCCCACATCCTACCAGTATTCCCCAACACTCCTCATTGGTATGTACCGCCAGGCCCGCCCGTTTTTATTTACATAACCAGAGCCGGGCATGGCGTGATGGTCTACCCTGCTCACCGTTATGTAAATGAATAGCAATGGGTAGGTGGCTTCCCTCCACAGAATTATAGAGGTGGACTTTCCATTAGGCAAACCTAGGCAATCGCCTATAGGGCCCCGGCCAAATCTGTCCTCCATAGGGGCCCCTAACTGTCACACACCAGTCGTGGTAAACATACAAGAAATAGGCTTGATCTTAATTAGTCACTTATGTTAAGTTAACGCAGATATATATGAGACAAAACACTAGAAAAGCTCGAAAATATAGAATGTTGTATATTTAATGACTTTTGAGGGCCTCATGTTTATATTTCGCCTAGGGCCCCAAAATGGCTAGATCTGCCCCCGCAGATGTATGCACGTTTATGGAAATGACATATGGCATATGCTGAAGGATCCCTTAGGGTATCCCTCTTGCCATATTATAATAATACAATTATAATACATTTATTTTATTTTTCTAAGGCATCTTTCTGACAGCCAAGGTCACTTCACAAACCTTCACCATCACAACCCAACAACCCCACAACACAAATGCAACAGATACACAAATGTGAGCCTGTTCGTCACAATCATCAGTCTTATTAGTATACTCCTCTAGGTAGCAGAGAGACTAAGACTTGGTCATGAATGATGTTGAAATGTTCTTCACAATCAGGTTGTAATATAACAGAGGCTTTGTGCAAAGGGTTAAGACTGGTAGATAAAGGCTCACTGCAAATTTGACATACAAACATGTTGTATGCACCCTCTGCAGTGATCATTGACAGTATTTACTCTCAATGGCAGTGATTGCTCTATCTTATGACTCATGGCATCAACAGATACACATATAGTAGTCAAGCTCTGTTCAGACTGCTATCTTCTACTATGGCTCCTAGTACGCTGACCTCTGTAACCTGTGAAATACTTCACAAGCTGTACAGCATGTTGGCTGCTGCTGTCCAATGTATGATGTATTTTTTAGGTTGCCCAGCGGTTGAATACGATATGATATAACCTTGGACATTGAGATGGTTGTTGAATGTATTGATAATACTAACCACAGAAATTGTACGTGTGTGTGTCTTTGTGTGTGTGTGTGTGTGTATGTGTGTGTGTGTGTGTGTGTGTGTGTGTGTGTGTGTGTGTGTGTGTGTGTGTGTGTGTGTGTGTGTGTGTGTGTGTGTGTGTGTGTGTGTGTGTGTGTGTGTGTGTTCGTTCGTGTGCGTGCATGTGTGCGTGCATGTGTGCGTGCGTGTGTGTGTTTATTCCCCAGTTTGGCGCTGCACCCGGAGCGTTCTCTGGTGGCCACAGGGCAGGTGGGGAAGGAGCCCTTCATCTGCGTGTGGGACACCTTCACCGTCAACACCGTCTCCATCCTCAAGGACGCACACTCACACGGCATCGCCTGCCTCGCCTTCAGTGCAGACGGACAGGTGGGTCTCTACCTCATCTTTGTTTTCCTTTCTCTCTCTCTCTGTCTCTCTCTGTCTCTCTCTCTCTCTCTCTCTCTCTCTCCCTCTCTCTCTCTCTCTCTCTCTCTCTCTTTCCACCTTTCTCCCTCTTCTTTTCCCCTCTGATTCTCTCCATCCTCAAGGACGCACACTCACACGGCATCGCCTGCCTCGCCTTCAGTGCAGACGGACAGGTGGCTCTCTACTGTACCTATACCTATACCTCCCTCTATCTCTCTCTTTCTCTCTCTCTCTCTCTCTCTCTCTCTCTCTCTCTCTCTCTCTCTCTCTCTCTCTCTCTCTCTCTCTCTCTCTTTCCTCTTTATTTCCCTTCTGCCTCTCTCCATTGCCATGGCATCACCTGTCTGACCTTCAGTGCCGATGGACAGGTGGTCTATAGGTCTATACCTTCATCTCTCTCTCTCTCTCTCTCTCTCTCTCTCTCTCTCCCTCTCTCTCTCTCTCTCTCTCTCCATCTCTCTCTCTCTCTCTCTCTCTCTCTCTCTCTCTCTCTCTCTCTCTCTCTCTCTCTCTCTCCCTCTCTTTCTCTCTCTTCTCTTTCTTTTTTCTCTGCCTCCCTCCATCCTCAAGGATGGACATTTTCACGGCATTGCATGCCTGGCTTTCAGTGCAGATGGACAGGTGGGTCTATACCTCCCTCTGTCTCTCTTCATCCCCCTCTCTCTCTCTCTCTCTCTCTCTCTCTCTCTCTCTCTCTCTCTCTCTCTCTCTCTCCTCTTCTTTTCCCCTCTGACTCTCTCCATCCTCAAGGATGAACTCTGCCATGACATCACATGTCTGACCCTCCATGCAGATGAACAGGTGGATCTATACCTCCCTCTCTCTTCATCTCTCCCACTCTTTCTTTCTCTCTCCTCTTTCTTTCCCCTCTGCCCCCCTCCATCCTCTAGGGCAGTGGTTCCCAACCTTTTTCTTCAGGGACCCATATTTTTACCTTTGTAAGCTATGGTGACCCAGCCGTGCGAGCACCCACACAAGACTGAGTCACATGATGCTCTGTTTCCGGCGAAAACTCATTAGTTATCATTTTATTCCACAATTTGTCTTCAGTAAAATATAGAAGAAATGTTTTTTGTTGCTTCTATGCATATATTAGTTTAAATGCTTTGTCATTTATTCAACATGGACTATATATGGTATTAAAATTAAACCCCTTAAAATCAAGAGGGCTTTGCGACCCACTGTGGATCTTTGGCGACCCATAGGTTGGGTCCCGACCCATAGGTTGGGAAGCACTGCTCTAGGGTGAACATTCCCTCCCACTATAGCTACACCTCTCCCTCTTCCTCTGTTCATCTCTCTGTTTCTCTTACTCTCTCTACCTATATTAGGGCAGTCATGGGTAAGCGGTTAGGGCGTCAGACTTGTAGCCCAAAGGTTGCCAGTTCAACTCCCGACCCGCCAATTAACCAGTGCTCATCCTCCTCCATGACTGAGGTACCCTGAGCATGGTACCATCATGCTGCACTGCTCCCTTGGGGCGCCATTGGGGGCTGCCCCCTTGCTTGGATGAGGCATAAATGCAATTATGTTGTGTGAAGTGTGCAGTGTTCATTTGTGTGCTATGGAGTGCTATGTCACAATGACAATGGGGGTTTGAGTTTCCCAGGTGGGTTTTCGGCTTTAACTTTCACGATCTCTACAGCAATATATACCTCTAGCCTGGGCAAAGCTGACTGTTGACTCCGTCAAACAGTCTGGCAAAAGCTAAGAAGAATCCGTTTCCACGGAGGGTGGGAGATGGTCTGATCTTACTCTACCATTCATTGGAGTTACGAATTCAAATTAAAACCCATATTGTGCTTTATTAGCATGACTGTTACGATATAATCATATCGTAACAGTAAGCATACAAATAACAAAACAAAAGTCTGAATAGCATTACCTTAACCAATCAGCCACGGACTTCGCGGGTGAGTTCTGCGTCACCACTCTCAACCGTTTGCTGGTTGGCTAAACGGTGAGTGAACCAAGCTTGGAGGCTTTTCCCAGACGATGTGCGGAGCCAAAATCTTTGTGTGGAGTACATAGGATGGCGTCGCCAGGCTAGTATACCTCCCTGTCTTTTTTCTAAATCCTCTCATTCTTTCTCACACTCTTTCTTCTCTAGCTATCTGTTT
>NC_085880.1:19686027-19691027 GCF_034702125.1 Engraulis encrasicolus | reverse complement strand
GAGAGAGAGAGAGAGACCACGAGGGAGAGGGAAAGGGAAAGGATGACGGCGAGGGAGAGATGAAGAGAGAGAGAGAGAGACAGACACAGAGACAGAGACAGAGAAAGATAGGAAGGTAGGAAGAGAGAGAGACAGGTGGAGATAGACAGACTGAGAAGGTACGAGAGAGAGAAATAAATATAGAGGGAATGAGAGAGTGCGACCAGTCAGCGGCTTGTAAATAAGCCATTCTAATGACATATTCCCCTGCCTGCATGCTGAGCACGAGAGCAAACAGCAAACAGAGAGCGCTGTTTGCTTTCGCAATAACCACCCACCACCACCACCACCACCACCCCCATCCCCAACACCAGGGCTGGACTGGGGGAGAAATAGGGCCTGGGCACTTTTGGCTTAAAGGGGCCCCTCATAATTAGCAACGTAGAACTGACTCAAGGGTGTGCCCCGCACCCTCGTAGGCCCCTATTTTCAGAAATGTAAAAAAAACCTTTTTTTCTTTAAATTTCTGAAAATATGGGCCCATAAAGGTGCGGGGCCCGCCGGGAAACACCCGCTATGTAAGATGGCCCATCCAGCCCTGACCAACACCCCACCCTCCATCCCCCTCCACAGCCGTGTCTCTAATTACCCCCAGTTATTCCAGTCTCTAGAGCAATGGGGCAAAACAAGGGAAGGGGGAGAGGCACAGGTTTTGTTTGTTTTGTTGTGTTTTTTATTCCTAAGTGACGGGTACCAGGCAGGTGCTCCGAGGAGCGTTATGGTGTTATGGTGCCGCTCTTTATGGTCGCTGGATGCTAGGTCTCTTTAGACTCCTCCTGCAGCTGTCAGCTTGTGGGGGGCGGGGGGTGGGGGGGGGGTTGCGGTGTAATAGTAGCAAGTAGCAAGTAATGGTGACATAGTTCATGCAGTAATGTTAATACTGATGGTATTATAAAATAATACTGTATTATGTTGTATGACATTGTGATTATATCTATTAATGTGTGGGGGGTGGGGGGGGCAATTCAGCCTGGGAGAAGTATACTGTATGTTCACCGCAGCAATAGGTCGTTACGTGATCTGCCGCCAGCCCCCCGTTGACAGTACGTCTCCTGCAGCTGCAGGAGTGTGTCTAAACCAGGCTTTGCTGTGTTGTGCCACTCTTTATGGTTGCCGGCTGCCTTGTTTGGTGCACTGTGCGTAACCATGACATGTGAAGTGGTGATGGTTGGGAGAGTGGGGGGTGGTTAGCGTAGCTAGTGTTTGACATGCCGTGCGGGAGGTAGTGGAGCTAGTGTTTGTTTTAAGGGGCTTGTTTGATGTTGCCAAGTGTTATTTGACAGCATGTGGTTGGGTTGCCAAGCATCCATCCTCCTCCCTTGCTGAACACAGGTGTGTGCGTACGTGCATGCATGTGTGCATGTGCCTGTGGGTGTGCATACATACAGTATGTCAGCACACGTGCTTGTGTGTGTATATGTGTGTACCTATTTTTATACACGTGTGCACAGATGTGCACTCACATGCTTGTTTGTGTTTGTGTGCAATCGTGTGTGTGTGTGTGTGTGTGTGTGTGTGTGTGTGTGTGTGTGTGTGTGTGTGTGTGTGTGTGTGTGTGTGTGTGTGTGTGTGTGTGTTGTGTGTGTGTGTGTTGTGTGTGTGTGTGTGTGTGTGTACACTGTACAGAGTGTTTGTGTGTGTGTGTGTGTGTGCGTGTGTGTGTGTGTGTGTGTGTGTGTGTGTGTGTGTGTGTGTGTGTGTGTGTGTGTGTGTGTGTGTGTGTGTGTGTGTGTGTGTGTGTGTGTGTGTGTGTGTGTGTGTGTGTGGTGTGAGATGTGTGATGGGGGCTGGTTGTCAGGTGTGGACTCAGCTCGCTGGGGAGTTGTTGACGTGTTGGCTCTCACTGCTCCCGCCGGGAAGGAAGGAGGGAGGCTGCTGTGTGTGTGTGTGTGTGTGTGTGTGTGTGTGTGTGTAGGTGTGTGTGTGTGTGTGTGTGTGCGTGTGTGTGTGTGTGTGTGTGTGTGTGTGTGTGTGTGTGGGTGTGTGTGAAGTGAAGAATAGGTTGCCCGACTCCTTGGTTGGGTGGGTGGCAGTGTGTGCTTGTGTGTGTACATGCGTGTGGGCGTTCGTGAGTGCTTGTGTGTGTGGTGTGTGTGTATGTGTGTGTGTGTGTGTTTGCATGCATACAAGTGTGTGTGGAGTGTGTGTGTGTGTGTGTGTGTGTGTGTGTGTGTGTGTGTGTGTGTGTGTGTGTGTGTGTGTGTGTGTGTGTGTGTGTGTGGAGTGTGTGTGTGTGTGTGGTTGGAGTGTGTGGAGTGTGTGTGTGTGTGTGGTTGGAGTGTGTATGTTTATGAAGTGAAGTGAAGGATGGGCTGCCAGGCTCCTTGGCTGGTTGGGTGGGTTGGTGGGTGTTTGTGTGCAATTGCAATTGTGCAAGTGTGTGTGTGTGTGTGTGTGTGTGTGTGTGTGTGTGTGTGTGTGTGTGTGTGTGTGTGTGTGTGTGTGTGTGTGTGTGTGTGTGTGTGTGTGTATCAGTGCGCGTGTGCATGCCTGTGTGTGTTTTAGTGCATGTATGTGTGTGTGTGTGTGCTTGCGTACGTGCATGTGAGGGTGCGTGTGTGTGGGTGCATGCTTGTATACGTGCATGCAGGGGGGTGTGTGTGTGCGTGCATGCTTGTGTACATGCGTGCGTGCGTGCGTGCGTGCGTGCGTGCGTGCGTGCGTGTGTGTGTGTGTACTTCTTCGTCACAGCAGGGGTAGTGGTGCTCAATGCCAGAGTCAGGCAGGCGTCTCCCCAGCAGAAGAGTAATGACACCCAGCACAAGCAGCATAGTCACCGCCAGCACTACACTTAGCAACACAGTGTTGCCAGATTGGGCGGTTTCCCGCCCAATTGGGTTGCTTAGGACGGCGGTCTGCGGGTAAAAATGTCACTTAACAGAAAAAACGCAGCATTTTTGGCCAGAGAAATCAATAGAATTGGGCGGGATTTAGTGCTTAGTGCCTGGCGGGTTTTGAGCATTTTTTGGGCTGGAAATCATCAGCCTCATCTGGCAACCCTGTTAGCAACACAGGAGGAAAGACAGGCATGACATTTTATTTTTGTAAGTATTTTTTTTTGGGGGGGGGGGGGGCTTTTTAAGCCTTTATTATTTTTTACATGACAGGATAGTGGAGGAGAGACAGGAAGTGAGTTGGGAGAGAGAGACGGGGAAGGGCCGCCGGCAACGGACCCGGGCCGGAATCGAACCTGGGTTGGTTGGCCGCGTAGTAGATGAGTGCCCTAGCGTTAGCGCCACGGTAGAGCCAGGCGTGACAACAGTAGAATAGACACTTTCGTTAATACCAGTGGTTCTCAACCTTTTTATATGTATAATTGTTTGGGCTTTGTATGCCTTTATTATGAGAGGACAGTTGTGGAGAGACAGGACATTAGCAGGGAGAGAGAAACAGGGGGCATTTCTCAAAAGCTAGTGCAGTGCACTTCCAAGTGTATCAGCCTAATTAGTCACGCCCAGTTATTGGATACTCTTTGGTGAACTCTACGGAATATCCAATCACTGGGTGTGACTAATTAGGCTGATACACTTGGAGGTGCACTGCACTAGCTTTTGAGTAATGCCCAGGGAAGGTTTGGCAAATTACCTCAGGCCAGAATCGAACCTGATTCTAACCTTCCCTTTAGTAGAACATCTCTGGTACAACACCCTACTCCACACAGCACCCCATAGTGCAATACACCTTACACAGGTAACACATTGTAATAATGCCTGCTTAAAGACTTAGTAAATCATTAACTAATGATGAACAAAACATTAACAAATGTTTTCATTAATACATAACTTTTATTAATACATATAAAATAACTCTAAATAATATGTTCAATATTTTACAGAGTATTTTTTATTCATTTACAAACAAAACATTTGTAAATGTTTGAGAAATATAAAATATGAACATAACATTTCCCAGTCATTGACAAACATTTGTTAATATTTTGGTCATCATTTGTTCATTGATTACTAAGTGTTACTAATGCTTTATAAGCAGACATTATTATCAAGTGTTACCCTTACACAGCACCACATCACATTAGCCTCACAGTGCAGTAAGAACCCTGCACCAGTCCCATAGTGCAATGCTCTCATAACATTACATTACATTTGGCAGACGCTTTTTAACCAAAGCGACTCACAATCAAGGACATATGACGGAATCTGAATATTGCCCCCAATCTGATACATTACATTTGGATGTCCATGCATTGTTTTATCCATGAAGGAGCAACTCTCTTAGTTTGTAAGGGGCAATAAAGGTTCGTTTCCCAATAAGCCTCTAGGGGATAGTTATGAATCACTGGTGCTGATTGCTATTGGCTAAAACTATCATTGTATGTGACATCAATCCATGTGACCTCATTTCCTGTGGTGGTCTTTTTAAATTCAGCCACTGGCATTGTTCTGCCCTTCTTCTTGCTTGTACCTGTATCTGTTAACACCTCTTCATTGGAGAGGGGGTGGGGAGGCCTGTGGGGAGGCCTTTGGGGCCTAATGGCCTCCCCCCTCTCTCAAGCAAATAAACCTTGCATTTCTGAATTTCAACTATTGCACTGGATCTGGTCTTAAATATGAATTAGTAGTAAAACCTAAATACTATCACATAATAATAGCCAACATCACTAGCAGATACGAAGTGCACAGGTAATATACAGAGCAACATGTGCAGATGCTAAGGAGGGTTAGTTTTTGTTATAGATAGGCTACATTAGCACAGGGTTAAGTAGAGTACACACCCAAACACATCATGCCATAGAGTCTGGCCCAGGACTGGGGCAGCTCAAGCATTAGTGTAGTAGATAGTCACAAAAGAGAAGAGTCTTTTCTTGCTTCTTGAAGGTTGAAAGAGACGTGCTTGGTCTTGCTGCCTCTGGAAGGCTGTTAAACCACTGAGGAACAATCCCAGAGAGGCTCTCAGGTGTTGCCAGGAGGAGTCAGTCCTGCCAGCCAGCCAGCCGGTGATTG
>NC_085880.1:19681027-19683527 GCF_034702125.1 Engraulis encrasicolus | reverse complement strand
TCTCTCTCTCTCTCTCTCTCTCTCTCTCTCTCTCGTCCTCTTCTCTCCTGCCCCATGAAGGCCTGTCCACCCATTTGCTCTTTGTGTAACAATACAACCTCTCTCTTTTCTCATCACTGCGTTTATCGCTTTCATTTCTCTCTTTCTATCTTTCCCTCCCATGTCCTTCCTTTCTCTTTTTCCATGTCTTTCTCCCACAAATCTATTTGTTACTTGTTCTTTGAAAATAACAAAAAACATTTCTCACTTTTCTCATCTCATTTTAACCTCTTTTTTTCTCATGGCTGTCTGTCTGTCCATCTGCAGTGTGTGATAGAAGACAGACCAAGTCTCATTCTCTCATTCTCTCTCTCTCTCTCTCTCTCTCTCTCTCTCTCTCTCTCTCGGTTTACCATCTCTTCTCTCATGATCGCATGTCTCTCTCTCTTGTCCTCTTTTCTCCTGGCCCCTGCAGATCTGTCCATCCGTAATATGTGATGGAAGACGGACCACATCTCTCTCTCTCTCTCTGTCTATCTCTCTCTCTTTACCCTTTTCTCTCTCTGTCTACCTCTCTGTCTTTACTCTTTTCTCATGACCGCATGTCTCTCTCTCTCGTCCTCTTCCTCCCTGCTCCAGGTCTCTCCATCCGCAGTGTGTGCTAGAATGCGGACCACATCACTCTCTCTATTTACGTCACTTTTCTCTTTCTCTTTCTCTTGTCCTCTTTTCTCCTGACCCATGCAGGTCTTTCCATCCACAGTGACCGCATGTCTCTCTTTCTCTCTTGTCCTCTTTCCTCCCTGCTGCAGGTCTGTCCATTCGCAGTGTGTGCTGGAAGGCGGACCGCATCTCTCTGTCTCTCTCTTTTCTCATGACCGCATGTCTCTCTCTCTCTTGTCCTCTTTTCTCTTGGCCCATGCACATCTGCCCATTCGCAGTGTGTAATGGGAGGTGGAGCATGTCTCATTCTCTATGTGCCGTCTCTTTTCTCAACCTTCTCTATTCTCATGACCGCATGTCTCTCTCTCTCTCTTCCTCTTTCCTCCCTCCTACAGGTCTGTCCATCCGCAGCGTGTGCTGGAAGGCGGACCGCATCCTGGCGGGGACGCAGGACAGTGAGATCCTGGAGGTGATGGTGCGGGAGCGGGACAAGCCCTTGCTCATCATGCAGGGCCACAGTGAGGGCGAGCTCTGGGCTCTCGACATACACCCCAAGAAACCACTAGCAGTCACCGGCAGCGACGACCGCTCCGTACGGTTAGTGTGGCGGCTCTGTCATGCGTGTGTGTGTGTGTGTGTGTGTGTGTGTGTGTGTGTGTGTGTGTGTGTGTTTGTGTGTGTGTGTGTGTGTGTGTGTGACAGCAAGGGCGGGCTCTGGGCTCTCCACATACACCCCAAGAAACCACTAGCAGTGACTACCGCTCTCTACAGTTAGTGTGGCTCTGGGGAGTATGTGTGTGTGTGTGTGTGTGTGTGTGTGTGTGTGTGTGTGTGTGTGTGTGTGTGTGTGTGTGTGTGTGTGTGTGTGTGTGTATGTGTGTGTGTGTGTGTGTGTGTGTGTGACAGCGAGGGCGAGCTCTGGGCCCTGGACATACACCCCAAGAAACCATTAGCAGTCACCGGCAGCGACGACCGCTCCGTACGGTTAGTGTGGCGGCTCTGTCGTGCGCGCGCGTGTGTGTGTGTGTGTGTGTGTGTGTGTGTGTGTGTGTGTGTGTGTGTGTGTGTGTGTGTGTGTGTGGGTGTGGGTGGGTGTGGGTGTGTGTGTGTGTGTGTATATGTGTTTGTATATGTGTGTGGTGGGTGGGTGTGTGTGTGTGTGTGTGTGATGTGTGTGTATGTCTATGTGGGGGCACGCGATGGTCACGGACAGCAATGACCGCTTCGTACGGTTAGTGGATTCTAGTGGACGAGCTCTGGTCTCTCGACATACACCCCAAGTGTGTGTGTGTGTGTGTGTCCTCAGCTGTACAGTCATCCCTGCCAATTTTGGTGTTATAAAAGCAGAGGATTGCCTCACTGATGCCCCTGTGGTGTGTGTGTGTGTGTGTGTGTGTGTGTGTGTGTGTGTGTGTGTGTGTGTGTGTGTGTGTGTGTGTGTGTGTGTGTGTGTGTGTGTGTGTGTGTGTGTGTGTGTGTGTGTGTGTGTGTGTGTGTGTGTGTGTCTGCTGCATGGTGCGGCAGTAATGAAGCCGCGCCAGTCAGTAGTGACCGGCCTACACCTAACACCCCCCCCCCCCCCCCCCTCTCACTCTCTCTATCTCTCTCTCTTGCTCGCTTTACTAAGTTACTCTACTCTCTCTGTTTCTGCTTCTACTCTCTTTCTCTCTCTCTCGCTCTCTTTCTCCCTCTCTCTCTCCCCCTCTCCCCCTCTCTCTCTCTCTCTCCCCCTCTCCCTCTCTCCCTCTCTATCTCTCCTTCCTGCATTATCGGTTCACAGCTGCCAGGCTTCACACCCAGACTGATCCAACAGCCAATTAAGCCACTCAGTGCACATGTGTGTGTTAAGCCTTTCTCT
>NC_085880.1:19663527-19671027 GCF_034702125.1 Engraulis encrasicolus | reverse complement strand
TTAAGTGTTAAACCTTGGTTAGTAACTGAGACGAAAATGGTTAATGTCATGAGAGTTACATTACGTAAGGGTTAACGTTCGGCGAGAAGGTCGCTACCGTGGAATAGCAGCACGACAGAGAGAATCTTTAGACCCCGACGCGGAGCGGAGGGGTCTTGTTCTCTGAAGTGCTGCTATTCCACAAAGCGACCGACTCGCCGAAAGTTAACCCGCTTATTATATGGATATACTTAAATGATTCACACATGGCGGGGACATTTCTTTAGGCCTATTTAATGTTAAGATTGTTGCTGCGCAAAACAAAACAGTGCCGTACGTTGTGGAACACCGCTAGGCAACAGCTAGGTAGCCAGGACAACAGGTGTTGTCTATCACAGCAGCTGATTAGAGTGACAAAAGACCGGACCCCCTGCGGAGTGATATGAAACATTCGCTTTAGCCACTGACTTGTATACAAGCCAGTGGCTTTAGCAGTGAACGTCTTGTTGCCATTGACAGCGGTAGCCAGGACAAGGGGTGCTGTCTATCACAGCAGCTGATTAGAGTCTTGTTGAAAAGTCGCTTTAGCAGTGAAAAGTCTTGTTGCCATTGACAGCGGTCTGTTATAGACCAACCCGTCCGTTATCGAAAAATAACAGACGTCCGAACGTTGGGGAGCCCCGTTGAAATGAATGGAGCATTCGACAGATGACGTCACAACCATATAATAAATTCAATTATCATAGTGTATGTATGTAAAACACATTGGATTAACATTGTGTGCATGGAATGGGCTGTATAAATAATACTCACCGCACTTAAATAAGAACCCTACTGATTTATTTTGCCCGGAGAAACAGGCATACAAAGTAACAGTAAAAGTAAATTCAATGTGTAAGTACAACACTAGCACGTGATGTTACGTAACTGTTACACCATTTACTCCATTGTACCTAATGAGGTAGATAGACTATTGTTACTGAAAAACACTACAAAAGCTAACAAGAACCCACCACAAATTTGATTCAACCAGTTGGTTTTAAGGCAAGCACACATGTCTACTGGTTACTCAGATAAGTGACCTGTGTTGGAAGGAAACAGTCTTTCTTTTTTTACTTTTGACACCTCTGCTCCTTTGGTGCTGCATGTCTGCCACCACTGTCGTCTGTCCCCTGGTCTTCAGAGACATGAGATGGCGGAGATCAAGGACAGAGACGGCGGTGACTTCAAACGCGAGCCTGCAGGGTACCAAACGTGTGCTCTGACTTGTACATCAAAGATCGAGGCTCACTGACGTCACAGTCGAGAGCAGACGCAGAACCCTAGTGATGGTCACACCCACAACCCTAGCGATGGTCACACCCACAACCCTAATGATGGTCACACCCACAACCCTAATGATGGTCACACCCACAACCCTAGCGATGGTCACACCCACAACCCTAGCGATGGTCACACCCACAACCCTAGCGATGGTCACACCCACAACTCGAGCCATGGTCACACCCGCAACTCGAGCCATGGTCACACCCACAACCCTAGCGATGGTCACACCCACAACCCTAGCGATGGTCACACCCACAACCCTAATGATGGTCACACCCACAACCCTAGCGATGGTCACACCCACAACCCTAGCGATGGTCACACCCACAACCCTAGCGATGGTCACATTACGTTACGTTTCATTACATTTAGCTGATGCTTTTATCCAAAGCAACTTACAGATATTACAGGGCATTGGCTACCGTCCCTGGAGTAGGATGGGGATAGGTGCCTTGCTCAAGGGCACTTCAGTCATGGAGTGGAAGGGTGGGATTTGAACCTGTAACCCTCTGATATGAAGCCCATTTCCTTAACCATCAGGCCACAGCTGACACACTGATCACACCATCAGCGTCTTTTTTCGGTAGGGTGCACACATCCAAAGGGGCTTTTAGCAGGTGCCAGACAGTAGTGTCAGACAGTGAAAAGAGGTACGCTAGGTCTTCACACTGCTAATTGCACTGTAAAAAAACCTTTATTTACAGTTTTTCTTGATTGCCTCCACACAATTTCTGGTAAGTTCTGGTACATCTCACCCATTTCCCAACTCCCCTAATCAATGTCACTGAACACTAAGCACAATTCCTTCTTTACACTCACATTTCAATTTTAAAACACACTCTTTTCAAACCACTACACACAATTGTCTGGGTTACACACAATTTTCATGAAAAATCCCTGGTTGTCGCAATGAACACACTGCCATTCAAAATACTAAAATCAACTGCCTTACTATGTTCACTTCCTCATCACATGGGCAAACTATCTTCATACCAGTTTACAATCTGAAATCATCACCCCATAAGGACACACAATGCATGTGATTTTGATGAAAACATGAGTGGATGCAGTGAGAAGACACATTTGTTCCAAAATATGTTTTACAATAGATCACTTTCATGTGGTTACCCAATATTTTACAAAAAGATTAGTGCATTTTTTAAAATGTCACAAAAATATGTAAATATATTTTTTGCCACACATCTGTGTACTCAGAGTCTAAAAACAACATTTCAGTATTTTACTACAGAAAAATACCCTCTTTAGTAAGTAGAACAGTGAAGAAAATAAGTTTCTACTGTGTGTCAAGTTGAGTATAGAGTTTTACCTTGTGCATATTAGTGTTCAATGGTTCACATAAGAGTGTATTAAAATGACTGCGTGTGTGTGTCATTTGAGAACAAAATTACCTTTTTAGAAGAGAGTACATTGTTTTGAGACAAGACGTGCATTTTTCAGAGGTAGTGAGGAGTTTTGCCCACTGTGTGTGAGGTATGGAGATTTGTGTGTAGAGTTTTGAGAATTCGAGAACTGATTCCGAAAATTGTGTGTAAGCAATCGAGAAAAACTGTAATCAAAAGATGCAATGTTTCAATCACTCTGGCCCTGGCCTGGATGCTAGTCTTCAACTAGGAAGTCGTGGGTAAGTGGTTAGAGCATCATACTTGTAGCATAAAGGTTGCCGGTTCGACTCCCGACCCGCCAGGTTGGTGGGGAAGCCAGTGCTCTCCCCCATCCTCCTCAATGACTGAGGTACCCTGAGCATGGTACCGTCCTGCTGCACTGCTCCCTTGCAGCGCCATTGGGGGCTGCCCCCTTGCACAGGTGAGGCATACGTAAATGCATAAATTTTTTTCTGTGCAGTTTACACTTGTGTGCTGTGGAGTTCTGTTTCACAATGACAATGGGAGTTGGAGTTTTCCAGGTGGGCTTTGGCTTTCACATTCAAAGGCGCCCCCCCTTGTGGCAGCATAACTTCACTGGGGGTTAGGGTTAGGGAAAGGTCTAGGTTTAAGGCCACGTAATCAACATGCGACATGGCAGGAATGCCCTCAATGTCAAAAATTGGAGTCTGGTCAAAGGTAGTCAGAAATTGATGAGTTGGGATGAGACTGTGTTGCTTTTCACACTATCCCAGTTCTCCCACTGATGCTCCATTCCTCTTGGTCTACTACAGGGACATGACGGAGGTGGTGCACATCAAGGACCGCAAGGAAGTGATCCACGAGATGAAATTCTCCCCGGACGGCGCGTACCTGGCCGTGGGCTCCAACGACGGCCTGGTGGACGTGTACGCGGTGGCGCAGCGCTACAAGAAGGTGGGCGAGTGCAGCAAGTCCTCCAGCTTCATCACGCACCTCGACTGGTCCATCGACAGCAAGTACCTGCAGACCAACGACGGGGCCGGGGAGCGACTCTTTTACAGGATGCCAGGTTAGTTTACAGCAGTGATTCTCAAAGTGTGGTCCGGGGACCACTGGTGGTCCACGACAGAGCTCAGGTGGTCCGCGAAAGGATATCTACTTTTCCAAGACAAGCTAGAAGTAGGCTATATTTGTAACATTATTACAAAGCTAAACACAGCTGAAGTCATATTTTCACAAAAATAAGACAGGCTTGTAATTTGAATAAAGAGTAAGTGATCTGCATTGAAAGTAGCCCCTCAACTGTCCTCAGTTTGAAAAAGTTTGAGAAACACTGTTTTACAGGATGCCCAGTGAGTATTGCCGTGTAGTCAGAGTACTGTAGAACAGCTGGTTTACAAGATGTACGCACACACAGTCCACAAGGAAGATAACCCTACATTGCTCTAGGGAAGGTACAATTCCGTGTAAGTTGCTTTGGATAAATGTCTCAAAGTGCAATGTAATATAATCAGAGTTGTGTAAAGTAGAAGTAGAAGTACTTTTACAGATGTAATTACAACACTAGTAGTATGGTATTACAAAGTTGAAACCATGTACTATCTTACCTTTAGTGTTGTAATCACTGTACATCTGTAAGAGTACTTCTACTTCTATAACTATGAATTTCACGAGTTTGTCCTTGAGTGCTTGGTGTACAATATGCATGTTTGGCATGTTAGCTGGCCTCGGTCCCGGGGTGCTTTAAACGGAGCTCATGCGGGATGAGATCCGCTTCCCCCCCTATGTGTATAGAGGAAGTGTAGCTGGGTGTTCTAGTGAAATGGAGGAGTATGGGGAGGTGGTGGGACAATTCGGAAAGCCTTCGCGCATGACAGGTGAAAGAGGGAAGGAGGGATTTAAAAATGCGCGAAGGCAGGAGCAAGTAGCCTAATGACGGCTGTCAATCACTCTCGGACTTCCTCCAGAACTACGTTTATATATAAACAACATGTAATACTAATGTAATGAGTCAGAGCAGTGGGGACAGCTGTGTCTTGAGTGGTCATGGGTTGGTCCTTGGAGGGGAAGTTTACAGGTGTAGTTCCTGCTGCTGTACTTAACAATATGTGGAGAGAGCAGCAAGTCCAAAAAGTCAGAGAATGCACGCGCATCAGTAGCACAGGCACTGGACCAAACAGAAGATAACTGCAAATAGAAGATAAAGGTCTGTAATGCTGTTCGATGCTCCTTGGCCTTGCACTTTGATGAAGGACTGAGAGTCGGAAACGTTGTTCCATTAAGGGGAGCATCGAACTGTGTAGTGGACCTCCATCTTTTCCTCTCACAGAGAACAGCAAGTACCTGCAGAAGAAGAACAGGGCCAGAGAGACTCTTGAGTCAGAGACGTGTGAGAGTGCCTGTAATATTAATAAAGGGTAGCCTTAAGTCTCACATTCCTTCATATTCTGTAAATAATTAAAAGCAACGGTGTCACCTGAATCATTTGGCGATGTACGAAAATGTCTTTAACCAAGGCCACGTGTCGTCAGCTCCTCTGTCAAGCACACGTGCGGAAAATATTTAAGCTTTTAAGCTTTAATAAGGAGAAACCTTATTAAAACACGACCACTTCTGCCGTATTTTGCATTTTATCTGAAGGCAAGCACAGCACCGATGTGTCCTGAAGCAGAGGAAGAAAAGGAGAGAGAGGAAAAACAAGAGGAAGAAAGATTTTGCTTTTCTTTGTACCACCGTGCTAATTAGAAGCTTGCGAAGGTTCCGACTGAGTTAAAAGGTGCCAGGCAATTAATCCTCCTTGTCAACACTTTAAGATCCGTTTGAGTTTGTGGCTTAATTAATCCAAATGAGAGTCACCTCGCCTTATTGTGTTTATTCAAGGCAAAGTTTGTGTTTTGGGCGCAAAAAGGGAAAGACAAGAACGCTAATTGTGAGGCTAATTGAAATGCAGTGAAAACAGACAAAAGAGGCATGGGAGAATAGCAGGATGTGCTGTGGGCTGTCATAATAATTTTCTTTTTTGCTTGAACGGCTCTTCTGAACGTCTACCTGTGTGTGATGTGTATGTATAGCGTGTGCACAGCATGTATGCAATTGTGTGTTAACTCAGTAAGACAATCTGAGGAAGGCCGAGAGGTCGAAACGTCATTGCCAATGAATGAATGAATAAAAAGAAGAAAAAATAATTTAAAGAAGAAAAAAATCCAAAGGAGTGTGCGAACCTTTTTTCAAAAAATATGTATAGCGTGTGCACAGCATGTATGCAATTGTGTGTTAGCTCAGTAAGACACAGCCCCTGTAATTAATTAGTTGTTACCAGAATGGCGATGACCAAGACCAAGTATTACTAAAGGTCCTGTGCACCAGGCTTGTACGAAATTCCGAATTGACTGAATTTCAATTCAAAATAATGCCACAATACAAACACTAGATGGTGCCATTACCTTGAATTTCTTTGAATTTAATCTACACCACCCATTGAAAGTACATAGAACACCACCACCTAGTAATCGTATTATGGCATTACTTTGAATTGAAATTCTTTCCATTCAGAATTTCGTACAAGCCTGCTGTGCACTGTCATAGTGGTGTAGTATGTGTAGGTTTTTTAAATGTACGTTTTTTTCAGTGACTATTTCAGCGTTCTACTGGTGTAATGGCGTGTGTTAAGGGGCTAATTAGTGATATATTATATGGATGTATTTATGGATATATGTTATATGCATGTGTGCAATGTGTTTGTGAGTGTGTGTCTGCTTCTTGACGTCTTGTCTCCTCTCTTTCTCCTCTCACAGCAGGGAAGCACCTCACCACCAAAGAGGAGACCAAAGGGATCCACTGGGTCACATGGACATGTGTGATTGGTCCAGAGGTAACTGGGATCTGGCCCAAGTACACCAACATCAACGACATCAACTCTGTGGACGCCAACTACAACAGCGCCGTCATGGTGACCGGAGATGACTTTGGCCTGGTCAAGCTCTTCCGATTCCCCTGCCTAAAGAAAGGTCTGTGTTAAGAAAACTAGTTAATTTGTGTTAAGAAAACTAGTTAATTTGACAATACACAACGAGACCACGACAATCAGATCAGCGTACAGTTGGTTTACAGAGGGATTGAGATGCCTAGAGAACATGCTCTTTGGTTGCCTTTTGTACTCTCTCTGTCTCTCCCTCCCACAAGCAGGAGACACAGGAAAGGAAAACCACAGGGGTCACACTGGTCAGTGGAGAGAATAACTCCCCTTGTCCCCTATGCTTCTTACCAGAGGCAGCCTTAAGTGTGTATGAATCTTCCTAGTCACAGAGTTCCCTGGTGAAAACTTCAAAAAGAGCAGAGTGTAACAGTATATAACAAATATAAACAAAAGTGAATATAAAACAAAGTCTTTGCTACGGATTACAATTATTTCTACAGTCTGCCATTCACAACACTCCCTCATCACACTCACTGGACGACATAATAATAAACATCGTATTTCAGTCAGACTGAAAATTACAGAAATATTGATCTTGTCCTGAGAGGAAATTGCAATGAGATATTATATTGCCTTTTCTGACAACTTGCATTGGTTCTTTGATTTAAGCTTGAAGGAAACTTTTTATTCATTTGCAACTGAGAAGTTCAAGAGGTTCTACATTGATTCTTTGATTTAAGAGTTTTTGTTTTTAGTGAAAGAAACTTTTTGTTTACTGTTTCATCACAGCCGCAAAGTTCAAGAAGTATGTCGGCCATTCTGCCCACGTGACCAACGTCCGCTGGTCACATGACTTCCAGTGCGTGTTGACGACGGGCGGCGCGGACCACTCCGTGTTCCAGTGGCGCTTCCTGC
>NC_085880.1:19646027-19658527 GCF_034702125.1 Engraulis encrasicolus | reverse complement strand
ATTGAGATGCAGGTGCCAGGTGTGCAAGTTAGTGAGCCGGGGAGACGACGAGCCGGCCGCAGTCCGATCGCTTACCCCCCTCTCCCTCCCTCTATGCCTGCCTCTCATTCCATCCCCCTCTCTCCCGCCCTCATCACCTTCAACCCCTCTCCCTCTCTCTCTCTGCCTCCCTTTCCACCCATCCCCGACTCTCTCCCTCCCTCCCGACCTCCAGCCCCCTCCCTCCCCTCCCTCCTTCTCTCCATCCATCCCTACCCATCTACACCCCCCTCCCTCTCTGTCTCCCTCCCTCCCCACCTCCCTCCACCCCTGCCCGCCTGACTGACAGGATGTTTGAGGTGCTAGCTAGCATGTGTGTATGTGTTGGGTTACATACCGCCATTCAGACATAACGGCATTTCGACATACCGCCATTCCGACATTGACTTTTTATTGCAAAAAAAACATTTTTCCAGCTTGCAGGAACTGTTTTCAGACCCTACATGTAAGGGCATTTGGACCGTGACAAAATTAGACACTAAATTATACACTAATCCTGTAATTGCGCTGTCACTCTCTCCACTTCCGCTCATGTAGCAACATTGTTGCAAATGTCAATTGAGTTAGAACGTTGTTCATGTGTCTTTACGTACTTGCAACAATGTTCAAATGACTCGAAATCGCTCGGAATGACAATTAAATACTGTCGGAATGGCGGTATGTCGGAATGGCCGGTTGCCCCCTGTGTGTTGTACTGTAGCATGGTATGCTAATCAAGAAGCTGGTCATGTGCAAAATTAACAACAAACCCTCCCTGTAGTGTTGAGGGATGGGAATTATTCAAGAGAGGCCTTGGCCCTGTCCGACTCCAACTTTGGCTGTCGGTTCCTTGAAGACGCTACAGGCTATCTAGCGGCTAATTAGCCTAGCCTCTTTCAGTTGCTTGCCGTTTTGTTTCTTTAATAAACTATGCATCTCAAATCTGGCATTAAACCTTGCAGTCACGTTTTTCATATCTATTGTGTCTCGTCTAAATAGTGTCCCATATGAATAAGAATTATATGATTCATATACTGCAAACATGCATGTTCCTTACATGAAATCGTATAGAAAAAATGTGCCAGATTTGCAAGAGTCACTTATACTTTTTCTAATATATGTCTATCATGATAGTCGATTATGGCCCCTTTTCGAAAAGAAATACTATATGGAACTTATACGCATGCCATATAACATGACTGCATGCAGTATAAATTCTTATAAGAGTTTGACATGCCAACAATGCATAATACTATATTATATTGACTAAAACATATGAGAAAACTACTATATTCCTATAGAAATAATGCACGTTTTATGTTAAAATCATATCAAAGTCTTATTCAATTTACGTGTGGGACTCTGACCGCTACACCAAAGAGCCAGGCTCGTTGGCATGTTAGTCTGAACACACCCACAACCCTAGTGATGGTCACTCCATCACATTGCCTTCCCCTTCGGGAAGCGCACGCGTGCGCTTCACACACTCATGGTGTCCCTCACGCAACTGCCCATCATGCTTCTCCCATCCAATGTGCCCCATCATCAATGCTTCACCTATCACTGAGGTCCCTCACACGGGGGTAACCAATCCTGGGGGTCCCTCACATGGAATTACGGCTCACACACCATGGGTACACTTCCGATGGCCTCACGGTACCATCCCACTTCTGACACCATTTATAGCGAAGGGGAGTAGAGTTGCCCAGCTGGGACTTGAACCCAGACCTTCTGGGGTAGTAAACCGGGGCTCTGACCGCTACACCAAAGAGCCAGGCTCGTTGGCATGTTAGTCAGAACACACCCACAACCCTAGTGATGGTCACTCCATCACACGTATGTTCCGTACATGTTCCGTAGTTGGATTTTACAGACTTCCTATATTAAGTTTATATGAAGTTTACAACTTGAAATGTAGTATTCATATATACATTTTATAAAGTTTATACATTTAATTATATGCAAACCTGATTTAATTTGTACATTTCTTAAACAGTTTCTGACACCAATATTTATATGAATTCTGCACATTTGTCATATGAAGCATGAGACTTTAAATGTAATATTTGTATATAACACAGGCCTAGACAGTCTAAATAAGCTTCCCGGAAAAAAATCAACCTGACGAAGAACTTCACTCATGATTTTTTATTTGTCTTTCTTGACTGTCACTTTGATTATATATAGGCCTATATTGCCTAAAGACAAATGTGTGTATGTGTGTGTGTGTGTGTGTGGGGGGGTCTGTCCCACATTGTCCCTCCGAAGCATACCCCTTGTCCCCCCTTGGACTTATTAGCAGGTGGTCACCCTAGCTGGAAATAAGCTACAACAAATATTGCATGGTGCACCTTTAAATATGGCATACACATAGGGCCTACTGTAACATATACAACAACATGGCACAAATACAGCACACATCTGATTGGCATTCATCCAAAAACAGCACTATTTTCCAATCTTTTTACTTATACGAAATATATAAGCCCATAGTAACATAAATCGTGTATGGCATATATGACTGACAGCACTATTTTCCAATCTTTTTACTTATACGAAATATATAAGCCCATAGTAACATAAATCGTGTATGGCATATATGACTGACAGCACTATTTTCCAATCTTTTTACTTATACAAAATATATAAGCCCATAGTAACATAAATCGTGTATGGCATATATGACTGAAAATGAATTAAAAAATTGTTAGATTTGTATATGTGGGTTTGTGCCTTGTATGACCCTTATAATATTCTTATGGAACAGATATAATCCATATGCGTTTTTAATAAGACTTTTTCATATGGGGTAGCATTGAAAGAGTGTAGTATTAGTGCATGAATGACCTTTACAGGCTATTTTGGAACCTTGCGAGTCTGTTCTGGAGAGGAAATGCAGCCCCTATTGGCCTGAGTGGGAAGGCTGAGTAGAAGAACTCTTACTGTGTGTGCGTGTGTGTGTTTGTTTGTTTGTTTGTTTGTTTGTTTGTTTGTTTGTTTGTTAGTGAACATGTGGGTAATGAGGTTGTGACAGAAAACTGTTAACTAAACAAATATCAGAGGCCAAATATCGGAGACCAAATATCAGAGATCAAATATCATAGATTGTTTTGAGCATTTCCTGATAGCATGACCTTCATGATCTGATACTCCACAAGTGCTGTACTGCTATCTCAGTGTTTTCAACCTTGGGGTCGGGACCCCATGTGGGGTCGCCTGGAATTAAAATGGGGTCGCCAAAAATCTCTAGGTGTGAAAAAAATGAAAAATAATACTATTTATAACATAACTTATTCTGACACCACATACAACCTTAGACTTTATTAAATATCTATCTGAATAGCATACAATTTAGTACAATTTTAGTGCGAAGAAAAGGGTATGGGGTCCCCAGAAATTTGGTCCTGGGCCAAAATTGGATGGGAACCACTGAACTGCTATCTCCTACTGTCTACTGTCAGCCCTTTAGTCAGAGTGTTCCGAGTTCTGTTCTCAATTCTCTATTCTGTATTCTTCTCTCAGCTCCCATTCCTGTGTTGTGCATTCTTCTGTGCATTCTCTGGAGTCTCTCGAACCACTGTTCTACTCCATCTCCACAGGTGTTCTGTGTTGTTCATCCTTGTTCTCAGTTCTTAGTTACTCTGTGCTTCTCCACGTGTGTACAAGGAGGACCTATCTCAGCTGAACCCTCCTCCAGCCTTCATCTCAGTTCTCCTCTGTGTTTCTCCAGTTGTAATATAAGGAGGACATACTCAAGGCTTCTTCTGAGTTCTCCTCTGTGTGTTTCTGTCTTTCTTAGTATCAGTTCTCCTCTGTGTGTCTCCACAGGCTTACAAGAAGGACCTATTAGTTCTTCTCAGTTCTCCTCTGTGTGTTCTCCGCAGGTGTATAAGGAAGACCTCCCCCAGCTGAAGCAACAGAGTCGGGAGAAGAAGCAGCTGGTTGGCTCCCTGAAGAGGCAGCGATGCCCAGACGCCGGCCTCACACTCAAGTTTGTCCACGGGTGCGTCAGAGGTTTTTTATTGTATCTTTTAAATGTATTTCTAGTGCTTTTATGCCTTTATTTCACAGAAGAGTAGTAGAACAGACCTGGCTGGGAAAGAGAGATGTAATAGGGTTAGGAAATGGCCCAGGTCGCATTCGAACCTGGGTCTCCACGGGCATTGTATTACCGTATATGTTACAGGTGTATTAGCGCAGTGCGCCCCAGCCCAGCAACCCCCAGAATGGGGTGGAGTTGAGTGAATTTTGAAACAATGATCTCACACTAGCAAGCAACTTACAGCTATTTTAAGTATAGGATATTGGTTACAGTCTCTGGAGCAGTGTGGTATTAGGAGCGTTGCTCAAGGGCAACTCAGTCAGTGAGTGAGATAGAAAGTGGGATAGAAGGGTGGGATTTGAACCTGCAACCCTCTGATCTAAAGCCCATCTCCTTAACCACTAGGCCACAGTTACCATACTGCTGTGCCTGCCCCTCTCCTTTAATACATAAACTCTTGTGCTTGTGCTCTCTCCAGAGTAATAAAGTATACACTCCTGAATGTCATGACCTCGCAGGTTCCTCAGCGGAGGCAGGTCTTTACGTACGCCGCAGGGAACAAGCCTGTTAATATGCTCATCAATATTAATGCGCTTGTGCCAGGTCTGCAGTATGTTGATAATATGATGTGTACGAAGGACTCTTCTTATTTCCCGGTAGGACGTTCATTTGCATATATAATATACAATAAATTGGTATAAAAATGATTGAATGAATACATATCATTTGAACTGCTATTAGTGGTTAGTCTACAGTAGTGTTTCTCAACGGGGGTGGTACAGCCCCCCAGTGGTCGTTGGGGAGCCCTAGGGGGGTGTTGAGAAGGATTCAGTGGAGAGGGGGCAGTACTTAGTTGTCATTGGGGGCATATGTCCATTTACTTTTTTAATAGTAAGGGGGTGTTGGCAGGCTTGTGATGGGGTCAAGGGGGCATTGGGAGGCGTAGGCTGAGGTCCAGGGGACGTTTGTGCGAAAAAGTTTGAGAACCACTGGTCTACAGTATGAAAAACGGAGGACATTTTATTTCTTTTGAAATTACTGGGGTAATAATGTCGTATTAGCTCCAGTGAAATCTCATCTTTCTGTTCAAGTTCATTTGGAGGAGTCTCAAGCTTCAGTCCCTCTCTCTGTCGTTGGGGGAAAAAGCCTTAGGCAGAATTTAAAACTGCTCACGCCCACAGACAAACACACACACACACACACCACACACACACACACACACACACACACACACACACAGAAAGAGAGAGAGAGAGAGAGAGAGAGAGAGAGAGAGAGAGAGAAGAGAGGAGAGGAGAGAGAGAGAGAGAGAGAGAGAGAGAGAGAGAGAGAGAGAGCGACACACACACATACACCCGCACGCAGGCGCACAGGCACGCACAGGCACACGCACACGCACACACACACACACACACAGATCCAGAGAGAGAGAGATACACACCGACTTCACTCAGCCGTACACATAACACATGCGCACAAACTTAAAAACACACACAGACACGCATGCACGCACGCACGCCCACACGTACACACACACACACACACACACACACACACACACACACACACACACACACACACACACACACACACACACACACACACACACACACACACACACACACACACAAACACAAACACACACGCACACACACGCACGTTGTTTCTGCAAATTAGAATTCCTCTCACAGCATGTGATTAATTACGGCCACTTCATACAGAGAGGCAGATTTGCCAGCTGGGAATGAATAAAATTTGTTGAGTTTGATTTCAACTCGGAACTCATTCCAAGTGGAAATAAGGTACTGCATCATGCCCGATTCAAATCTTGACTTCTCATTTCCGTCCCTTTCCCTTCTTAGTATTTGTCGTGTTTATAGTACAACTCTATCGCACTTGCAGTTTATCTCTCTCTCTCTCTCTGTTTTTGGCCTGTCTATCTCTCCATCTATCCATATCTCTGCTGGGTCTGTTTCTGTCTTTATCTCTATTTTTTCTGATTACATTCATCTGTCTCTTTGTACTGTATCTGTTTCTCCTCTGTTTTTCTCTCTGTCTCTGTCCCTCTCAGTCTGACTTCCTCTCTGTCCTATCGGTCGGTTCCTCTTGTTTTACCCAATGTTTTTTAAAATATATTTTTGGGGCTTTTTGCCTATATTCAGGACAGGGCAGTCAAGGATAGACAGAAAATGAGGGGGGAAAGAGACAGGGAGGGGTCAACAAAAGACCCGGGCTGGAATCACACCTAGGTCGGCAGCATAGAGGTATAGTCAGAGACAGTTTAGATCGAGACGGGACAGTCGCCGCCATCTTGTTGACGCCTTCGAGGTGCTATTTCGCGATTATGTAGACCAGATCTGAGAGTCAATGGGAAAAATGAATGGGGAAACTGAGTATAGGACGGGAGGGAACCCAGCGGTTGTGAAAACCATATGGTTGAAACCACCGTGAAAAATTGTTCAATCTAGACTACTTGGTTGTGTCATACGAGTCAAAATAAAACTTTTTAAGCCACTTTTCTCACATTTTTTTTGACAGAGCGCAGGCGCAGTAGTTCCGTAACGACATGAGAGCAACGGCTTTTCACAACCGAGCATGCGCATCATTTCGCGTGCGCCGATGCAGCCAGATGATTGGATCACTGGCAACGCTGCTCAGCAGGCACATTCGCTCTTGTTACCAGAATGTGTGGGTAGACGCCATATTTGCGTTACGAATCTTCACTGTTCATTTCTATGGACACCTAACGATTCTGTCATATCTTCCCTTCCTAAAAAAATCTCTGGTATAGTGCCCTACCGTTAGAGCCACGGCAGGGCATGTTTTACCTTCTGTTGCCCCCCACCAGCCCCCCTCCTCTTTTTACCCTCTTTTATCATCCATCTTTTTGTGTTCCCAGGTATCGGGGCTACGACTGCCGCAACAATCTCTTCTACACGCAGGCGGGGGAGGTGGTGTACCACGTGGCGGCAGTGGGCGTGGTCTACAACCGCCAGCAGCACGCCCAGCGCTTCTACCTGGGGCATGACGACGACATACTCAGCCTCACAGTGCACCCAGTCAAGGACTATGTGGCCAGCGGACAGGTGGGTACCCTGGATGGGGGGTTACAGATGGGACAGGTGGATGGATGGATGGATGGATGGATGGATGGATGGATGGATGGATGGATGGATGGATGGATGGATGGATGGATGGATGGATGGATGGATGGATGGATGGATGGATGGATGGATGGATGGATGGATGGATGGATATATAGAGTTTATAGGATATATATATATACAGTATATATACAGTATATATATATATATATATATATATATATATATATATATATATACGTATATAAAAGGATGTATAGAGGATGGCTTCTACCTGGGTCATGATGATGACATACACACTGTACTCACCGTACACACAGTTAAGGACTATGTGGCCACTGGACAAGTTGGTACCCAGGATGGGGGGTTGGAGATGGGACAGGTGGATGGATGGACAATGGATGAATGGAAGGATGATGGAAGGAGGGATGCATGGAAGGATGGATGGATAGATTGATGGATGGATGGATGTTGAGATGGATGGATGTTGAGCTTCTACCTGGGCCATGATGATGACAAACTCAGCCTCACCATGGACCCGCTCAAGGACTATGTGGCCAGCGGATAGGTTGGTACCCAAGATGGGGGGTAGATTGTACAGATGGATGGATGGATGGATGGATGGATGGATGGATGGATGGATGGATGGATAGATGGATGGAATGAAGGGATGAAGGCATGGCTGGATAGGTGAATTGATGTTGGGAAGGAAGGATGATAGATGGATGGATGAATGGATGGATAAACAGATATGTAGAGGATGAAGGTATGAAAGGGATGAAAGCATGGATGGATAGATGGATGGATAAACGGATGGATAAACGGATATACAGTATAGAGGATAGTTTCTACCTGGGCCATGATGATGACATACTCAGCCTCACCGTGGACCCGCTCAAGGACTACGTGGCCAGCGGACAAGTTGGTACCCAGTGGTTTCAGATGACATGGATGGATGGATGCATGGATGTTGTGATGGATGGATGGATGTATGGATTCGCCCGCCTCACCCGAAAAACACTGATGATCACCAAGAACACAAGCCACCCTGCACACAAACTGTTCAGTCTCCTTCCCTCTGGAAAGAGGTACAGGTGCCTCCGCTCCCGTACCACCAGGCTGAGGAAGAGTTTCATACACGAAGCAATCAGGAGGCTGAACACTTAACCTGCCCTCCCACTGCACATTCTACTTGCACATTCTACTTGCACTAACCCAAAACATACATACACACACACACACACACACACACGTGCGCGCGCGAGAACACACACACGAACACACACACACACACACACACACACACACACACACACACACACACACACACACACACACACACACACACACACACACACACACACACACACACACACACACACACACACACTGATAGCCCCCAACCCAACACTGTATTGTGACTGCACATTCTACTTGCACTAACTCAAACGCACGCACACGCACACAAACACACACACTCTCTCTCTCTCCACCTTTCTCTCTCTCTGTCTCTCTCTCCCTCTCTCTCTCTCCCTTAGCCAAAAGGAGACATATGGGGTGATTCTCAAAGTCTACTCTAGTGTGCTTGCCTTGGTAGTGCATCAGCCTTGAAGTCATGCACTCGCAAGACGAGGCTCAAAGCCTCACAAGCATCTCAAACGATTATGAATGGAACATGCTTGGAAGCGTGGAGGAGAACATCATAGCAATTCCGTTTTGTCAACTTAACACTTGTTTTCAACTGATTTTAATCTGTAAGCACGATTGGTTGGCTGTATTTTTGTAGTGGGGATATTTGAAAAACATAAAAGCTGTGAAATTAACAGAAATGCAATGCGCACAAACAATGACCAAGTTGTGTTGAGTGATTTGAAGCCATTCACATGTCGGAAACATACCAACATACCATATATTGCGCTTAAACATGCATGGCTTTCCCACACCTGTAATAGAAAAAAACCTAGTGCAACCTTGGAGACGTGAAGGATTCTGGGCATTTTGTCATGGCAAGGATGCATCAAGTGTGGCCTTGGAAATGCTACCAATCAAGAGCGTGGCTCTTGGAAGATTTTGAAGCATGCTTCACTTTGGAACAGTACTTGGCCAGTCGTGATGCCGTGAAAATGGGCATTACTCGTCCTAGCAAGGCCAGGATCCTTCTCATTGAGATATAGCCATTTTTTCTCTCTCTCTCTGTCTGTCTTTCTCTCTCTCTCTCCCTCTCTCTCTCTCTCTCTCTCCCTCTTTCTCTGTCTCTCTCCGTCTCTCTCTCTCTCTCTGCCTTTCTATCTCTCCCTCTCTCTCTCTCTCTCCCTCTCTCTCTATCTCTCTCTCTCTCTTGCTCTCTCTCTCTCTATCACACACACACACACACACACACACACACACACACACACACACACACACACACACACACACACACACACACACACACACACGCACATGCACACACACATGCACACTCACACACTATCCACTATCTGCTTTCACCCATGGCTGTCTACGGACTTGGCCTTCATCGGAGACCTGTGTGACAGCGTGATCCTCTTATACCTGATTCCAGTCTGTCATTTACACGCCGCCACCCAGAAATAGAGCCAGACAGACAGACACACTTAGTTAGTTATTTAGTTAGTTAGGTAGTCACTACACAGTGTACGGCACACATCGTTTTCTGCCCTACATTATGTACTCTGTCAATTACACGCTGCCAGCCAGCCAGAAAGACAGACAGACAGCCGGAGACACTGTTAGTTTTTCAGTTAGGTAGTCACTACACAGTGTGTGGCACACATCGTTTTCTGCCCTACATTGTGTACTTTGTACTATGCACTCAATGAGACAGCATTTCCGATGTAGCCAGATGGTGTGTGCGTGGTGCATGTGTTGGTTGACTACTCACTTTGTCTAAGGAACTTTGTGCTCTGGGAATATATAGCAAATACTCTGCGAGTTAATTTGTATAGTGTATTTTATACACAGTTCAATTTGCTTCTCACAAATATGAACTCAATCATAAAACAGCTGTCGTAATAAGAATACAACAATATAAATAAAAATGATCTATTTTCCCCACGTCAGCTCTTTAATTGTGTATTTCTCTATCTATCTATCTATCTATCTATCCTTCTATCTCTCTCTCTCTCTCTCTCTCTCTCTCTCTCTCTCTCTCTCTCTCTCTCTCTCTCTCTCTCTCTCTGAGTGCGTTGCAATATGCGACCTTGCCTCCTCCACTTGCCTCCTCCACTTGCTTCTCGTCATGATGACATCACTGACAACAGCATTATATTTCAATATCTTGCAAAAGCTCAATTGTAGAGTCTTTTTCTTTGCAATTGGGATGGTGAATGAAAAACAGTCCCTCAAAAGTTGTTGTGGCTAGGCTGACAGCTGGGAAACTGTTTTCTCCACGGAGGAGGGGCCAGGAGGCGGGACGAGGAGACAAGCGCAAGTGGAGGAGGCAAGGTCGCATATTAAAACGCACTCTCTCTCTCTCTCTCTCCTGCAGGTGGGGAGGGATCCAGCTATCCATGTGTGGGACATCTTGACCCTGAAGTGCCTCTCCCTCCTCAAGGGGTTTCACCAGAGAGGCGTGTGTGCGCTCGACTTCTCAGGTATGCACTGTCTGACAGTTCAGGTCAAGTTACGGTAATACATTCATTGCACTACATTACATTACACTTAGCCGATGCTTTTATCCAAAGCGATGTTACAGGGTATGTTTATAGATATTACAGGGTATTGGTTACAGTCCCTGGAGCAGTATGGGGAAAGGTACCTTCCTCAAGACCACTTCAGCCATGGAGAGAGAGGAAGGGATTGGTAAAGGGTGGGGATTAAACCTGCTACCCTATCATCTGCAGTCTGACTCCTAACCATTACGCCACGCCTGCCACGCCAGCCACGCCAGCCACGCCTGCCATATTCTTTCAGCCATCTAGAGTTTCCCCACGTATGTAGAGAGAGTGCGTTTCAGTCATGTCATGGCTAGCTGGGTGACGGTGACACCGGACTGGGTGTCAGTCTCGCTGCCCCTGTCAGCCAGAGTGGACTGCTGCTGCAGCTCAATCGATCTTGGATGAGCCACATTCTCATGTTAGGTTCTGCTCCACTTTTGAAATAAATTCAATTCAAAACAAGGCTTGGAAACAGCTACAGTTTAGCCTGATAAACCAGCCGTCCAGCAGTTGGCGCTGGTTTTCCAGGCTAGCTACAGGTCTGATTGTGCTAACATTTTATTACATTTCACGTTGTTGGCACATTTATCTAAAGCAACTATTATTCAAATACTATACATCACTATTATTCAAGATTTTAGGTACAGGGTGTTGGTTACAGTCCCTGGAGCTATGTGAGGTAAAGGTGCCTTACTCAAGTGATGAAAGTGTAGGGAATCGATGGAGGGACTGCACCACACTCATTTTTACCAATGGTAGCAGTGGGAAATGAATCTACAACCTTCTGCACCCAATACTAACTCTCTAGCACATCGCAAACTATGTCATCCTACATTGTGCCCCTTTAAGGAGATGGGCTTCAGGTCAGTGCAGGTTCGAATCCCCCCACCCCTCCACTCCCTACCATACTCAAATGCTGAGGTGCCCTTCAGCAAGGCACCTAACCCCATACTGTTCCAGGGACTGTAACCAATATCCGGTAAGTAACTGTAATTCACTTTGGATGAAAGCATCGGCTAAGTGTAATGTAACATAGCCCTGCCGTGGCCTAACAGTAGGGCACGCACCCTGGGTTACTATGCCGACAACCCGGGTTTGATTCCGGCCTTGGTCATTTGCAGATCCTTCCCCGTTTTTCTCTCCCCACTCATTTCCTGTCTCTCCTCCACTGTCCTGTCAGAAATAAAGGCAAAAAAATCTAAAAATGTATAATGTAGGCCTAATGTAATATTCACTCACAATTAAGCAGATAAGAATAGTAGCACAGCAGCAGTTTTGTTGAGAGTAAGAATCTAGAAATCCATACTAGATTCTGAGACTACATAGAGCGCTGTTGCATTGAATTGTGATGTTTTGTGATTCGACACCACGTCTTTAACATTTGCAACACACATTGAAAGGTCACAGAAAAGGTCATCTTCATTCTGAAGTCAACGGGGTTGCACTCCAGCTTTTGGATGTGGATGCTGTGCACCGCTGCTTTTGCAAATAACATCAATCAGAGATGACAACCTGCCCCCAGCCCCCCAGCCCTGCCCAATGCTAGATGTTAGCATGTGATTTTTGTATGTACTATGTGTGTTTTCCACCACCTGCAGGCAACCCAAAACACAGCGGGCGAACACACAAACAGACAGACAAACAGATAGAGTTCTTTCC
>NC_085880.1:19641027-19643527 GCF_034702125.1 Engraulis encrasicolus | reverse complement strand
GTGACCGTGGGCATCAAGCACATCAAGTTCTGGCAGCTAGCAGGTGGCTAACGCTAACACTACCAAAACACTCTTTCCAGTCTACACTGCAAGCAGTTAAAGATAGCTTTATTTTTTGACGAAGAAGCTCCCTTTTCCTCTTGGGCGCTTGCTTTTTTACTGGCTTATACACAGTTTGTTTTTCATTATCTCTCTCTCTTTGCTTTTCTTCCCCTTCTCTTTCTTTTTTACACAAATTTCATTTCTATAGATTTTCTTCATTTTGGATTGAATGTAAGCAAATACAATGTGTTCATTGACCGCTCATTTGTAGATATTTTGCCAGCTCTTGAATTAGCTCAATTTTGTGCTCCACAAATTGTGATAGGTCAGACTGCCACAGACAGACACACTGTGTGTGTAATCGCTGTGTAGGTGTAGTGTGATGCTTAGACTTAAATCCCTTAGCACAGAGCATCTCTTATGCTGTAACCCTGAGTGTTCATGTGTGTTAGCCTAGGCGCAGAGGTGTCAAAAGTAAAAGTAAATTAATGTTGTAAGTACAACACAAACACATGATATTACATAGCTGTTACACCAGTTACTCCGTGATACCTAACGAGGTACTGTAGATATACAGTGTTGTTAATGAAAAACACTAAAAACAAGAACCCATCACAAATTTTATCCAACCAGCACAGAGTTAGCTGGTCATGAGACAAGTACGCAGGTCTACTTTTTACTCAGATAAGTTACCTGTGTTGGGAGGAAACTGTGTTTCTTTTTTTTTTCACTTTTACTTTTCCTTTTGACACATCTGCCTAGGCGGCGGTCTCACCTTCAAGCGAGGTGTGTTTGGGAACCTTGGGAAGCCGGAGACCATGATGTCGGTGTGCTACGGCCGCGCTGACGACCTGGTCTTCTCCGGAGCGGCCACGGGAGACGTCTTCATCTGGAAGGAACCGGTTCTGATGAAGACTGTCAAAGCCCACGATGGACCCGTCTTCGCTATGTTCTCCCTAGACAAGGTACTGACCACATCACCTTTTGGAATGAGCTATTTATAGCAGTACCATTTATTAATAGTTCTGTCAGGTCTGTTAAAGTCAAGAAACAGAAGACATGAAATTCTTTATTGAAAATTTATGAATTAGATTTGGTCGGCATGACTGTTCAGAGGAGTCCCCTGGTATTCCATGTCAAAAGCAGAGATTCAGGAGGCAGCAGCAGCAGGGAATTCTCACCCAATTTAAGATTTGTAGAGCTAACAATTCAGTCTAAGTTATGTTGGGGCGTGCTCCATTTCAACAATAATAGATCCAGGAATTCTCACATAATATGTTTTGAAAGGGCATTAGCAAACATCACATACACATACTTCAATCAAACAAGTGTTGACACTGTGATTCTGTGCAGGGTTTCTGACACTGTGATTCTGTGCAGGGTTTCTGACACTGTATTCGTGTGCAGGATTTCTGAGTCTGACACTGTGTTTGTGTGCAGGGTTTGTGACAGTGTGTTTGTGTGCAGGGTTTTGTGACCGGAGGTAAAGATGGAGTTGTGGAGCTGTGGGATGACACGTTCGAGAGGTGTCTGAAGACCTACGCCATCAAGAGAGCATCACTATCCTCTGGATCCAAAGGTACACACACAGACAGACAGACAGACAGACAGACAGACAGGCAAACACACACACACACACACACACACACACACACACACACACACACACACACACACACACACACACACACACACACACACACACACACACACACACACACACACACACACTGACTCTTACTGTGAAACGGAGTGTGTTGATAGTATGTTCAAATGGCCAATGTCTAGTGATTTGGGGGTTTGGACAGTCTTTTGAGTTTTCCTTTGCAGTTTAGAGATGCATTCACCTGATAGCGTGCTGCCCCCTTTTGGTCAAAGGCAAAACATTCACTCCACACTCCCCAAATCCTCACTGTTACTTTGTATTGACATGTCTGAGATCAATCCTGATCCTATCTACATTGCATTACATTGCACTACATTACATTACAATGCATAACATCTACATAACTGATGCTTCTATCCAAAGTGGCTTACAGTTATTTATGCACAGGGTGTTGGTTACAGTCCCTGGGTTTAGGTATCCTCCCCAAGAGCACTTCAGTCATTACCTACTGGTTGGGGACTAGAACAGGGGTACTCAACTAGAGATTGAAAAGGTCAACTCACCAAATTTCCAATGTTTCCAGGGTCCGAAAAAGTCACCGTGTATTTAAAACTACAAATGACATAAAGTAGGTCTAGTACCATATTGGCTGATTATATGACCCTGTACATAAGACAACCAACATTACAGCAAATGTGTAGCACTGTGTCTTAAGGATTTAATCCCTTAAGACATTGCGTTATAAATTTGCTGTTACCAGAATGGCAATGACCAGGTCGTAGTGTATTACTAAAGGCCCCGTGCACTATCATAGTAGTGTACTACCCCTTTAATGACTAGGGGTGATCTTTC
>NC_085880.1:19628527-19633527 GCF_034702125.1 Engraulis encrasicolus | reverse complement strand
CCTTAGCAGTGGGCCTGAACCATTATACCTGTGTGTGTGTGTGTGTGTGTGTGTCTGTGTGTGTGTGTGTGTGTCTGTGTGTGTGTGTGTGTGTGTGTGTGTGTGTGTGTGTGTGTGTGTGTGTGTGTGTGTGTGTGTGTGTGTGCGTGTGTGTGTGTGTGTGCGTGCACATGTGTGTATGTGCACATGTGTGTGTGTGTAGGTGGGCGGTGCTGTGCCTTCTCTCTCTCCCGATGGGAAAGCCTTAGCAGTGGGCCTGAACCATTATACCTGTGTGTGTGTGTGTGTGTGTGTGTGTGTGTGTGTGTGTGTGTGTGTGTGTGTGTGTGTGTGTGTGTGTGTGTGTGTGTGTGTGTGTGTGTGTGTGTGTGTGTGTGTGTGTGTAGGTGGGCGGTGCTGTGCCTTCTCTCCCGATGGGAAAGCCTTAGCAGTGGGCCTGAATGACGGGAGCTTCCTGGTGGTGAATGCAGACACGCTGGAGGACCTCATCTCATTTCACCACCGCAAGGAGCTCATCTCAGACCTGCGCTTCTCACAAGGTGACACATGTCACTCACACAAACACGCATGCACACACATACACACATACACACATACACACACACACACACACACACACACACACACACACACACACACACCAGAGCATGGCAACCCGACCGAAGCCCGACGGGCCGGGTCGGAACCCGACGGGCCGGGCCGGACTCGGACAAAAAAAATAGAATATCTGTCGGACTCGGGTCGGACTCGGGCTTGAAGCAAACAGACATTGTGAAAAGTGTAAGCAACCAGAGGAAACGTTTCAGTTCATGCAAACGGCAGTTTTGTGATTAAAAAATAAGTAATTGAATATGCATAACTGAAAATGTTGGTAGGCTACTCCTGCGAGTGATTATTATTGGCTGTATGCACGCGCCAGTTACCAGTGGCAACATGGACGCTCACTTCAACTTCAACGCTCACAGTCAACTTGCTTTCTTAATAAGCGCCAAATCAACAGTTGTCAGTGAACGCGTGGTCTTTTGTTGTAGGCCTAGTGTATGCCATGTTTTAGCATGCCTTCGATGCTGTCTTAAATGTTGAACATAAAATGACGAAGTTTGTCACTGCATTGCTCGCCAAGGATTAGATTTCCAGCATGGAGTAGCAAGGAGCATAATATGGATTAAAGAAGACGCACACGCTACGTGGAGTTGCCTAAGGTAGGGGCGAAGAGGTTTCCTGTTACTATTTTGTCCGCTGTGACATTTCATGTCCTTCACGTAGGTTCTTAATTCTTGTCACTTTTACTGTAGGCTACAGTTGTAACTATGCGCGTGCAACCTTTCCTGATTTTATATTGACCGCATGGACATCAGGGGAAATGACATTCTCTTGGAGGGCCGAACAGGCTACTGTTCTTCGGGGTGAACTTATAGCCCATCCTTCAAGGAGCGGCATCTTCACCATGGCTCGCGGGGATTTATTTGCACTAACAGTAACGTAACAAATGCTTCCATAGGCGGGCTGACTGTTTCCAAAACGTAGCCTATTCGTTAGTTTTCGCCTTTCTTATCCTCTCACGCCCCTCCCATGCATTCGATCACTGCACCCAACATCTCTGGTCTAACCGAAAGAAACATAAGGTGCGCTGTCACATGTGTGTGTGTGTGTGTGTGTGTGTGTAGCCTACTATGCGTGCGTAACTAAATGACTGTAGGCTACTGCAAATTGCCTCATCCTAACGTCTTTGCCTATCCTGGCTATTTATCACGTGCTATTTTGAGTATGGTGGAGCCCACATAGAAAATCTTGCTTGCGCACAGGTTCTGTTGTTATTACAGTGGTCTCGGGCTTCGGACGGGTTCGGACACAAACATTTTAATTAGTCTCGGGCTCGGGTCGGGGTCGATCACTTTTCTGTCGGCTGAGGGCCGGGCTCGGACAGAAAAAACCGGCCCGAGCCACACTCTAACACACACACACACACACACACACACACACACACACACACACACACACACACACACACACACACACACACACACACACACACACACACACACACACACACACACACACACACACACACACACACACACACACACACACACCTCCTATAGCCTGTGACTGAGGTGCCAAGTGCTTCGACTTGTTTCCCAATATCACCTTCCTGACTTACAAGTAGGTTGGACTGTTCTGCCCCGCAAAGTCAAAGTGCAGTAACTATGTATTTAGTCAAAATAGACTTTGGCCTGAGAATGTTATTCATTCATTACACCTCCTTTATCTTGTGGTAAAGCCTTATGGTCCAAAAATGATACTGCTATGTCAAGTTTACAGTAACTACTTGTACAATATCCAAGGTTTTGAGGACATTTTCTCAGCTTCAATGTTGGCATAGTTACTGCATTTTGCCTTTGAAGGGCAGTGTTGCCATGGTAATCCACCAGTACCACTGAATGCCATTACGGTGTCTTCACAGTCTGAGTAGGTCAATAGATAACATCAGTGTTTCCCAACCAGGGGTACGTGTACCACTAGGGGTACGCGAGCACATTGCAGGGGGTACTTGGAAAAATATAATTTTAACAAATACATGGAGCTTAGTTACATTGGGATAGAGAAAGCGATATAAAACTTGACTTAGGGGGTACTCATGGCACAACGAAAATGCTTAGGGGGTACACAAGACAAAAAAGGTTGGGAAACACTGGATAACATGATGTGAGATTAATAAAGGACACATTCACCCATACAGCTTGATAAGGTGTGTGTGTGTGTGTGTGTGTGTGTGTGTGTGTGTGTGTGTGTGTGTGTGTGTGTGTGTGTGTGTGTGTGTGTGTGTGTGGTGTGTGTGTGTGTGTGTGTGTTTGTGTGTGTGTGTGCGTGCGCGCGTGCATTTGTGTGTGTATGCATGTGCGTATGTGTGTGTGTGTGTGTGTGTGTGTGTGTGTGTGTGTGTGTGTGTGTGTGTGTGTGTGTGTGTGTGTGTGTGTATGTGTGTAGATGCTGGTAAATACCTTGCGGTGGCCTCTCATGACCACTTTGTGGATATCTACAACGTGCTGAGCAGCAAGAGGGTGGGCATCTGCAAAGGAGCCTCCAGCTACATCACACACATAGACTGGGACACGCGCGGTGAGTAGGCCTACTCTTTTTTTAAACATGTTATTTTGGTGGCTTTTAAAGATATTTTGGACTTTTTCATCATTCTCAAGCAGGCAGGACAGTTGAGAGAGACAGGAAATGAGGGGGGAGGAAGGATCGGCAAAGGACCTTGGGTCAGAATCGAACCCAGATCGCCGGTGTAGTGTAACGGTGTCTTAGTACAATGAGCCACCGCGACCCTACCGCAGCAGGTCTTCTTGCAGACATACTGTACACACCTGCTGTATCTCAAATGACGTACTTGTGCACTTCGGGCACTGCGTTTCAGTGCGTAGGGCGCTCACACTGAGAGTTCAGTGCACTGAAAGTCGAAACTCTCCATCTACACTAGTACGCACCAAAGACTTCAGTGCACTGTGTGACACAAGAGTGCAATTTGAGACACAGAAATCAACTCCTATTGTAGCATATATGCCATATACTGTGTCTGTTAGCACAGCACTTCCTACACTTAAGTCACATGATGAGTTTGCTGACAGCTAACATACACTATGAGCTTCTACTCGCCAGAAATGAGCATAAATGTGTTTGATACAGGCGCAAGTTCTTCCATGAGGTATGTCTGCATAAATGAACATACACAATTTAAAAGCCTTTATCATTAACTGTAAAGTGCTGATCAAGCCTGGAAAAAATATGATGAGCTGTTCCACTAAGTCTGCATTAGAAATTTATGTACTGGGGGCGTTGTGGTGCAGCGCGCTGAGCCCCCCACATTTGGGCCATATTGCCCACGGGGACCCGGGTTCGAGTCCGGCCAGGGTCATTTCCCGACCCAGCCCCATCTCTCTCTCCCATTGACAGTATATAATGCTCTATCCCAATCATTTTCTGTCTACCCTTACACTGTCCTGTAATAATAAAGCCTAAAAAGCCCCAAAAAAATACTTTACAAAAGAAATTCATGTACAGTAAGAGTCAGAGCTAGAAAAATAAAAGCTGTCTTTGCCACCGTGGGTTTTCCTCCAATAGAAATCATCCACTTGGAACATGGTGTTCGGGGTGCTGTTCTACATGCTAATTTATTTCCTGCATTATCTGATTAAAATGTGCTTGTGCATGTTAAATCTTTAATCCGGCGCCTCTTCCAGGTAAACTGCTTCAAGTGAATTCTGGTGCCAAAGAGCAGCTTTTCTTCGAAGCCCCCCGAGGAAAGAGACAAACCATTCGTAACACCGAGGTAGGTGGAAATACTGCTTCATATCAGCAGGATTAGGGAATATTTTCCAGATTTGTTACTGTGCATTAATCTATCTACGAACATGGCACACATAAGAAAGCACCCTGAGAGAACAAGAGATTCTCCTGTGTAGGCATTTTAAAGTTGGCTTTGTGTATGCTGGTAATATCATTTTTAATATATATTGGTGCACTCATAATGTGTGGTCCTGTCTTTTTGTTCACATGTTTCTGTTTTTGGTCATTATTCTCTGTTTAATGCTACAATAAATCACAATATGCTAACATACATAGGACATACAGTATGTGAATGTGTGTGTTTATAAGACTCTGATCCTGTTACGGTAATACAGGAATACTGAAACTATTGCCGAAAAATGAATACACATTCTCTCTCATGTTTATTTCATGAATACATGTAAATGACAATGAAGGCAATTTCATTGAACATTTTTCCCTACAGAATTCTTCTCTAAAACTGCTTTTAAAACTGTAAATCATATTTATGTGTACAATGAAATTCGTCTGCACAACAGAAGGGTTTGCATTGTGACCGTAAATTGCATCATATCTGGAATAATACACAGCAGATGGGCTGTAATTAGCAATTACACATCCCCTCTGTAATCCAATGCTCCTCTACACCACGCTACACCACACAACGCTACACT
>NC_085880.1:19616027-19621027 GCF_034702125.1 Engraulis encrasicolus | reverse complement strand
CTCTCTCTCTCTCTCTCTCTCTCTCTCTCTCTCCGGCATGTTGGAAGGAAAGAGCATGGTTTGCAGTGCAGGCTATTGTTTTTTTTTTTTTAAGAGTTAAAGCTAAACGGAATGACGGGCCTCCTGTAGCTGTTTTCTGCTGTTTAGTTTGTGCTTGTGCATGAGGCTGTAGGCAGCTCTGCGTGCTGCGTGCTGTGCAGGGTCACCTGATTGAGTTCTCTAAATCTCTCCCTTGGCTTTGTCCTCCGCACACCAGGGGATCCAGGTAACGTGAGGCTTTACTCTGTTTCACTACGCTGCTACAGCAGCGCCTCTCTCTCTCTCTCTCTCTCTCTCTCTCTCTCTCTCTCTCTCTCTCTCTCTCTCTCTCTCTCTCTCTCTCTCTCTCTCTCTCTCTCTCTCTCTCTCTCTCTCTCTCTCTCTCTCTCTCTCTCTCTCTCTCTCTCTCTCTCTCTCTCTCTCTCTATGTTCCCTTGCTGTGGTGTATTGGCTCCCGCCAGGTGGAGGCGGAATCATGTTGTTACCACCCCACCCCACCCCACCCCACCCCCTCACTTCGATTCCTCCCCCCACCCCAGCTCACATTCATACCAATCACTTTCACACCTCTTCAATGTTTCGATTCCTTATTTCTTTCCGTTGGTTTGTTTTGTTGTAGTTGTTATTTTTGACCCTGGCTGAAGGTAATGCCATCTGGACTGCTCCTGCTCTGATCCCCTGCAGGTAGCGCTCTGTCACAGATCAACTCAGCTCAGCTCAGCAGAGAACAGCGCTCACATCCCATGCACTTCAATCATTCATTTGGGTCTGCTTTTACATTAAAATTGTGTTTTAATTTGAGAATCAAACTCAATATACTTCAATTATTACAATTGTTATAGGTTATGTACAGTATGTAAATGTTAGTGTGGCCTCCCCAATAACATGCTAATTCAGTTTTTGGAATGGTGTGATTGTGCAAGCCTTCTCATTCACCTTGGACTTGCACTAGGCGTTGGCCTGAAAAAATCTGTGCTCAAAACAAAGAACCTTGATCTAAAAAAGGATCTTGTTCCAAAATAAGAGTCTTGTTAAAAAAAAAAGAAGCCTAGCAAATATATTCTACTGTATATTTTCGATGAAAGCTGGCGCAATGTGACAGTGTGCAGCCTGCAGTGCAGACTGAGGACCAGCAGATGCTAACGTGAGCTCTCGCTCCTGCAGGCCACAGCTGGTAAAATACTACCCAGTCAGGGTGTGTGCAGATAACTAAAAGGAAATGATTAACGTCCACAACACTCTTCAATGCCCCCAAACAAAGTTTAATGGCATGACATTTCGGACGCTCAGTCCTTCATCAAAGCACAAAACTTAAACATTGTTAGGGGGCATCGGATAGCGTTACAGATCCTTATCATTTCTTTTCAGTTATCTTCTGTTTGGTCCAACACCTGTGCTACTGATGTGTGCGCATTCTCTGACTATGTGTGTGCAGATAATGCAATAGGCACTTCAACTACACACATGCAGCGCTAGTGTTATATATTAGCTTCTCATGCGCCACTCAATGTCCTCTGGGATAGTACTTTACCAGAGACTCCAAAACCCCAACCTTGTGCTTGATATACACATTACCTCCTTGTTTTTTACATGACCATGGACACGTTGGTTGTAATGGTACAATGGTCTCCATCGTCATTGTACACTTTTCCCAAGACACAAGGACGTTTTCTTGCAGTCCCAAACTGTTGAATGTGTGGTTTAACAGTCTCTCCCTGTCTATCTGTCTGTTTGTCTGACCATCTTCACATGTTAAGGTTTGTTATCTCTCCAAGTCTTCTGAAAAAATGTATTATGCTTGCACTAGTGTCATCATATTTAGTCAGTAGATATATTTCATGACTGTGCTTCAGTCACATACTGTGCCACTCCAGCTCAGTGATGTCAGCTATAGTTATAGAACACCTGTCTGTCAGAACACCTGTCAGAACATCTGTCTATTAGCATTGCACATTTTCTCCTCTTCTTCCCCCTCTTTTCCATCCCTTTGTCTCTGTTTCTCAACCAAACTTTTTGTTTTCTCTGAACATTTACGATATAATATTATATAATTTCTCTTTGTTACATTTTAATATAATGTTAATCGTTCCTGACATCCTTATTTAGTAGAGAGCAGAGAAAGAGTAGAGAGATTAAGAGCTTTGTTTGGCGACTTGTTTGTCTGAGTTAGTGATGTACAGTTAACACTAAGACACAAAAGAAGGCCCTGCATCCATCATAAACTGAATATGCTATGTATGTCCTTGAGTATGTCTTTGAAGTAATGTTGACAAATATTGGAAATGTTAACTCTATGTACATAACTTGAAATACTTGTACATAGTACTTGAAATAACATGATTAAATATAGCAAGACTTAACCACATATTTGGCTTTATATTAATTGTAATTTCAAGTCTTTTATTGCTTTACCATACTATTGTAGACTGATAATGTTAAAATGGGTCAGTAACAAAGCCCATATCTTATCATTGTTCACCTTTTATGTTGTCATGCTGAAAATGGCTGACTTCTTTTCAGCAAAGTAAGTCTGGTCACCCAACAGTACAATAAACACATGATACTCAAACCACCATGGCTCAAAGTGTACAGAGAGATGGTAGATGTTTTTGGTCCGTTGGGTTCGTTTAGAATTTTAGTATGTTATTCGTTCAGGCTTGCAAATGTTCATTTACTGAAAGTCAAAGAGTAAGCGTTCCACTTTCTGTAGCAAGTAAAGTCTCATCCGAACTTGTCAGTTTCTGACTACCGTTGACCACACTGCAATTTTTGACGTTGAGGGCATACCTTCCACGTCGCATGTTGACTATGTGGCCTAAACCTAGACCTTCCCCTAACTCTAGCTGTCAGTGAAGTTATGGTGCCACAAGGGGGCGCCTTTGAGGCACACATCACATTTTTACTCCAAAAGCACACATTAGACATTAGACAAAAATGGCAGTCTGGTCAAAGGTAGTCAGAATCTGATGAGTTGGGATGATACACTGTAGTCTGTAGTTGTACAAACTGAAGGTATTTGTAGGATCCTCTTCCCCTATCACTTGCCCTGCTTTGACGTTGTTGGGTAATGTTGGTGGCTCTACCTCAGGGCACGCTGTCCTATCTGTCAGGAACTGCAGCATTACACCAACATGACAGCTGAGGAGAATGTTGAGTTTGAATAGTAGACAGGTGTGTGTGTGTGTGTGTGTGTGTGTGTGTGTGTGTGTGTGTGTGTGTGTGTGTGTGTGTGTGTGTGTGTGTGTGTGTGTGTGTGTGTGTGTGTGTGTGTGTGTGTGTGTGTGTGTGTGTGTGTGTGTGTGTGTGTGTGTGCGTGCGTGCGTGCGTGCGCGCGCATGTGCTCATGTGCATGTGTGACTGTGTGTGTGTGTGTGTGTGTGCACGCGCGCGCATGTGTGACTGCATGCGTGCGTGTGTGTGTGTGTGTGTGTGTGTGTGTGTGTGTGTGTGTGTGTGTGTGTGTGTGTGTACCCGTGTGTGTGTGTGTAGCTCTACTAAAAGTCTGGTCTCCATAGGCCACCTGTCAGCCGAGCTGCTCCCCCACCAGACAAACTGCAGAGGAACAACGTCACCAAGAAGAAGAAACTGGTGGAGGTGTGTACCTGTGTATGTGTGCATGTGTGTGTGTGTGTGTGTTTGGGTGTGTGCGTGCATTTGTATGACTTGTTGTGTGCAGCAGTGTTACTGCGTGTTTGATTAAAAGCTGAAATTGCACATTCAGATCAAGGTTCAAATTCAGCTTTTTTTCAATTTCAATATCTTCACATGTCCTAGTAGGCGTACCAAGGAATCAAAAGCACATTTGTCATGGTTCCATTCAGACAGGACAAGTGTGTGAGGTATTATGTTCTAGGTTGAGTTGAGTTGGTGTATGAAATGCGCTATATAAATAAACTTGCCTTGCCTTGCCTTGCCTTAGGTTGTCCTAACCCTAAACAGAATGCGACAAAAGCTCAGAACCTGTTACACAGAGCAGCAACGACTTCTGGTGTCGCTACTCTTGTAATGTTCGGTGTGTTCGGTGTAACAAGTGACATTGTTGTGGCATACACCGCACGCGACAAAAGCTCAGAACCCTCAGAGCAGCGACGGCTTGAGGCGACAACATAGAGGTAAAGTAGGGAGGTTACCAGGGTGACAGCATTGGCCAGGCCCGGGACAAAATCAACTGAAAGGGCCCCCCTCCTATACCGTATACAATGAAATTAGGACCCAATTCTGGGGCCCCTTTCTCTCTGGGCGCGGGACAACTGACCCCTTTATCCCCCCGCTGTCAGCTTCCCTGGAGGTTACATTCAGACATTCCGATTGGCTGCTGCGGCTGCCGTCGAATCACAACATAGCGTAGCACCATCATAACAAACTGCAACTCGTGTTGCCCAAATCACTTTAGTCACCGGCTCGTCTGTACAGAGTCAATTATTTCTGGTGTCGTTGTTGCTCTTGTAATGTTCGGTGTGTTTATTGTAACAATTTTACATTGTTGTGGCAAGTACCACGCTACTAACCTGCTAACCTAACTAGTCCAGCTTTGCTGTTTGTCGAGATGGCTAATATGCAAAGATATATTTTGAATCTGACTACTCTGTGTCATCCATTATCATTTCAATGGGAGAATTGGTTCTCTGTATCTACTTAGATCACGTGTAGATCACGTGAGGTTCTCTATGTGTTTCTCAGGACCTGGTCTTAGACCACGTGTTTGGCTTTCGTGGGTTCGATTGTCGCAACAACCTTCACTACCTCAACGACGGATCAGACATCATCTACCACACCGCGGCCACAGCTCTGGTCCACAGCCTTAGCACAGGTGGGGGATCACACACACACAAACACACACACACACACACACACACACACACACACACACACACACACACACACACACACACACACACACACACACACACACACACACACACACACACACACACACACACACACACCACTCTGATCCATAG
>NC_085880.1:19506027-19613527 GCF_034702125.1 Engraulis encrasicolus | reverse complement strand
CTCCACTCTCCTCTCCTCTCCTCTCCTCTCCTCTGCTCTCCTTTTTTTCTTCTCTTCTCTTCTCTTCTCTTCTCTTCTCTTCTCTTCTCTTCTCTTCTCTTCTCTTCTCTTCTCTTCTCTTCTCTTCTCTTCTCTTCTTGTCTCGTCTCGTCTCGTCTCGTCTCGTCTCGTCTCGTCTCGTCTCGTCTCGTCTCGTCTCGTCTCGTCTCGTCTCGTCTCTTCTCTTCTCTTCTCTTCTCTTCTCTTCTCTTATCTTCTCTTCTCTTCTCTTCTCTCTCTCTTTCTCTCTGCCTCCCTGTAATCTGTTGTTCTGTGTGGAAAGGGTCGAGCCCCCTCCACTGCCCCCTTGGTAGCCATGTTTCTGTGACGAAAAGCAGCTACAAGCCTCTAGCATCTACTGTCTGTCTGTCTGTCTGTCTCTCTCCAGTATAGATACCATCGACAAACACCCTACCGTACCTGCCTGTTCTTTATGTCCTTCATTGATATTTTTCAACTGTTTGCTGATGAAAGTGGTGGAGACAAATATCCTCGCTTGAATGTTGCTCTTTTCAGCTTTGTTCAGTGAAGTTTTTTTCTCGGTCTGTCAGGCAGGCAGTGTCTATATCTGTCAGTAGCTGGTTTATCTGTCTGTGTGTTGTAACTTGTGCTATTCACTATTCCGTCTTTCTTTCTGCAGCTGTCCCTGTCTCTTGTGTGTCCTTACTTGTGCCTTTTAAAGGAACAGACCACCCTTCTTTGATTGTCACATATTTGTAGTATTTCCAAGCATTATTCATGAATGTGCATATCATTTTTGTCTGTGTATTTGCATTGCCTCATTACAGTATAGTATAACCAAATTAAGCATAGCAATGCAAGTCTATGGTACAGAATAAAACATCATCAAATGTACTTATAAACCACTTTAAAATTAATACAAAATTAACCAGTGTGCAAAACTGCAATTTAATTACGTATAGTGATCACTTGTGGCTTGATGCTAAAGTTACCAGTTAGTTCCAGTGATTATACTAAGCTATGCTAATAATTCTGATCCAATAAATCTAAGTACTGAAATCACTGAGAAGAAAATGATAAGCACATTCATGAATAATGCTGGGAAATACTGAAAATATGTGAAAATCAAAGAAGGGTGGTCTGTTCCTTTAAAACTGCTTCAGATTGTAGTGCCTGATATCAGTCCTCCATGTATCAAGCATAATAAATAATAATAATAATAATACTTTCGTTTTATATAGCGCCTTTCAAAACACCCAAGGACGCTTCACAGAGTGTTGTGTTGGAAAGTGTGAGTGTGTGTGCGCGTCAGTGTGTGAGCATGTGTGTGAATGCGTGAGAATTTCACAGGCCTGCCTAAAATGTTTGCTATTCCCCTCAGAAGATCCCAAAAAATATGTAATGTAATGTTTCCAATTCACTGGACCCCTCGTGCTGGAAAGGCCCCTGTAAAGACCTCATGCCTATTTTCCACTAGTCTGCTTCTCTGTGCGGTTCACGCAGTCACAGCTGTAGGCCCCATAGCCCTGTGACAGACCTATCCAGTAGAGTTGTCCCTTAATCCCTCTCTGCAGTGCCTATGTAATAACTGTACTGTCGCCTAAATTGTAATGGCTATGTCTTAATTTGTTACTTAAGGCTCTAATGTCATAGCAATGTTGTTATGATGTAGTTGAGTATTTTCAGCGAATAGTGAATAGGCCCGCTAGCGACCCCATCTGCACTAAGAGGCTACTCCCTCTCTGCAGTGCCTATGTAATAACCTTACTGTCACCAAAATTGTAACGATCAAGTAAAGACTAACTTTTAACCAACTTGTAAAGACCAAATTTCTAATCTGTTACTTTATCCTCTCTGTAATGTCATGTAGCAATGTTGTTACGATATACTCAAGTTGTTTTTTAGCAAAGAGTAAATGGCCCTGCTGGTGGGCCCATCTTGCCAAAGACACTACAGATTTAGCCTGATTATCATCGACGTTCAAATCTCTTCAAGACTTGGTCTGCTCAAGAGCATAAATTGAAAAATGAAAAAAGGTCGCGCAATGCATAGGTTTCTTTTATTACACAGACGCGTTTCGGCGAGGAAGGCAGAGCGCCGAAACGCGTCTGTGTAATAAAAGAAACCTATGCATGGTGCGACCTTTTTTCATTTTTCAGTCTTACAATATTTTGGTCTGCACCCTTAAAAGGAAGAAAAAAACTGTTGGGTGACGCCTGCTCCAACCCTTATGAACTGCTCAAGAGCATAACAATTAATATTTCCCAAACGGCATGGCTGACCCACGTCCCTTGGGTTGCTTATGGTTGTTTGCTTAGCGACAAAGTGGGAGAAGTTCCCGCATTTTCGGGAGCTCAGAAAGTACTTCCATTGCTCTTGACCTGACTAGTTGCAGCGCTGAAAGTGTTGCGTCACTAGGAGGGCACAGCCTGGCTACTACAGACTGGCCATTGAGCCTATACTCTGTCCTCCTCCTCCTCCTCCATCCATTCATCCAGGCACCACTCCGTCCATCCACGTGTGGGATGCGATGAGCAAGCAGACGCTGTCAGTGCTGCGCTGCGGTCACGGTAAAGGAGTGGGCTATGTCAACTTCAGCGCCACGGGAAAACTGCTGCTGTCCGTCGGGGTGGACGCCGAGCACACCATCACCGTGTGGAGATGGCAAGAAGGTGAGGTCAAAAGGGCAGATCATGTACACGCATGATGTGAGTAATACCTACACGTGCTGGACCGAATAGATGACAACTGAAATGAAATGTTCTGTTCTATGGAGCATAGAATAGAGTTGCGTGTTCTATGGAGCATAGCATAGAGTTGCGTCTTCTATGGAGCATAGAATACTGTTTCGTGTTCCATGGAGCATATAATAGTGTTGCTTGTTCTAAAGAACAAAGAGTGTTGCATATTCTACAGAACATAGAATAGCGTTGCATATTCTACAGAACATAGAATAGCGTTGCATGTTCTACGGAGCATAGAATAGTGTTGAGTGTTATTTGGAGCATAGAATAAGGTTGTGTGTTCTGCAGAGCATAGAATAGTGTTGTGTGTTCTATATGGAACCTAGAACAGTGCTGCGGACCTTTATCATTTCCTTTCAAGAAGGTGAGACCACCCACCTAATCACAAAAGAGAAAGGAAAGGAGAGATGCTATGGATGAACAAATATGTTATTACAGGTCCATGGAGAAAAAAACAGATGTCGTCAAAACATGCACAAACTATAAACTGATGTTTGTAGCTTGTTGGTTGATAAAAAGAGAGTACAAAGTCACATGTTCACATGAAGTGCAATTTTCCTTTTTAAACTCCCAAAATGTACTGTATGAGTTTGTTTTTTCACCATTGTTCTTAGTATGTGATAGTGTAACATGCTTCAAGCTCACGACCACGATTGTGTTTTCAGTGCATATTCTACTTGCAGAGGGAGCAACATGAAAAATGTGTGTTCGTGTGTGCGTGTGTGTGTGTGTGTCTGCCTGCCTGCCTGCCTGTCTGCCTGCCTGTGTGTCTGTCTGCCTGTCTGTGTGTCTACTCTAGGAGCCAGGGTGACGAGTAAAGGGGGCCATGCCGACCGCATCTTCGTGGCCGAGTTCCGTCCCGATTCGGACTCCCAGTTCGTGTCGGTGGGCATCCGGCACATCAAGTTCTGGTGGCTGGCCGGGGGGGCGCTGATGTACAAGAAGGGGGTGCTGGGGAACATAGTGGAGGACGCACGCATGCAGACCATGCTGTCAGTGGCCTTCGGTGCTGTGAGTGGACAACTTTTGATTTGTTATTTGGGGTTTTTTGTGTGTGTGTGTGTGTGTGTGTGTGTGTGTGTGTGTGTGTGTGTGTGTGTGTGTGTGTGTGTGTGTGTGTGTGTGTGTGTGTGTGTGTGTGTGTGTGTGTGTGTGTGTGTGTGTATTGTAATAAGTAAGTGTTTAAGTCTTTTAAAATCTGCCAGCCTGTCAATAGCCTATTCCAAATTATTTGGATCTTGTACCTTAATGCTTGTCTCTTGGGTCCAAATAAAAGTAATCAAGTGTGTGTGTGTGTGTGTGTGTGTGTGTGTGTGTGTGTGTGTGTGTGTGTGTGTGTGTGTGTGTGTGTGTGTGTGTGTGTGTGTGTGTGTGTGTATGGGGGGGGCAGGGAAGATGGGTGACAGGAAACAGGTTGGATTCGAACCTGTGTCCCCATGCACCATGTCTCCCAATATATGGTACGATCTGTTATTGAGCCATGCCACAGCATTACTAGTGAAAGTGGGAACACTGGCATGAAAGCCTTCATTAACTTTCAATTGTTTTCCCCTTTCTGTATAGTTATGTATGTAGATAAACTGTATTATATATTCTATCATGTGATGTTTTAATTGTGTGAGTCATGAGCCTTTAATAAAAATCTATAATGTCTCATTGCCTCTCTCCCTCTCTCTCTCTCTCTCTCTCTCTCTCTCTCTCTCTCTCTCTCTCCCTCTCTCTCTCTCTCTCTCTCTCTCTCTCTCTCTCTCTCTCTCTCTCTCTCTCTCTCTCTCTCTCTCTCTCTCTCTCTCTCTTTCCAGAACAACTTGACCTTCTCGGGTGCCATCAATGGGGACGTGTACGTCTGGCGTGACCACTTCTTGGTTCGCGTGGTAGCCAAAGCCCACACAGGGCCCGTCTTCACCATGTACACCACGCTCAGAGACGGACTCATAGTCACCGGGGGCAAGGAGCGACCGTGAGTTAAAACACACACACACACACACACGCACACACACACACACACACACACACACACACACACACACACACACACACACACACACACACACACACACACACACACACACACACACACACACACACAGGGCCCGTCTTTACCATGCTCACAGATGGACTTATAGGCACTGGAGGGAAGGAGCGACTGTGAGTAGTGCATTACTGAAGGGCCTGTGTTATGTCATAGTAGTGTGGTACAATGGCAGTTAACTTTTCAATGTTTACTACAGCGTTCCATTGGAGTAACGGCATGCATTATGAGGCTACTGTACATAAATATCTCTGACTCTCTATGTCTGTGTGTGTCCCTATCGTATGTGTCTATATCTGTCTCTATGTCTGTCTGTGTCCCTATCGTATGTGTCTATATCTGTCTCTATGTCTGTCTGTGTTTCTATCTTATATGATTATCTCTGTCTGTTTCCCTACCCTATGTTAATATCTCCAACTCTGCATCTGTGTCCCTATGTCATGTGTGTGGTGGGCTTGTCTTGTCAGGACGAAGGAGGGTGGTGCGGTGAAGCTGTGGGACCAGGAGATGAAGCGTTGCCGGGCCTTCCAGCTGGAGACGGGCCAGACGGTGGAGTGTGTCCGCACGGTGTGCCGGGGAAAGGTGAGGGGCTTGGAGCGTTGGGCTGCAGTGCACACATCCACAACACACACACACACACACACACACACACACACACACACACACACACACACACACACACACACACACACACACACACACACACACACACACACACACACACACACACACACCTTTGGGGGAAGGTGAGGGGTTTGGAGCGTTAGGCTGCACACATCCACAACAATACATTACATTACATTACATTGCATTTGGCAGACGCTTTATAACCAAAGCGACTTTCAGAAGAGGACATAATCAAGCCAACATCACAAGCAAATACAAAGTGCACAGGAGATATACAGAACAACAAGTGCAATTACAAAGAGGGGTTAGTTTTTTTTTTTTTTTTTTTTTTATAATAAAGAGGAAATAATGAGAACACACACACACAAACACACACTCACAAACTAAACTAAACTAAACTAAACATAATGTCAGGATTCTGCCCTGGGGCAAGGCCAGTTCAATCATTAGTCTAGTAGATTCTCTCGAAAGAGGAATGTCTTTAGTTGTTTCTTGAAGGCTGCAAGAGAGGTGCTTAGTCTTGCTGCCTCTGGGAGACTGTTCCACCACTTGGGAACCACAACGGAGAACAATCTTGACTGGGAGTACCTAGAGCGACTGGATGGCAGAGCCAGACGGCTTGTGCTGGATGAGCGCAGATCTCTTCCAGTAACATAAGGCGTTAGTAGGTCCTTCAGATAAGCTGGGGCCGTTCCTGTGATGGTTTTGTAGGCAAGGGTCAGTGCCTTGTGCTTGATCCGGGCGGCGATCGGTAACCAGTGCAACTCAATAAATAGAGGAGTAACATGGGTCCTTTTGGGTTGATTGAAGATCAACCGTGCCGCCGCATTCTGGATCATCTGCAGAGGCTTTAGCGCACAAGCAGGTAGACCTGTCATGAGTGAGTTGCAGTAGTCAACGCGGGACAGGACCGTGGCCTGGACCAGTCGTTGTGTAGAATATTGTGTCAGCACAGGTCTGATATTCCGTACGTTGGACATCTGGATTCGACAGGTCCGGGTGACCGAGTTGATGTAGTTGGAGCATGACAGCTCATCATCAATCATGACGCCAAGGTTTTTGGCGACTTTGCTTGGGGTCACGATGGTGGAGCCTATCTTGAGGTTGATGTTGTGACTGAGCGGCTCTTTAGCTGGGATCACCAGGAGCTCTGTCTTGGCCAGGTTCAGCTGTAGGTGGTGGTCCTTCATCCATGTTGACAAGTCGGTGAGGCAGGCAGAGATGCGTTCCGAAACCGTGGTGTCCTCTGGACGGAACGACAGGTACATCTGGGTGTCATCAGCATAGCAGTGGTAGGAGAACCCATGTGTTTGAATGACACGTCCCAGGGAGGATGTGTATATTGCAAACAGAAGGGGTCCCAGCACTGATCCTTGGGGTACGCCTGTGGAGAGGGTGTGAGTCGTAGACAGCTTCCCTTGCCATGACACACTGAAGGTGCGTCCAGAGAGGTAGGAGTTGAACCATGAGTGGGCAACGCCTGTGATTCCCATGGCTGTGAGTATCCTCAGGAGGATCTTGTGGTTGACTGTGTCAAAGGCTGCAGATAGGTCTAGTAGTATGAGGACCGAGGATAGTCCTTCCGTTCTTGCAGTCCTTAGAGCTTCAGTCACTGAGAGTAACGCAGTTTCAGTTGAATGTCCACTTCTGAAACCAGATTGTTTTGGGTCAAGTAATCCGTTCTGGTTTAGGAAGTTGGTGACTTGCTTTGCAACTGCCCTTTCTAGCGTCTTGGATAGGAAGGGAAGCAGTGAGACAGGTCTGTAGTTTTCGACATGAGCAGGGTTCAGTGTAGGCTTCTTCAGTAGTGGTGTCACCCTTGCTTGTTTGAAGGCGGAGGGGACAGTGCCGGAGGAGAGTGAGGAGTTCATGATGGATGTGATTGCTGGGACCACTGTTTGGGCAATGTCTTGAAGAAGGTTCGTGGGCACTGGGTCTAGTAGGCAGGTAGTGGGACGGCTTCTTGTGATGAGTCTGGAAACGTCTTCTTCAGAGAGCAGAGTGAATTCATGAAGTGTTGCAGGAGTCGCCGTGTTTTCCAGGGGGGTGTCTTCTGGGCGGGAGGGTGGTTCACAGAATTGCTTGCTAATATTTGCCGTCTTTTCCGTGAAGAAGGTGGCAAAGTTGTCCGGGTTAAGGTCTATGGGTGCAGGAGGGGGGGGAGGGTTGAGCAGTGACTTGAATGTAGAAAACAACTTACGTGGGTCTGTAGTGTTGCTGATCTTGTCGTTGTAGTAGGTCGTCTTGGCAGCTGTTACAGAGGCGGAGAAGGAGGCTAGTAGAGATCTAAGTTTTTCGAGGTCAGATGGGTTGCGGGTTTTGCGCCATTTCCTTTCTGCCGCTCTGAGGGTGGTACGTAGAGCTCGGATGGTCTCTGTCAGCCATGGTCGCGGTTGTGAAGGTCTTGCAGGTTTAGTGACTAGTGGGCAGAGGTTGTCGAGGCAGGAGGTCAGTGTGGAGCTGAGCGAATCTGTAGCAGTGTCAACATCGAGTGAGGAGAGCACAGTTGCTGAGGGCAAGGCATCTGCCACCACTGATGCAAAGCTAGTGCGTGACAGGTTGCGTAGATTCCGCCTATATGTGACCAAGGGAGGGGGGGTGGGTGTAGGGTCGGGTAGGGAGGTGGTGAAATGGAGGAAAAAGTGGTCTGAAACATGCATTGGTGTTACCTTGATGTTGTCCGCTTGGCAGTCCTTAGTCATGATCAGGTCGAGCTGGTTACCACTCTTGTGTGTCGGGGGGCAGCTGGCTAGTTGAATGTCAAATGAGTTCATCAGGGCCTTGAAGTCTGTGGCGTACGGCTTCTCTAGATGTATGTTGAAGTCGCCGAGGACAAGTAGGGGGCCGCCTAGGTCCGTGATGGAGGAGATCAGCGTATCCAATTCGTCAATAAAGTCGCCCAGTGTTCCTGGGGGACGGTAGATCACAAGTACAGACACCTTGATTGGGGCTGTGACTTTGATTGCATGGTATTCCAGGCAGCTGTAGTTGTTGGCAGGCAGCAGGGGGGCATAGCTCCAATGCTTGTTGATAAGGATCCCTGTTCCGCCTCCTCTTTTCTTCAGCCGACTGGTGTGTGAAAATGAGTAGTTAGCTGAGAGTGCTGCTGGAGTGGCTGTGTTTTCAGGCTTCAACCAGGTTTCTGTTAGTGCCAACAGGTCAACAGAGAGACTACTAGCATAAGCAGAGATAAAGTCTGCTTTGTTGACAGCTGACTGGCAGTTCCAGAGACCAACAGTGAAGGAGGTGATTGAAGTTGTGTTCGGTTGTAGTGGCTGAAGGTTGGCCAGGTTTCTGCGTTGGTTGGAGGGTTTGAAAGGCCTGCGCCTTCTGCAGATTACTGGGATTGTCTGGAAACACATTGTCGATGTAGGTCAGCAGTGAGATAAAAATGTGCCTTACGTGTCGTTGCTTCGGTGGAGTTGCACAGGTAGAGTTGCTTGTCTTGTCACTCGTCGGTCTTAGCACGAGGAGGGCTGCCGCTGCCCAGCTGCCGCTGGAAGCGCACTTACTTTCCTAATATGGGCGTCTGTGCCACTCAATGAGCACTGTCCCCAGCAATTAGAAAAACAATACCTAGTTTCTGTGGGTGTGGCCCTGATAATTGCTCACCTGACGCCTTCCCAATACTACAGCTGACTTTACTAGAGCATGAACACAGATACACACAATTGACAATTTCTTTTACAGAACACAATTAGTAAAGATGTAGCAAAATACACTTACTGGCTGCAGTCACATGTACCCTTGCCTTGTCAAGTGAAGCAGGCTTGTCCTACACCTTAGCACTTAGCCTGGCTATTTAACTCTTGGGTTGAGGTGAGTCGCACTGCCCCCAGCAATTAGAAAAACAATACCTAGTTTCTGTGGGTGTGGCCCTGATAATTGCTCACCTGACGCCTTCCCAATACTACAGCTGACTTTACTAGAGCATGAACACAGATACACACAATTGACAATTTCTTTTACAGAACACAATTAGTAAAGATGTAGCAAAATACACTTACTGGCTGCAGTCACATGTACCCTTGCCTTGTCAAGTGAAGCAGGCTTGTCCATCACACACACACACACACACACACACACACACACACACACACACACACACACACACACACACACACACACACACACACACACACACACACACACACACACACACACACACACACACACACACACCTCTGGGGGAAGGTGAGGGGTTTGGAGCGTTGGGTAGAGCAGGTCCACAAGAAAACAATAATCCAGGTGTCAGACAAAAGTGGTTGAGCGTGTGAGAGAGTGGTCTACACACCTGGGCAAGAACTCCTAGAAATATAAACTTGAGGAAGTTCCCGCAGGTGGATCATTCTAAACGTTTCCGTTTGTTTAATGAAATACAGTTTATATTTTTTTGAACTCATGCCCGGTGTGGGGAAAGTAAGGGCACAACGTTCACGTAACCAGCTATACTCTTTTATATGCAGTTAGCTTAGTGTAGCCCCTTAATGCACACTGTATCTCCAGTGGCACGCTATAATAGTCGTTGAAATGTAACTACCATAGTACTACAATGCTGTGGCACAACACAGGCCCTTTAGTAATGCACTACGACTTGGTCACTCATTACCATACTGGTAACAACAAAAGCCTGTGTCTTAAGGGGTTACTTACAATCTTTTGGCCTCCAAAAACTTTGCATACTATTCAAAGTGTACAACACACTCCCTGTGTGTGTGTGTGTGTGTGTGTGTGTGTGTGTGTGTGTGTGTGTGTGTGTGTGTGTGTGTGTGTGTGTGTGTGTGTGTGTGTGTGTGTGTGTGTGTGTGTGTGTGTGTGTGTGTGTGTGCGTGTGTGTGTGTGCGTGTGTGTCTGCGTGTGTGTGTGTGTGTGTGTGTGTGTGTGTGTGTGTGTGTGTGTGTGTGTGTGTGTGTGTGTGTGTGTGTGTGTGTGTGTGTGTGTGCGTGTGTGTCTGCGTGTGTGTGTATGTGTGCGCGCACATGCATACGTGAATGTGTGTACCATATGTTTGTCTACTGACTCAATTCTCTTTGTTCATCTTCATCAATTTCTGACTGTCTGTTTTAAACACAAAGTTTTTAAAAAGGTAATGTTTATTCAGCATATCCTCTACTGTTAACTGCCTGTAGCTAGTGCTAGTGATTTAGTTACAAATGTTAAGTGTCAAGGGTAGCCTTTGTCTGTGTCACTCATAGAGCAAAGTAATCCATCTTATATTTCCCCTTTTATCTCATTTATCTAGCACTACAGAAATAAAAGCTGTTAAAACAGCACAAATCAGTAAGATGGTATTCTGGCTTGTTTTTTCTTGAAAGTGTAGCTGTTAGTCAGTTAGCAACTTAGGTAGTTGCCAATGAGAACTTGCATTGCAACCAAGAATGTAGCCATCATACTGTAGTTAGCAACTACAGTTTTGAGAAATGCACCTCTGTATTCCCTTGCTTCCTACCATCTAGGGACCACAATGGAAATAAGCCTTCAGGCTTTTTGTGTTATGCCCGACTATTTCTTTCTTTTAATGTATGGTTCAGTTGCTCTACCATGTTTTTGCATCAAAATAGTCAAATAAATGCATTCATTCATTCATTCACCACCCTGCCCCCCAACCCCACTTCTACCCCCTCCTCTCTTCTCCCATCTATTCCCCTGGCCTATCTGCTTTTGTAAAGCGACCTTGGGTTACTTGAAAGGTGCTATATAAAACCAAGTTATTATTATTATTATTATTATTATTATTATTATTATTATTATTATTATTATTATTATGATCTTGTCAGGGTAAGATCCTGGTGGGGACGAAGGATGGCGAGATCATTGAGGTGGGGGAGAAGAACGCGGCGTCCAACATCCTGATCAACAGCCACATGCAGGGCGAGATCTGGGGCCTGGCCACCCACCCTGCTAAAGACGTCTTCATCTCCGCCAGCGACGACGGCACCATACGCATATGGGACCTTGTGGACAAGGTGAGATGAGGGGGCGTAGTGGACAAGGGGAGATGAGTAGTGGACAAGTTGAGATGAGGCCTTGTGGATACAGAGATGAGGGGACTTAGTGGAGAAGTTGGGATAGGGCCATCCTCATATGTTACCAAGTGGATAAGGTCAAATGACTAGTGGACAAGGTGAGATATGAGACCACATGGATAAGGTGACATGAGACCTAGTGGATAAGTTGGGATGAGGCCTAGTGGATAAGGTGAGATATGAAACCTAGTGGACAAGTTGGGATAGGGCCATCCACATCTCTGAGACCCAGTGGGTAAGGTGAGATGTCCAGTGGATAAGGTAAGCTATTGGACCTAGTGGACAAGTTGAGATAGGAACATCCTCATATGTTACTTAGTGGATAAGGTGAGACGATGGGATTATCTGTATGTGGGACCTAGTGGATAATGTATTAAAAATTGATGGAAATTGTAAAATTTATGAAGCAAAGTCACCATGCTTGTTTGGTCTAGAGGGTTATTTACAGAAATGTTATTTACAAAAATGCAGGAGGACGCAGCATACGGTAGGACAAGAGGACAGGACAGATGTTGCTATTGGTCATCTTTACTAGTCTTGTCCAGTGGTACTACCAGTACTGAAAGTAATTATCATTTTACAGAGCTCTAGATTTTTACTGTCCCATTTTAGGGTATATTCATGTGAAATGTTATGTACTGTAAGCAAAATGTCTATGTCTTATTCACTGATACTACCATAGACTAAATGTTGTGTACAATCGAATTGTTATGCACTATAGTCACTATGCACAATTTAATAGTAGTCAAGTCAAGTAGTCTTATGGGACAGTGTAATTACTAGCCTCATGCACCATCCTACGTACTTCCGCCAAGAGACTTGGCTCCGCACTACGTCTGGTACCTGTTTTCTGTGGAGCGATGTTGCCGGTAGGATTTGGCCGGTGTTCTGACAAACGGTCCTACATTGTAATTTTATCCTACGGTAGGATGTTCTGTCAGACATGTCTGTTAAATGGTCCTACATCGCCAAAGATAGATGTCTGACATGTTGGTTCAACAAATTATCCTGATTTTTCCAAAAAATTCCTTTCCGCTTCCTGCAATTGCGTCAGATCAAACAACCTCCAGACCATGAATACAAAATGAAATGGTAGTATTATGGCATGGTCAGGACCAGGCTATGTAATTACAGTATTGTTATCGAATTGATTTTACATCGATTTACATTACACCTTACATTACACTTAGCTGATTTAGCAATAAAACAAAATTAGGCCAACACATTGAAGTGACGGCATGCTTTCTCTAATGGCAGAAATTGCTGAACAAAGTGAGCTTGGGCCACGCGGCTAAGTGTGCAGCGTACAGCTTGGACGGGGAGATGGTGTCGGTAGGGATGAAGAACGGGGAGTTCATCATCCTCCTCACCAACTCACTGAAGATGTGGGGCAAGAAGAGGGACAGGAGCGGAGCCATCCAGGATATACGGTACACACACACACACACACACACACACACACACACACACACACACACACACACACACACACACACACACACACACACACACACACATACATACACACACACAAACACACACACACACACACATGGCATCTAGGATATACGGTACACACACACACACACACACACACAGACACACACACACACACACACACACAGACACACACACACACACACACACACACACACACACAAACACACACACACACACACATGCCATCCAGGATATACGGTACACACACACACACACACACACAGACACACACACACACACACACACACACACACACACACACACACACACACACACACACACACACACACACACACACACACATACACACACAGACACACACACACACACACACCATCCAGGACATATGGTACACACACACACACACACACACACACACACACACACACACACACACACACACACACACACACACACACACACACACACACACACACACACGACATCCAGGACATATGCTACACACATACACACCCATACACACACACACACAACACAGGTCCTCAACACACACACATGCACACACCATCCAGGACATCCGGTAATTAACGCGTGTGTGTGTGTGTGGGTGTGCGTGTGCATGTGCGTGTGAGTGCGTGCCTGCACGTGTGTATGTGCATGTGTGTCTGTCTATGTCTGTGTGTATGTACAGATCTCTGTGTATGCATGTACTGTATGTCTGTGCATGTGTGTGTGTGTATGCACGTAATGTGTACGTATGTACGTAATGTATGTGTACTGTCTACTGTTTGTCTAATTGTCTATGTCCACACGTAAAGTCCATGTCTATGTCTGCATGGGAAAGTAAGAAACATAATTTCAATTCTTTGTATGAGCAGGGCATGTAAAGAAATTGACAATAAAACCGACTTGACTTGACTTGACTTGACTTGAACTGTGTGTGTGTGTGTGTGTGTGTGTGTGTGTGTGTGTGTGTGTGTGTGTGTGTGTGTGTGTGTGTGTGTGTGTGTGTGTGTGTGTGTGTGTGTGTGTGTGTGTGTGTGTGTGTGTGTGTGTGCGCGTGTGTGAGCAGGTTCAGCCCAGATAAGCATTTCCTGGCGGTGGGTTCTGGTGAGTGTGCGGTAGACCTGTATGACCTGACACAGGGCCCCTCGCTCAACCGCATTAGCTACTGCAAAGACATCCCCAGCTTCGTCATCCAGATGGACTTCTCAGCCGACAGCAAGTTCATAGAGGTACTGTAAAAATACTCTCCTCTCCTCTCCTCTCCTCTCCTCTCCTCTCCTCTCCTCTCCTCTCCTCTCTTCTCCTCTCCCTTCTGTCCTCTCCCCTGTTCACCTCTCCTCTCCTCTCCTCTCCTCTCCTCTCCTCTCCTCTCCTCTCTTCTCCTCTCCCTCCTGTCCTCTCCCCTGTTCACCTCTCCTCTCCTCTCCTCTCTTCTCCTCTCCTCTGTTCTGCTCTCCCATCCTGTCCTCTCCTCTCCCTCCTCTCCTCTCTTCTCCTCTCCCTCCTCTCCTCTCTTCTCCTCTCCTTCCTGTCCTCTCCTCTGTTTTCCCCACCTCCACTCTCCTCTCCTCTGCTCTCCTCTCCTCTCTTCTCCTCTCCTCTCCTCTGCTTTCCTCTCCCCTCCTCTCTTTCCTCTCCTCTCTTTCCTCTCCTCTCTCTCCTCTCCTCTCCTCTCCTCTCCTCTCCTATCTTCTCCTCTCAGCTCCCTCCTCTCCTCTCCTCTGCTCTGCTCTCCTCTTCCTCTCTCTTCTCTGCTCTCCTCTGCTCTACTCTCCTATCCTTTCCTCTGCCCTCCTCTCCTCTCCTCTCCTCTGCTCTCCTCTCCTCTCCTCTCCTCTTCTCTCCTCTTCTCTCCTCTTCTCTTCTCTTCTCTTCTCTTCTCTTCTCTTCTCTTCTCTTCTCTTCTCTTCTCTTCTCTTCTCTTCTCTTCTCTCCTCTTCCTCTCTCTCCTCTCCTCTCCTCTCCTCTCCTCTCCTCTCCTCTCCTCTGCTCCGCTCCGGACATGCGGATACCGTTGATGTGTGCCTCAATACTGTATGTGAGGGGGGCATGTACGTCTGTGCAAACTCCAAATATAGTTCAAGTCGGTAACCAAGTTAAGAAATTGAGTTCCACTGCAAAGAGCTGATGAAACCCAAGGGAGAGAAACAGGCAGAGAAATTACTCATTACCAAGAACATACCTGTATTTCGCACGAAACACTTAAAAGCCTGTTACAATTACACATTAAATCTTGTAAAGATTTAATTACACATTAAATCTTTGTTTTATCATGTCATAGGCAATACAACGTGCCTAGTGTCTACCATACTTACTGACAATAAAGTTTCTAACTAACGAACATTAATTTACTCACTCCCATTTTCCTTAGTCGTGAGCATAAATGAAATAAAGGTGCTATGGTTATATGTCATCCAGAGGGGGACAGTGTAGGAAATGATGAGTTGCAAATTGGAAGCTATTAACACGTTTACAAATAGTCCATGTGTCCTAGCTTTAAATTAATCTGATATAAAATCTCGAAACCCAAAATAGCGATGTCAGCATTTACGATATAAGTGTCATAGTTAAGGACATACAGTATAATATCACGACATATTATGTGACCTTACTTAATCTTACTTCATATACTGTAACAATTTAGCACACAAAAATACAAGGAGAACTGGGACTATATTTAGTTGGCTACATATATGGCAAGTCTTGACTATTTATAGTCGACGTACTTGTAATTCACAAACGCCCCAGACACAAGAGCCACAAACACTGCACTTCCTGTAGTTTATTTCACACACAATCAAAGATGGCCGCCTGTTTTGTTAAAAGCTTACTTTATAGGTCGAGATTGATTCTGGTCTGGCCTTCTGGTCTTTTTGTCTATTTTCTTGCTGTGTGACGTGAAGTAAGTAGCTCATGGTGTCTAGTGTCAGTCTGCAGGAGAGAGCGGGGGTGGGGTGGGAGAGGGGAGAGGGGGTAGTGAGTCAGGGAGCCACATTTAGCTGAGGTGCCCGGAGGTTGGAAATAGGTGTCCCTTTTTTCGTTGGGGGTGGGAGAGGGAAGGTTTGCTGTCATTGCAGAAGACTAACAAGGAGGAAGCAGGAGTAAGGTTCCTTGGCTCCCAGAGGAGCTCAATCTCCCTTAGGGGGAACAAGCACACTCTTATTCCTACAAGTGTGTTATATGCTGAGATTCAAGTACTGGCTACAGAAAGTAAAATCTCTCTCATGTTGTTCTGCTAACAGATGACTAATTCATTTGAGTTCCCCTTCACAAATCATGAGCTCAATCTCTCCCAGGGGAAAACTCTTATTCCTACAAGTGTGTTAAATGCTGACATTCAAGTCCTGAGTTTTGGAACCATGCTCTTCTAACATGGGTTGCCAGATGAGAGTGATGATTTCCAGCCCAAAAAATGCTCAAAATCCGCCTTGAAGCACTAAAGGCTGCTGCTCAGAATTCCTAGGAGGTCAAGTGCAAGCCAAATGTTTGTCAATGCTAGGGTACCTACCTGTGCAGCTGTGCTGCGTAATCTTATGTATAAATTCATGTGCAGGGCATCTGAGTCACAAAACACCCTAGTTGCTGTCCTGACCAGCCCTAAATGTAGCTCTGTGAGACTCTTCTCAAGCATGTGGAATCACTGGCGAGCATGCTTGTATGTGGGACAATGACTTGATAATTATGATATATCTGTGTGTTTTTTTTCCCCTTCTTTTTCTTTGTCAGTTGTTCCAGGTTTTTGTTTGTTTGTTTTTTTTTGTTTTGTTTTTAAGATATGTACTGTGTTGTGATGCTCTGTCTTTTTAATGTGATATGGATCCCCCTGGGTCTGGAATGAAGAATGAATTGAATTGAATAAATCCCGCCCAATTCTATTGATTTCTCTGGGCAAAATTGGGCGGGTTTTCCTGCAAAGTGCCATTTTTACCCGCACACGGCCATCCTAAGCAGCCCAATTGGGCGGGAAACAGCCCAATCTGGCAACACTGCTTCTAACATGATGACTTCCCTAATTGCTTTGAGCTCTCTTCACAAGTCATGATCTGCTGAATATGAGTTGGTTGGATCACATTTGTGGCACAGGCCTTTTAGTTCTAGAACAGTAACACTGTAGAATACAACAGAGGTAACTTTGAAAGTCTTTCTGTTATTTTAGACTTATATTTATGTAGCTGGCACTCTAGTATATTTACAAGGGCCGCCCTTCTGGATAGAAAGGTGTAGTGGGGGTAGACGTCTTCCTCAAGGGCACCCAGGGGGATGAGTGTCATTTCTTTAAACCCCACATGTTTCCTCGTGTCAGAGGAACTGACCTTGCACCTACCCAGCAGGGCTTGTCACTGGCACCGGCCAACCGGCCAAATGCTGGTAAAACTTGGCTGTGGCTAGTAATACTTTGAGTGTCACAGGCCAATTTGGCTGGCAGTTTATTCCTTGGTATAACATACGCATCATAGTCTATATTCTATTGTTTGCCCTTTCTGTATCAATTGTTTGTATTTAAGTTCAAGAAAAAGCTCAGTAACTCAGTTTCTATTTGCTTGATATACTTCCATGTAGAAAGCTATACACTTCATCTTGCTTTAGCTCCTCATCTTCTGAGGTTAGACGTACGCTATCATGATTAAGATAAAACAACAATATAGAATCAGTGGCTAGTGGAATACCTGAATGGCTAGAGACTCTGAAAAACTACAGTGGCCGGTGGGTGAAAAAAATAATGTCAAGCCCTGCTACCCAGTGCCAAGAGCATCTCCTTAACCATTGCAGCACAAAAAAAGCCCTTGGACCACTGAGGTCTAGTTAGAAAAACTGCAACAGGCCCAACCAAATGTTTTTTCTATGTTTGTTATCAGATCAGATTTTCTGAGTATCAGATTTTCTATGTTTGATTTGGAGTTATCGAATCACATTTGTTGTTGATCCAGCAAAATGGTAAATGAATACCGAGCGAGCTAAGACCTGTGGTTATCTACTGTGAGTGCGGGCAGCAGACCACAACTGATGGCCTGCAAGAACTCACAAAATTGTACACGGACAGATTTTATTTTTCACATTTCTCTGCTATGCACAGTTTGTTTATTTCATGATTCATGTCAAGACAAGAAAGCTTATGAACACTGTTCACATTCACAGCGTTTTACTCGCAAATGTGACCAGTGTGCGGGAGCTTTCTTGTCTTGACGTTGGTGGCCCAGGTGTTCCACTCCAACGCACCTGACCAAAGGAGGTGTGCAAGAATGCTAAAAAAAGAGTATTTTTTATAAAATGTATATCATCCTCACGTTGATTCCCACTGAGCACTGTGATGGCCATGAACAACTCCATGCATGAAAAAGTGACTTACATCAGACAGACGCTTGTTGATGTGCATGGTGTTCTGTTTGCTGCAGGTGTCGACGGGCGCCTACAAGCGTCAGGTGCACGAGGTGCCTTCTGGGAAGGTGGTGGTGGAGCCGGCGGTGACCGACAGGATCACCTGGGCCTCCTGGACAAGGTGTGCGCTCCCTTTCTTTCCCTTCCCTTCCCTTCCCTTCCTGCCTTTATCCCCACCACGAGTACATACTCCCCTGTCCACTCTCATCGCGAGTACGCACTCCAATTCAAAACCCCTTATTTGGCTTCAAAGGTTCACAGTCTATTCCTAATCTAGTGTGTCCTCCTCTCCTCCCGTCGCTACTGTCATCACTATGGTGTCTATGGCGACTCCACTGTCCTCTCCCTTCCTGCCATTGTCCTCATCACAAGCACACACTCCCATGTCCCCTCCCACCGCCAATACATACTCCCCTCTGAACACACACACTCCCATGTCCCCCTCCACCGCAAATTTTGGGAACACTGATGATGGGCTAGACCCGAAACGTTTGCTTCCCACTTTTTGTTTTGGCTTCTCTTTATGTTCAGCTTTTAATACAGTTTCACTGAACAGCATCAAGCTCCTGTGTGCGACTCTTTTTTCTTCACACTGCATTTTTGGTTGGGAATTACGCATCGAGCGAAACTTCTCAAGTAAGACAAAGGCGCGGACGCCATCTCTACCTTCGCCCTCCCACCGCGAATACATAGCCTACTCCCCTCTGAACACAAACACTCTACTGTTCGTATTCCGCCATTATCTTCATCACAAGTAGCCGGGCTCCGCTCTACTGGTGGCGCAACACCTTCGGCTCAGCTACACACAGAAGGTCCAGGAGCTTGCTCAATCCCGCTACAGCGGGATCTCCACCCACTTTGTCTGGAACCAATCAACTGAGCATTTCCAACCGTCCTGGGTAGAAGCGTGTTCAAGGCAGTGACGTGGTTTAATCAGAGAAGAAATGTTTGGTTTAAACTTCGGCCCTGCGCGGGTGTCAAGTAGCCTAAAGTAAGTGTCACCCGATCTTGAAGGAACTGATTAAAAATGACATGTCTAGTATCTAGTACGTATGTCTAGTGTTTTTTTATTTTGGTTTTTTTTACTGCAAAAACTTTTCCTACATTTTCTACAATTCACTCTAAAGTTTTTGCTTTTTGGGACTTAATTGAGGAGAAAAGTTTGCTTTGCTTATGAATTTTTAAATTCATGAGTACATGACAACTATTTTGTATATCTTGCATCTTGGACCTCTTCCCTAGTCAGGCCAAGAGCAATGTAAATATTGTTTCTGATCTCCCGAATAAACGGGAGCTCCACCCATTTTGTCAGACACCAGTCAACCAGTTGAAAACCTAGGGAGGCGGGTCAACCATGCCATTTCGGGAACGTTAATTGTTATGGTCTCGGTCAGACCAAGTCTCAAAGACGTTTGAAAGTCGATGATAATCAGGCTACGTCTTCCCCACAGCATCCTGGGAGATGAGGTGCTGGGGATCTGGCCACGGAATGCAGACAAGGCCGATGTCAACTGTGCCTGCGTGTCCCACGCCGGCCTCAACATCGTCACCGGGGACGACTTCGGCCTGGTCAAGCTCTTCGACTTCCCATGCCCCGACAAATTTGTAAGTTCAAGTAGGAGTGGGCGCCGCTTATGGACTGTGTTGTATTCATTATGTCTTTGTCGGTTGTAAAATGCACTTAAATTTCCTCTTGGTCCTTGTCTGAGATGTCTTTAAAAATCTCTCACGCAAAGATAGTGGATGTGGATATTGTATTGTGTGGGAACAAATTGAAGATATTATTAGTGGTGGCTGTCTGCACTGTATTTTCCCTGACAAAGAATCAGTAGACGAGTAGATGTTCTCTGTCTGTCTGTCTGTCTCTGTCTCTGTCTGTCTGTCTCTCTCTCTCTTATTCTCTCTCTCTGTTATCTCTCTTGTTCTGTATATATTTATCTCTTCCCAACTCTTGTGAATGCAGGCCAAACACAAGCGATATTTTGGTCACTCTGCCCATGTGACCAACATACGCTTCTCCTACGATGACAAGTACGTTGTCAGCACGGGGGGCGACGACTGCAGGTATATGCCAAGGAGATGATCATCATTCAGAGCTAATGCCATATCGTACTTAAAGGTTCACTGTGTAATATTTTTAGTTGCTGATTTCCAGAATTAATGCTGCCCATTCACAAATGCTACCTTTTTAACAAATACTTACCACCACCATAAAATTCTAAGTATTCGTTATGACTGGGAAAATTGCACTTTTCCTACATGATAAGGGGGATTTTCTCCATGGTCCTCCATTTTGCATTTTACGAAATAGACATGCTTAGCTGCAAAACTTACTTAACTTTGGTCATACTAGTAAATATTGGATTATTATTTTGTATGTATTCATGAAAAGATCAAATTTGGCAATAGGCAGCACAGTTTCAATGAGCAGCATAGCTGCAATACCTACTTTACCATCAATACCATCCCACACAGTGCACCTTTAATAATATCTAACTAACAACATTTAAAACACAGTGACATTTTAGACAAGCTGTTGGAAAGCATTTGAGATTCATGGACTCGTCTCGTATGTTCATGGGTGTTTTTCTCTTCCAGTGTGTTCGTGTGGAAATGCCTGTGACTCGGAGCCCATGTTGCCCAAAACCTCAAGTGTCTGGCTTGACATGCTGCATACGAACCACCAATCACGTTCAAGGATATGAATGGGGATGCTGGGTAGTGGGGTGGGGTGGGATGGCGGGGGTGTGTGTGTGTCTGGACTGGGAGTGGGGCTGTCCCAGAGGAGGAATTTGACTGATGGATTATTCAATTGAGTTTCAATTCAATTGAATTTATTGTGTCAGATTGTGAGAGATGGTTCTAGAACATGCCCAGTTTCCAGTGGTGATTCGGTGGTGTGTATAGAAAGATAAATACTTGTTTACATGCATCTGTTTTACATTGGGAACAGTAAAGGGAAAATTGGTTGCCATTATAGTTTTTGCTTCTTTTTTTTAATTTTTTTTTTTAAAAACAGAACATTTCTAATTTTAGTTTCATGTTGTGTAAAGATTTACTTTTTATCATGAAATGTAAGTGCCTTTATGAATATTTTCATTTTTTTGTTTTCATGAATCAAGGTTTCTTGGTTGTTTTGTAAACTCAAGGTGCTAATGGGTCATAAGATTCCTTCACAGTTTTACACTAATCCTCACAGCCACAGCATATCCAAAACCCATGCACGCTCTTCTCTCAATATCAAATCTACTGTATATCAACCTTAAGCAGGCGAGGTGGCCAAGGGGGCAATCGCCCTGGGCCCAAGGCTACAGGAGGGCCCACTCTGCCTTGCTGAATCATTTACAAAACATGGTTTTGGGATAAATAACAACATATTTTAAGAGATTTAGAGGTGAACCTTCGTCCCTGATATCAACACACAGTAGAATATACAAACAAATGATTGAACAGAAGCAAGTTCTTCAAACAAACCCCATCACCAAATACAATTACATATTGCCTTCTGCCTGCTGATTTAGTAGCAATTTAACTTATTTCTGTCATTGAACAAGAATTACATTATACATTCAGAATGATTTCAGTTTCCTGTACACACTAAATGTGACACAAATCGGCAGATGCAGAGTATCAGAGGGAGAAAACAAGCATTTGGTTGATGAGAATAACGAGCAATGCTCGTCAGTGGCGTGGCGTGTGAGCGGTTTAGAAAAACGGTAACTGTAATCTATGGACAGCTATGCATTTAAAGCCTACACTCACAGCCCTAAGAAAGTTATTAATGTGGAAATTGTGTCTGAACTTGAACATTTTGTGTAGGTTATAGTTATTGTGGATATTGTATTGTGTGGGCTTTACAATGCATTCATACTGTAAGTGGAAGCACTGCAGCATACTACTGTTTGCAGAAAGGACATATTTTCACTCCTGTCTTACTTGATTCACATTTATGAGTGTAAAACAAAAGTTTTGATGGTTTTCAGAAAATGCTAAATAATTCACATGCAGAATTGCTTGTAGGATGTGTCCGAAATGCACTGTTTATGGTCTGCAAACATGTAGGCATTCTTCCATGCGATAGAAAACATGTATGTGTAATGTTTCCAGGAAAAGGGTGTGGTGCTTCAGAGGATCATTTGAACATCTTATTGTGGACAGTTAAGGGGACTTGTAACACCAAAGTTGACTATGCAGTCTTAATTCAGAAAAGGTATTTATTTACGGAATTGATAGGTCACTACCAAAGGCAGGTAAATGTGACATCTCGGAAGTGTGATGTGACAAACTAATGTCTCAGCTTAGTAAAGTCCAGGTCTTAATTTGTCATAGTTCAACTGTCCAACTCTCAACGTTGCCTTTATGTTTAGCCAGTACTGAATTATCACTGTAATGTTTAGGTCTACGTGTGGCAGCAATATTACGTCAATATTGTTCTGTGTGTCTGTATTGAATATGGATGTCCTGCATTTTTTTAATTCAAAAAGTCTGGTTGGTGTTAAAATTATTTGTACCATACTGTAAATTTAAAGAAATGTTGCTCAGTGCATGGCTTTATTTTTTAAATCTGAGTAAACATGTTAAAAAGAATGAAACTGGATTTCACGGAATGAATGAATGACACATCATAGTTTTGCTTTTTATACCAAATATCATAAAACCATGAATGTGAGGTCTGTGTCTAAATGTGCTATATATATATATGAACTAAATAAACAAGACCAGAATGTTTACAAACAATCCTCATGCTGATTTCTTTAGTGTTGCAAAGGAAAGTTGGGAAAAGACAGAATGACATACCATAGGAAGTTTTCCCAGATGTTTAAATCATAGTAGTTCATGATGAAATAGCGATGCCTATGCTATGCAGCGCACAGCATAGGCCAGTTTGATGCATTCTGGTTAGAATTCTCCGGAATATTCTAACCGGAATGCATCAAACTGGTAATGTGCGCATGTGTGCTGCATAGCAAAGGCATCACTGCTTCATCATGAATGAACCCAGAAGTACACTCCCCCGGCCACTTTTTAGGCACTTATTAGGCACACTTTCACAACTGCTTACAACTGCTCATTGAAGCAAGTTTCTAACCCACCAGTCGCATGGCAGGAACTCAATCCATTTAGGCTTGTAGACATAATCAAGACCATCAGCTGCAATGCAAACCGAACCTGCCTTGTATCAGTTGATATGGCGGAGCTATAGGCAGGGCGAGCAGGGCATTTGCCCTTGGACCCAGGGCATTCTTGTATTGGTGGTGGTGGGGGCCCTTTTATGACCTTGGTAGGCCACATGGGGGGCCCTGTAAGTGTTTTGCCCTGTGGCCCTGTGTGCAATTATTCTGCCATAGGGTCTAGGTCTAGGGATATTTTCTTGGCACACTTAGGGCCCCTAGTACCAATTCAGCAATGCCACAGCCTACCTGAATATTACTGCTTGCATTTAACCCCTTAGTGCAGAGCCTATGTTATAACCTTATAAAACTGTAACGGCTATGCATTAATCTGTAATGTCATAGCAATGTGCTTATGATGCAGTTGAGTATTTTCAGCAAATATTGAATAGGCCCGCCTGTGACCCCATCTGCGCTTAGAGGCTAGAGCATTTCTGAAGGCAAATGCGAGTTCAACCTGGTACTAACACATTTCATGGGGGTGATGATTTTCCAAAAGTGAAAAATTGCAGAATTGTGACAAGATGCAACATTGAAAAAATAATTTGTTGTGTTAAATACAATTTTGAATATTGTTAATACTCCTTTTTATAGTTGGTAGACATGTTATCCGACCTTAACTCCTTGCTAGTAATTACAACACTACGTAAATGTTCCTTCTGGGGGTGGGGACATAGCAACCTGTACCCCAGGGCACCCAGGTCCTGACACCAGACCTCCCACTGGTCCGACTCCCCCAGGACTGCGGCTGTTACAGCTCTGTGACACTAGTAAGAACAAGTTGTCTATTCAAGGAAAAGTTTCACAACATGAGAATACCATCCAGGGTTTCAGTATAAACTGCCAGACACAAAATCGCAGGCTTCTAGTAACGCTTGCATGGTTTCTACATGACTTGTCAGATGTAGCTCAGAACCTATTGACAAAAAGTGTGAAGATAAACACACTGAACAGAACCTGAAGCTTGGCAAGGTAAGGGGTATTAAGAGCGGAACTCAGGGCACATGGTAGACCTCCGAATACATTTCAGTACTTCAATTCCTGGTACTGTAAAGTCGAAAGACTCTCACATCAACAAGTAATTAAATGCTATCGGATTACATTATTTTAATGTAGTGTTGCCCATATTCACAATGACACCTTTCAAGAGGTCAACCTTTGATAAGCTTAGTATGTTATTAAAATGAACATTACAAGGTTTAGGGATTTTGGGTTGGGTGGTTTTATTATCATGTTTGCACCCATCTACAAGGGATTGGTCTGATCAGTAACCCAAGCACTTAGAACAAGCCCCTTAATGACACAAGTGGACAACAAAGCTTTCCTCTAGAAGCTTTATTGATACTTGTTTACATTTCACAATGCATTCCACAGACAAATTCTCATTAGAGTTCATAACAACTGTATGAAGAATCATTCACAATTAATAACGTTACTTGCATAACAAACAATGCTTTGAATTTTCCAAGTTTACATTAGTCTGCAGCTTTTAGATATTGGGTCCACAGATAGACAGCATATATATAGTTATTGTAAATTAAAAGTCAGTCTGTAAACGTGTTCCTTCTGAGTTTAACTAGGCAGCTGCAATGGGATGAAATGATGGCTTAGTCAATGCAAGGGTTTTTTTTTCTTCTGGCAAAAGGTCTAAAGGGCGTCTAGAGATACTCAAGCATGGTGTGGTATGAAGCAACTTGATGTGGCTAAAGTCACGAGCCACAGTCAAGACCTAGGGCCTATACTAAGAAGCTGGTTCAGGAGTAAACCACGTTAAGTTAAGAGGTAAATCATCTAATAGAAGAAGAGTCTGGAGTCCTCACTCCAGGCTCTTCTATTAGGTGATTTAACCTGGACCAGGAGTAAACGTAACCTGTTTTACTCCTGAAGCAGCTTCTTAGTAGAGGCCCCCAGAGAGCAGTGTGAACCTCTACGGCAAACGGGTGTCAGACGTGGCCGTCACTTGGAGAAGAAAGCATATATGACTAGAGACAATTGGATGACGAGTTAAGTTAAGTTAAGCTGGACCTTCAAAAGTCCTTCGACAGTGCCATGACTCGCAGGCCGGTGCTGAGGCCTGAACGCGTTGCGCGCCATAGCGTTATGCACAAATGTGGACTTCAAAAACACCGTTCTCACATCGTGCTCAGCCATCACAAACAATAAAAAAAGAAGCCGGGACTGGGTGATGCACTTCAAAAACTCAAGTTTGTTGTATAATCAGTTGCACTCAAAAATAAAAATAAAAAGCCAGCCAAAATTTGATAAGCATATGGTTTGTCTCTAGACATATATTATTATAATGCATGTCTGGCCTTGTCGGGCCACTATACAGTCAATCAAGAAAACAGGAAAAATCACAAGATCACTAAACCATACCAAAAGCATATGGACAAATGCTCAGTACTTGCCATCATGGTACCATTCATCCCTTCCTCTTAAAAAAAGATGAAAAAAGAAAAGATAAAACACTAAATTGTGAGACACTACAAAAAAAGAGAGAGAGCGAGAAAGCGAAAGAGAGACAAAGAGAGAGAGAGAGAATGAACCGGCTCATACACACCACCAGGACAGTTTAAAGTGAAACATACTCCTTTTGACAATGAGAAGGGACTTCCTCGATTTCATCAGACACTAGCGTCATGTTTATTTCTTTGTCTTCTGATAAATAAGGAATTTCATGTAGTTTCATTTACAAATGGCTACACTGATGAACTAGTGTTAAAAACCAAAAAAGAAAAAAAAAGAAAGAAAAAAAAAAAGGAAAGAAAACCCCCCCAAGTGAGTCCTGGCTTGTTTTATTTATTTTCCACAGGGCGTCAGGAATCTCTTCGTGGTGGAAAACACTTGAGAGAACAACAGTGATGAGGAGGGCTTCAGATCCCCCGCCACACCCCCAACACTTCCTCCAATCTCACACACACACAGTCTCAGGAGCAGCTGGCAGCGCCTCGTGCCCCACTCCACTCCACTCCACACTACTCCACTCCACTCCGCTCCGCATGCCATGTCACCTTCACTCTGCCTTCTTCTTCAAGCCAGGGACTTTCGCCTGAACCCTGCACAAGCACAAACCACACACACAACCACGTCAGCATAAACAATACAAACCACACACACACACACAACCACATCAGCATTAACAATACAAACCACACTAGGATACGGGCCACATACACCTTCACCGCAATAACGAGACATCTTCAACAAGAGGGTATAAAAGTGAAGTTTTAAATAGGTCGCCTACTAGTTGTGTTTGCCCATGTCAGGATGATGGTCATGGGAAGCGCAGCACCACACATGCTCACCATGCCATTTGCTCACCATTTTGCTATGAGGGGGCACCAGGGTGTTCACCACCATGGAAGGTGGTAACAGCCCCGACTTTGGGAACCACTGCGTTTCACTTGGTAGACTGAGTGGGAGGGGGGTGTGGGGGCCAGAAAATGTTGTGTTTTAAAGATGCAATTTCCTCCATTCTAATCAATTTTAGGGTGTCGAATGGCAAATCCCATCTGACATCTCACTCCCTCAGATTTTTTATGTACCTTAACAATTTATTTCCATTATTTGGTTTATTGAGTTTGACTTGACACAAATTTCAAGCATTTCACCAAAAATTCATGGTGCATTTTCACAACCTTGAAAACACCAAATTGAAATTCAAGCATTTTCAAGGAATTCAAGCACTAGTGGGAACCCTGCAATAATAAAATAATCCCCAAAGTAATTTTCTAGGGAAAGTCATTTTTTGGACCCCCTAAAGATGCCACTCTTTGCATATGCCATAATCCAAATGTTTACCATTGCAGGATCTAGTCAATCGAAGGTTTACAGGATTCTACCAAGAATGGAAGCATCATCAGGAGAGAATTTGTTCTTTTTTTTTTTTTCAAATAGAAAAAAAAAGTTGTGTAAAAACACGAGTTGAGCGATAAGCATCTTCAGTATTAGTGGCTTTGTGTGAGCTCACATGACAAGCATGGGAAGAGCTCCACTGCAGCGGATACATGTGCCAAATAAATACAGTACAAGGGCCTTTTCTTAGCAAAGGATACGCCTTCCGTGGACTTTTCATTGTAAAATAATGGCAACAAATAAAGGTTTACTTACTTTCCAACAACATCTTTGATCTGGTTGTTAATCATAGCCAACTGCTGATCAATTTGTGTCTGCAGAAGGAGAAAGCATATTTAAGCATGTTTAAATAAACAAGCATGTTTAATAACATAAAATAAACATAACATGTCTAAAATGTGTCATTGTCCCAAGTTTTCTGCCATTTTGTCTCTTGTGGATCTCTTGAGCACTATACTAAGTTAAGTACTAAAGCCCTAAACAGAACTTTCCGAGTGATAGCCGATTGCTAACAGAACATCCAGAGTGATTGTGGTGTGAATCTAGGCAATTTGCTGAAACGTCATGTGCATAGGCTATATGATTTAATTGGGCTTACCTGGTGCTTTTCGTATACAATTGGACAACTGAATGCCGCAATCAGACCTAAAGGAAAATAAGAATAATTAGAATAATCACATTCACAAAACCACTCTCTTACAAGTTAAAAGAAAAACAAACAATCTCAGTGTAACCCTTGACTGAGGCAAGCTATGAAATTCATCACTGATTCAGTTGCAATGGATGTTTCCAGTAGGTCAAAGGTTTACAGGCCTATACTGTATAAACACCAGACTTTTTAAACATTGTAAAATGGCGTTTAAGAGGCTTCTTACCCAGGATGAGCAGGGTAAGTCCATTGAACAAGGCACCAACGTAGGTCAGGATCCACATAAAGACGGCAAACTGCGAAGAAATGAGACAGCAATTTAGTACATGTATGAAAAGTGCAATTTTCCCAGTCATAATGATTACTCAGAATTTGATGGTGGTGGTGAGTATTCATGAAAAAGGTAACATTAGTAAATGGGCAGCATGAATTCTGGAAATTAACGACTACAGTGCACCTTTAATGCTTTATTTAATGATTTTTAAGAAGGCCTAGGTTGGACAGGTCACATTTTGTTCATTTTCACGACATTATTCTCATTCCTCACGTGTGTCACAAATGGAACCCCTGAAAAAGATATTCCAAAAAAGTATTCCTTACAAGACTAGCCAATCAGTGCCCAGCTTTTCTGCAGGGGCTCCCGTGATTGGCTCTTCTATTCCTATCAGAGGGTGTGTTGGCCAGCTGCCAGAGCCTTGCCTGGTGCCTTGCCGGGCGCCTGCTGTGGCCCAATGAGGAGGCTTGGTGGGGCTGTGTGCTGGAGGTGCTGACAGGTATTCCACCAGAACACAGAAGCCAACAGCTGCACTTTTCTATAGGGCCAAGCCCCTCTCCATGTCTGCCTGCTCCCACTCCACCTCCCCTCCCCTTGCTGTAAAACTACAGCACTGCTCAGCATGGACTCGGGAAAAGACTACAGCCAGTGTGACTTGTTTGTAGGTAAAAAAAAATCTATTCAAGGAATTCTTGAACTCATTCTTTAGTGATAAAAAACGTGAAGAACTCGATGTCAAAGCATCAATTCTGATGGCTAAGTGGCTGAATTGAAATTGCTGATGTCTAAGTGGCCATATTGAAACTGCTGACACCCAAGTGGCCATATTCACAAGTCAGAGTGTCGTCACAATGACCAGGGGTGATAGTGAAAAAAAATTCTGGACCTGAACTTTTTCCACTGCTCTAACGACGACGACAAGATACTGCATAGTGACGTAACATAGGCCTATTTTGACACATTATTCAAACATTTAATAGCCTGTGTATGACCATTATTCAAGACTGACAGTAGAAGAGAACCCTGAACCTGTAACACTTTCTGAGATAAGAATAACCTAATAACGACTAATTATTATCAATGTTTTTATTTTTGCAAACTCCGTCAAGCCTGAAATCAGGCATGGAGCCTGAATACTATCAGCCCTGAATGACGGATCTGCGATGTGACCCTTAGCTGAAATAAGATAAGAGTATGCCTCCGGTAGCTTCAGAACAGCAGGTAGCGAGTCACCCACACGGCAACCAAAAGGCACATTATGAAATCCATGCGCCATTTAAATATTTTCTTTTTGGAACTTAAGGCATTCGTACATGACATCCGTCTCAAATTCCTATCTTAAAGCGATACCATACCATTTCTGGAAATAAGCCCATTCTTCACCTCCCTTTGAGTTAAATATTTGACCTTTACCTTACTCCCGTGTTTCCAGTTGTAGTCTAGCAACACAAATTCTACCGCCAAGCTAGCAATTATCACTGAATTAAGCGGCTAGCTGGTCCCATAAGATTCATGATGGTTGCTAGCATGGAAATAGAAGTAACCTCATCAGAAAACAATGGCTAGAATTTATTTTAATTTGATTAAAGAATCCCCATTATCTTATGCCATAGCAGTTTGCTAGTCTTCCTGGGGTCCAAATTCCAAATACATGTCACACATCACATTTCAGATTAATAACCATACAAATGAACATGCCTTGGAAGAATGGGAGAAAAGTAAAACTCAATTATTTAACTCCAGGGGAGGTGTAAAATTAGCTTATTTCCAGAAATTGTACAATATTGCTTTAACAAAAATCCTTTTGGTGGGTAGATTGTGTGAAGCGTGTTTGCAGTGTGATCGGACGTCCTTCCAGGGTTGCCAGATGAGATTGAAAATTTCCAGCCCAAATAACGCTCAAAACCTTGCCTGGAAGCAATAAAGCCTGCCCAATTTGAACTAAATTCTATTGATTTCTATGGCCATAAATATGCAGGAAAAACCCACCAAAATGCCCTTTTTACCCATATTTCCCTGCAGACGGCCATCCTAAGCAGCCCCAATTGGGCAGGAAACCACCCAATCTGGCACCACTACGCCCTTCCTCACCTTCAGAGAGTCTACCAGGTCCTCCACCAGGAAGAGTCGTCGCAGCTCAATAATGACACCATTGAGTTTGCCCAGAGCTGAGTCGCTGTACTTGTTGACGAGTTCCTCAGACAGTGCCATATCCTTCTCCAGGTAAGCTCTGCACAGGGAAAACAATAAGGGGTGGGGGGTGTTAAGAGATGGTGTCCAAGATGTCATTATAAGACATTGGGGTCATTTGATGTTTTTACTAGCAGACGTCGGGCTAATAGTACTATTGTACAAATAGCAGTGGCTAATAGCACTATTGTACAAATTAAAAGATTTTTTGTTTTTACGAGATTATCTAAAAAGCATGTTCACTGCTTGTAACTGCATATTAATTTCCAATTATCAATTAACTAACTTAATAAATAAAAGCGTGGCAATAGCTGTGGTTGTACCGCCTGTCGTCTGCTACTAAAAACATCAATGACCTATTGGCACACAACAAACCTTTTCTTTGACAAAAAACAAACCCAATTCTTTCGGTATTGCAAAAGAAAAAGTGCATGTGCTGATTAATGTGAAGGAGAATGAAGGGTTTCGATGAAAAGTGGGAAAATATACAGCTTATCTACAAATGACAGGTCTTAGTCAGTTTGTCAGGTGCAGTATTTTTCCACTAACATGTTTAACAATAACATCTATATTTAAATAAATAAATAAATACATAAATAAATAGGCCTGTTCTGCTTACTCAGATGTTTTCTTTGCGTTGCTGTTCAACCAATTCACCGGAAAAACTCCTGTTAAGAGGCCTTAAACAGCTTAAGCCATGACTAAGCACCAATCACTCTCCCCTCTCGGCTAAACCCGGCTAATTTGATCTTAATGACCAGCCGACTGCAAGTCAACGCAAAGTCTCTTCTAGGCTGCCAGGACAAAACGGATGATCTTTTAGTCAAGCTGGGTCTGGGGTGTCCCAGGGTTACACCGCTCTGCTAGCACACCATGGGCTACCGCTACCACCACCACTGCTACCTAACCATAAAACCAACCCTGCTCAATGCCTCATACTCTCGCTCAGTGATCAAATTGGATATAACGTGGTAGACTTAAAGGACCAGTTCAGTCAATTTCAACATGCAGTTGTAATGCTCTCACTACCCTAGACTTGTCAGTACTTGAGGTTTTTTTTCTTTTTCTTCAGCCTTCTCCGAGATCTTGGTCATTGTAATGGGGGCAGCACTTTGTTTACATTTCAAAAAAGCATTTTTATTTCTTTCCAAAAACATTTGAAAGGTTATACAACATCAGCTGACAACTAGCAAACAGCGGTACCTTTTGGGAAAATATTTGGAGTAGGCCTATGTTCATTTTTTAAAAAATGTAAACAAACGCTGCCCCCATTAGAATAGCTCATATGTGTGGAAAGGGCTTAGTAGAAAAATGTGGCATCACCGGGTACTGACAAGTCAAGGGTAGCGTGACCAATACAACAGCATATTGAAATTGACTGAACTGGTCCTTTAATAGTCACAATTCGAGTATACACGTGTGTTACTGGGGTCATCCTACGGCTACGCAGTCCTCCCCTCTAGGCTCGACCTTGCGACCTCACAGCAACTCCCTGACATGGGAGCACAGGTGCAAAACCAGTGTGCTAAAGGCCTGTCCCGATAGCTCAGTGCAGTCGCATCAGTATGAGGCTTCAGGAGAAAGATCTAATAGCCTTCTACTGCTAAACTGCACAAAATTTTGCATTCAGCTGTGGGTAGAAATACAACTAGGTCATCACGCCAACAGTACCATTTGATGTCGGTGGCACTTTTTTTTTTTTTTTAGATGGCATGCATGTTTGCATTAACTTGAAGAGGTTGCTTTGAGTGGTGGGATATCATGTCAAGATATCATGTCATCCCTCAATCAGTGCCATTTGATCTAGCATGACACTGCTTTTCTTTCTCGTTTCCTTTCTTTTTGTTTTTAATTTTTTGTGAAACACATTGAGTTGCACTTGTGTATGAAATGCGCTTTACAAATACATTGGCCTTGCCTTGCCTTGCCTTTTCGATGGCAATAACAAAACTGTCTTTTTGGGGGGTGGGGGGGTGCGCGCCTGCCTACGTGTATGCATGAGCGCGCACGTGTGTGTGCTTCACTCACTTGAATGGGTGTCCCTCGTCGGACTTCTGGATAGCCTGCATGACCCCCTTGTATATTCTGAAGGTGACGGTGACGGAGAGCAGGGCGAGGGCCACGTAGGACAGCACGGTGATGATGCTGCATACTGTCAGGGACAGCAGGAGCAGCATAAACGCCCCAAACACCACGCCTGAGGTCTTCACATCACGCCAGTACAGGAGGTCCACCACTGTAGAGGAGGAGAGGAGAGGGGAGAAGGGAGGAGGGGAGGACAGGACAGGAGAGGGGAGAGGAGAGGACAGGACAGGAGAGGGGAGAAGAGAGGACAGGACAGGAGAGAGGAGAGGGGTGGAGAGGAGGGCAGAGGAGAGGGGAAATGCAGAGGAGGAGGAGGAGGAGAGCAAGAAAAAAGGAGCACATAGGAGGAGAAAAGAGGAGAGGAGAGGAAACAGAGGAGGAGGAGAATAACAAAAGAGAATACAGGAGAAGAAGAGAGGTGGAGAGGTCAATTAGATGCATTTCCCAAAAGGAGACAGAGAGAGACACACAGCCCTCTGCACCTGGCAGGAGTTCGTTACTTCACTTCCGGACCAGAGCGAGGGGATATGTGATGCGCTGTGAAGCATGACCACCATAACCAACTGCCAGAGAAACAGTTACACTCGAAACAGAAACAGGGAAATGATGAGAGGGGTCGCACTGATGGGATGGATGAAGAAGTGTAACGAAATTGTGCAAGTAGGGGGATCAAATGAAAAACAGGATGAAAACTGCTCTTTAAGGCATGGCAAAGGATTACAATGAAAAAAACAAAAAACAAAATTAAAGCTCAAGATTGCACTGTGATAATGAATACAACAAATAAAGTGCTGATTCCCTGCAGCTGACAGCGAAAAGCTCTACATGGAGGCTGTGCCTTGCTGACAGGTAGCAAGAAAGCTAACTACAAGGGAATCTATTTTCACCAACTGCACAAGATATAGTGTAGGATAATGAATAGAATTCCCTTTATACATCAAAACTACCCCCAAAAGGGCTGGTTCCCTGCGTGTTTTCAGACCGGCGGCGACAGAGCCACACACCATATCAGTACAGCTCAGCACTTATTACAACAGTCAAAGGTAATCCCTTGGTGTCCCCGTCAGCTGACGCAGGCGAGACACTGCGCTCGAATAGCACGCATTGAAGTGCTCACTACCAGAATAGCACACAGGGCCCGGAGGGTTAATCCGCACAACACTCGATTTCAGCCCGGTGAGGCCTTTACAGCCAGAGTCCCCTTCCATAAAGCACATTCAGAAGCTACCACAAAGTAAGGACCTAGGTTTGTGTAGTACAGTTGGGGTACACTACACACAGATGACCACGTTCGAGTTTCAGCTGCAATTCCTTACAGGTCAATCTAGATTTAGAACTGACATTTTTAAACGAGCTGAGGTTCAGCAGTCGGAAACATCTATGATGACATGCTCGAAATTCCTTTCAGGAGCAATGCGTCAACTTGAGAAAATCACATTGTGCGACACTGTGGTGTACAAGTTAACCAGCTATGAGATTGCTCTCTTTTCAGCACCGGTTTAGCAATATGTTCCTCAAATATGTTTACACCCATTTTGTTCAAAAAAATGTCCCTCCTGACACCGGAAAGTCAAGCCTTGACAAATTATTTTCACAACAGTATTGTATTTTGCTATGCGGATTCTATGCAATTTATTTCTGTTCACAACGCCTCTACCCAACCGTCATTTTTTCTCCTTATATAGATACTCATCACCAGAGCTAGAACTAGCGCTATAATGCATGCCTCTGTTGCAGACAGATCAGGACGATAGTTTGGTTTAGTCGCTATTGTGAATATTTTTCGACATAGACATGCAATGGACTGGCACGAGCCCACTTGGTAATTACCAACGCAGTTGTAACTACATAAGGTAAGCACGAAATATCAGATGGAATAATCTAAAAATAGCCCACACATAATGAAACAAACTGACATCATCCAATTACACGACATGGTCAAACTGCCATCCACCACGAATATTTATCTTTACAACGACGTTTCTCTTGCAGTAAATATTGCGAACTGGTTCCACTTGACATCCCCTGGCTTGTTTGCAGTCCGCCCATCCTCCTAGCTAAGCCTATGGAGCTAGACTGCAGACCGCTATGCTAGCCGAGCTACGGACACCAGTCGCACCATAAAATAAACACGGGCTTAATCGCGACACGTACACGAATTCCACGCAATTGCAGCGGTATATTGGATTAAATAAAATCAACGCATGTCGAAAGACAAGATTCTTTAGCCTGTGTGGATAGACCGGGGACAATGAAAGAACTAACCCCGTTTGGCATCCATCTTGCGCGCCTCCAAGCATGCACAGTACCAGCTTTCTGTGTGTAGTTCTAGTGCATGCAGCTCAGTCAGCAGAGCAGGCGGGAGAGGGAGGCACTTCCTGCTGGATTGCCTGCGCTTCTCACTGCGAAGCCAACAGGCACGTAACGGTGGTACCAATTGTAGGCTGACAGTGCGCTTGGTGTTGCAAATGTACCTGTTGTTCAACTAATTTGAGTAATACTAATCAATTAGATGGGCACACACATCATATTGTGTATATACACAATTAAATACAAAACAACTAATCAGGTATTCGTTTGACATGAGGGCAGGTTATGTAATATTTTTTAATTATCCCCTCTTGAAACAATGGACAGCCCACTACCTACAGGGCAGCACTGAATAGTAGGTTATTGCACTGTATTTGACCGTTTGACGTAATCATAGTATGAAAGTATTAGTTAATGCAGAGCCTCAACGTATTTCCGAATGTATTTTCTGATAGAGTTGAGAAACTGTAAAGGCAAGCAACCCCATCAGCACATAGGCTTAGGCTACTGGGGCGAGAGCAGTTTCTTGGACAGAAACTTGACAGGTGTGTAATTGAGTCATGAGGCAAAAATCGACCAAGGGGGGGGACGCCGATTCGCTGATCTCACACTGCGGAGGCAGCTTGATGCCACAGTACCTGGCTGGCAATGACAATTAAAAGGGAAGAGCAGAGATAGTCAATTCCAGCTAAACCAATCAATGACGGAGCCCATACTGTAACTGCTCATTCTTTTACAGCACCTTGATGCAGGGCAGGATATGATATCAGCATGGCAACACAACAGTCATTTTTACGGCCGAGTTTTATGCGGTGGCTTTGTCCGTCGTTTGGCCATAGCCTCTTATCTGTGTTTGGGGAGTGAACCTTCCCCTCAGTGCCCTCTCTGTCACAGTGTGGCAATTACGACTCGCCCACATGTTGCAACTCACTGTTGCACACAATCCCAACAAATGTTGAAAATGAGGCTTGTCGTTGTGATAATCTAGGCAAAGTGGTCCGACCATAAGCTTAGTCAATAAGTGCCCTAGTCTGCCATTATAAATTCAAAGCTCACCTGGCAGAGGCGACACATTTACAGCGCACCCATCACATCTCATGCAAAGATGGGCCATCCAAGTGCCTATCCATATTCAATACGTCCTTCAAAACAAACATCGCCACAGCTGCCTTCTAAGGGCTTTCCCCCTCTCCTCTACACATCAACTGCACAGGAAACTACAGATTCACACATGACTGCACCACAAAACCTTTGGACACCTTGGATGACCAGGTCTGGCCTGAGTAAGGTCCAAAGGTTCAGTTGCCAGGCACTCACAGCAGTCTACAGCACCGACAGCAGAAACCCTGCTGCTGCTACGGCTCATTTCTACCAACCGCAAAATCAACACAAACAACCATGGCATACTGACAGTCTGTCAATCAATCTGCTATATTTTCAAATAACTATCTAGCACTGTAACCGAATCTCAGCAAATAATAAGCAAGCAAGCACGCCTGACAATCAGCACACCATCAATCAACATCACGTCAGCTAATCTCCACCATCTTACTACAGGGGGCCTACGCCACAGTAAAAGACAGAAGTCTGATTATGATATGCCTGTACCCTTCTCTCTCCAGTGAGGTCCGGCAGGCTGACCGTCCGTATTCTCCATGCTTTATTTCTCTGTGCGGGAGGAAAAGCGGGAGCGGTGGGGCTCAGTGGGGCATTCCAAGCCACAGTGTGGAGTGGAGAGCTGGGCTGCTGCAGCGGGTGGGGTGGGGTGGGGCAGGAGCGGGGAACAAGGTGGAGGAGGAGGAGGAGGAAGAGGAGGAGGGAACCAAGGCTCCTACAAGTGAGTCTGTTGCAGCGCTCCCTCCCCCTTGATCTCCCTTCATCTACCTCTCACGTTCTTTCTCCATCTCTCTCTCTCTCTCTCTTCCTACCCTCCACCCCCTCTCTTCACATCCCTCTCTCCCTCCCTCCCTCTCTCTGCGCGTCTCTCCCCCCTCCCCTCCTGTCTCAGGCTGCAGGGCTGGGGTCAGCTGACTGTCTGCTGGCTCTGTGGTAGACTACAACACTCTGACGCAGAGACGATAAACTTGCCCACTGCCAACATCTCACTCTGCCACACGCCCCCCTGCTCACACTCCCATTTCTGCTGTTCAGCTCAGCTCCATTGTATGCCTTCACATTCCTCTTGTCAGTCCCTGATGGGTCTTTAAATTTGCATCCCTCTCCTGCATCCTCAAAATCACCAGAAATACTTAATTGCCTGTCTTTATAGATGGGTCTTCTTTATAACATGATGCATGTGGGCCTACTACAGCACCTCAGATAGAGGACGATGCAACATATTTAAAAGTGGAAGACACCAGTGCTTCTATGACAAATTAATCAACCTCAGTAGTATTTCCTTGTCATCGGTCAAATGAGAGTTCTATTGACCGTTCAAACAAGTCAACACATTCTCAGACAGCTGATAAGTCAGCAATCCTCTCTCATGCGCAGAGAGGCTGAGGCACTGGGGGGGGAGGGGGGGGATTTCCAGTAGAAGTGCCTAGTCAGCGTTTGAGTTTCATGGGAGATAGAATGTTTTTTTTGTGTCAAGACAGTGTTTTTGAACTCCCCACTCATAGGCAGTGGGTGTAAAAACCCAGGACAAAAAGTCGTCTTACTGCGTACTAGCTGGTTTGGTGCCACCTGAAGTAAGGCAGCAAGTACAAGGGTCACATTTCTGGGAGCGGCGGCTGACCTGAGATAGCTACCAGTCAGGCTTAAGTCGCAGCGTAGCACTGTCACTGAAAATACTGTGCTTTCTCCAAAAACAGAACAGGCAGATTACGTAAGCTTATCTCAAGTCAAACAGATACAGCGGTGTTTAGTGTTCAGTAGGTGTTGCAATGCTGGAGAAAATTCCCCTGGTTCTGCTGTGCCAACATTACATTGCTTCACAAGGAGCAATTTCTACATTCGGGTGAAGATTCATTGTAATTGGTCATATACAGTATTAAAAGTAATGACGCATCAATACCACAGATGTTTCTCTCTATAAAATAATTAAATGTCTATGATGGGCTAAGAAATTGTGGTCTTAAATTATATCCTCGTTTTAGATAATGACCCCATACGTCAAATATCACAGAAACTGAAATATTTTAGAGCGATGAAAGGTCTTCTTTACTAAATATTTTTAAATGTGAATCATGTAACTAATTTACTCTGACAAATACTGTTAATACAAAGCCTAATGTTGAGTGTTCACATCTGAATTGATCATGTTCTCGAGCTGAAAAGAAAAAGGGATTAAGGAAATGAGATGATGGTGCAAAATAAAATGATCCTAAATTAAATTATTATACTAATTTAAGTTAGTAGCATGCATGTCATTGTTCACACACACACAAACTTGCATGCACTCATGCAACCTCGAACACAAATGCACAAATGCACACACACACACACACACACACACACACACACACACACACACACACACACACACACACACACACACACACACACACACACACACACACACACACACACACACACACACACACACACACACACACACACAGTCATCAAAACACAGAAGCTTAATGTGTACATGGCAATGCTGGTGACTTGCATAAACACAAAAGATAAAAAAAAAATGAAGAACAGAAAGGGGAAGAAAAAAGATGGATGGGTCTGGGGATGAACTTAAGTCTTCTGGGAGGATGAAATGATCTACTGTACTGTCCATAGAGTTTACCTGCTCCTGGGGTCAGAACGGGCACCTTCAGGCCGGTCCTCTCCACACTCTTCTTTGCCGTCTCAGTGCTGGGCTGAGGCGGAGGCGGAGTGGGTTTGGAGAGGGACTCGTGGAGGTCTCCCAGTTCAAGACCGGCTTTGCTTCGCTGAGGAGAAGACTTTCCCGACGGGTCCGTGAGGAGGAGGTAAGAGGAGCTCTGACTGGTCGCCGATTCCTTGGATGTTGTTATTGTTGTGGTGGTGGAGGACACGCCTGCGAGGAGATCTTCCTTGTCAAAGCGTGAGGTCGGTTCTTCGCGTGAAGTGAACTCCGGTGTCTTCGAGAACTTGGAGGAATCCAGCGTTTCCAAAAACTCGTCGATTGCACCGCGGGGTGGCCTCTCGACAAACTCGAACTCTTCAGAAGACACCTCCGGCTCGGATGCTTCTTCCATGGCCTCGACGACCTCCTTATTGTCGTCTTTGGGCATCATCTTCACCTTATCGCTTTCCACCTGGAAGCTGGTGGGGTTTTTGGCCATCGCCTCCAGGACCGGGGACAGAGAATCAGCTGAGGCGCACTCGGAGTCGGAATCTTCCTGAACTTTCCTGCTGGGGAAGCTTAAGCACTCAAACTTGTCCGCCACCTTTGCCGTGTCCTTGATGGGTGGGTCCCAATCTCGTTCGTCATCATCCTGCTGCTGCTGCTGCTTCTTGGGCGGCTCTACGGCCGGCGTGTCCTTGGCTTCCTTGACCAGGTCAAAGGCCCCAAAGGTCTCTGTGAGTGGACTTGGAGTGAGCTTCTTCTTCTCTTCTTCTATCTTTGCCTTCTGTTCGGTCTCTTCGGCCATCTCCTTCAGCAGGGAGATCTTGGAATCGAACGCGAATGGGTTGTTGGGTGACAACGCTTTAGGGATGTTTGGAGACTCAGTGACTCGCCTGTGGATAGGGCTGGTGTCTGGGCTTCCCTCAGAGGAGCCCGAGTCAAGCTTGTCTGGGTTAAGAGGAGAAGACTTCAGGATGTCTGGAAGAACAGGTGGCACAACGCCAGGCTCCTCAGCCTCCGCAGTCGTTGTGGAAAACTGCAACGAGGAGCTGAAAGGTGGTATAACTGGCTCAGCGACGGCTGCCGGGGCCGGAGGCATAGACGGAGCAGGAGCCGACTCAAAGGCTTTGCCGAAATTCTGAAACGGAGAGCTGTCCAGCGCATCCCCGTCATGTGCGTACTGGACCAAGTCAGGTGTCGGGCTCTCAGACATCTGGGCTGGCTTACCACCGAAACCGACAGGCTCGTCTTCGAAATGGGAGAGGCCAGTGCTCATGCTGTCGGCCAGGCTGACGCTTTGGAATGGGTTCTTCTGCATGTCAAACTGAAGGTCGTCGTCCGATCCGCCCAACAGGTCCCGTTGAAACGCGGACAGTCCAGATGTCATGTTATCCTTGTTGCCTGAATCCATTGAAACCGTGGTATTATCCTGTGAAGTTAGCAATGAAGGACTCCAGTGCTCTGTTGGATTAGAGGCATTTGAAACATATAGATCAAATAGTTCAAGGGGAGGGGATCAACTGTAAGTGAGAGGGGAAGGAGTGGGTGTGTGGGTTCCTCTGAAGACACCAAGCCATCACTATGGTGATCATATTGCCCTATCTATGGCTCAAATGACTTGAGGAATCCTTTCAGATTCGGAAACATCTGAAAACCTGAGCTACTTAGGCTGCAACCTTTGCAACAACAAAGACTTTGCTTTATTTATTTGGTGTTGTCTGGTTGTATGCAGTTTTTTGTCCCAGTACTGTGACTATAGCTAAGACACAGTTGTTGATAAAGATTATGGCCACAGACGGTGTAGTCGTGTTTTCCACATGATAACAGTTAGTAAGACAAACAGGTGGATTTTGTGGCAATGTGCTAATTTGTTTTGCAAGACATTGCACTCCCAAATGGCATACCATACATATAAGCTACATTGTCATTCTGTGATGTAGACAGTTTCCAATCGAGCAATAACACTAACAGGCCATTCCTTCACTCTGTCACACTATTGGCTCATCTGGAAATTTGACTACAGGCAAGTGCAAAGTGTGCATCATGCTCTTACTGAACTGTATATAGACTTGCAGCTGACACTGCGGCTGTGTTGTGATAACACCAGGCCCAGGGCATTTCACATGACGACAAAGAAATCATGCGTAACAAATACAAATGCATTTAAAAGTTAGTTAAATTCACAGAAAACACTGCCAGACGACTGACAAGAGCCCAAGTGCGAAACGAGAGAAGGGGGAAATTTAAGATAGCAAAAGACAGTATGTCAGTAAGCAAGAGATAGAACTTGCCAGCAGAGTATTGCATCAGCAGAGGAGGAGCAGGGGCGGCAGGGGCTGGTTCACCTGGAAGAAACACACAGCGGCGACAGCAGAGAGAGAGAGAGAGAGAGAGAGAGAGAAAGAAAGAAAATGATGAGGAGGGAAAAGAATATTAAAAGGAGGAAAGTAGAAAGCAGTAATATGATTTACATACTGTAGCATAAATTACACAGAGTCAGGAAAGACAGGAAGACCCCAAGACATACATACCATTTTATCTCTCTGGACAACAAATTTGCATTGCTTACTCAAATACACCATACATTAATTTAGGAATGTAGCCCAGAGGTAAATTGACAACAAAAATAATATTGGCTTGGTTTACATAAGTAACAGAAAATCACTTGCAGCTAGAGCACATTACACACAGCACATACAAATGTAATGTCTCCTATTAAAACCTAATTGTATTCATTTCCTATCATTAGAGGGAGTGTGTTTCAGATCAATGGGATGAATGAGACATTCAACAAAGACGGAGCACAAAGAGTGGCTTGGAAATTCAGATTAAAAACTGAATCCAAAACTTGTACAGGTGAATAACATGGATCAAGTTGGGAGACTCACACTACTAAAAAAAAGCCCAGAATAAAAACATGAAATGTGTGTAGCCAAAATTGTAGCATCTTGAATTTAGATATAAATTGGGGTTGGTGTTCATAGAAGAAGTCATGTTCATAGAGCTTCACCTGAGCCCAACATTGAACTTTGATATGGATGAGGTACTAAGGGCCCCAAAATAATATTATTTCATACACCCAAACAATGGCTAGCAACGCCCTTGTCTGAATTACGTTTAGCTTAATGGGAGGGTGATGCTTGCTAGATTTGGTTACAGTCCAAATAAATGGCCTCAAAGAGTCAACAGACAGTCTATTACACCTCCCTTCTGGTGAAACATGGAACTGACAGACATGCATACATGAACATTAGACAAGATTACAATTTTATATCAAGATATTTTCAATTATTCCACAATTAAACCAATTACTCAAAAAATAATTTTAATAATTATACTCTTCTGTCTTGAATGTACAGATATGCTGAATGTCTTTATCCCACCGGTAAAGCCACCCCGGGCCCTTTCAGTCCACAAACCAATGTTTTTCTTTGGGCCATGATCTCATGTGGCTCCGTTGACCACACCCTCACAATCTGCTGCCGTGCAAGTGAAGCTACACCTCGGCCTAGGAGGAGGCTTCGGATCCATCTGACAGCGCCTTCAGGGGCCTTGCATTGTTAGCCAATCTCCGTCAGACTCATTTGTCATCATGAACCCCGCCCTGAATAACAGATCCCGATTTTCCCTCAAGTACAATAACTAATGCTAATGTTAAAAGGACACGCCACTCACATAGAACAGTTTCAATAACGGTTCGGCCATAACCTAAACTTCACCCTCATGTGAATAGAACCACAGCAGGCCAAATAAAGCAACATCACATTTCGCTAATGTGGTTAACCTTAATATCTGCGTTACCATCGAGGACATAAGAAAACATTAAATGCAGTGCAAGTGTCGCAGTGCAAGAAACAATGATGATGGCGGCATGCAACTGACATATTTCGATTAATATCTAAAGCTGATGGGATATGAACATGTTTTGCACTGAACCATATGAAATGTCTTTGTTTCAACATAAGAATAGCTAGCTTGCTAACACCAGACCCGGACACCAAGCATTGCTGCCAAGTCATGAAAAATGTTACCCTTCACCTCACACATCGCATGCAAAAAATAAAACCCACATTCACATATGTTGTGACTTGCCTGAAATGCGATGGTAAGAGGAACTGTAACATTTGCTGTCTGGCTGACAAACGCATTCCAGTGCGGCCCGGCGAAACGTTCAAGCTAGTTCAACGCCTTTGCTTTGCTATGGCGAATTCAGCCGCACATTGACGCCTCCTGATGTTGGCAAATGAAAACAGGTGGGCCGCATCATCATTTTCATGCCTTGAAGCTCATGCCAAGTGTTATCACCAGCATCAGCACCGTGTAAAAAAAAACCCGAAAATGAAGCACCCAACATGAAAACCATCGACTTTTGTCGCCAGATTAATCTATAACCGTTTATCTGACCTATGTTTGCGGCAGCGAAACGTTATGTCTGCCATGTCAGATCTAGCCATCCCAGTCAAGACATTGCTATGCTATCGTAGCAAGCATGCCAAGTAACAAAACCAATCGCCAATATTTGCTGGCAGTAAATAACGAATTTGCGACAAATGTGCTGAAAATGTGAATCACAATGTACACAATGCAACAAACGTCAAAAGGTGTATTTTAATAGAAGGAATTCTGAAACCACGAAGAAATTAACAATACCACAGCAAACCTAGCTTCCATGAGAGGCATCATCATCTTATGTTAAGCGTTAAGCTTCATCAGTGGTAAGACACAATTACACAGCAATATAATATCTTAGAGTACTTACAAGCTGGTTCTGGCTTTTCCACTTTAGGTTCGGGTGCTGGAGCTGGTTCTTCCACTTTAGGGGGCTCTACAACAACGGGTTCTTCGACTTTAGGTGGTTCCTCTGGTACAGTGACAGGTTCACTAACTACAACAGGCTCTGGCTCTGGCGGTGGGGCTGCTACTACTGGTGGTTCTTTAACAACCACAGGGGGCTCTGGTGCTGGCTCAGGCACATGCGCCTCTACTACTGGCTCAGGTACGGGCTCTGGAACAACAACGGGTTCCGGTACAACAACGGGCTCTGGTGCAGGTTCGGGAACGACGACAGGCTCCGGTTCTGGGACTACAACGGGCTCTGGCACTGGTTCGGGAACGACGACTGGCGCCGGTTCTGGGACTACAACGGGTTCTGGTACAGGTTCGGGAACAACTACAGGCTCCGGTTCTGGTACTACAACTGGCTTTTCCTCTGTTACAGGCTCCTCCGTGTGTGCGGGCGCAGTTGCCTCTACAGTCACCGCCTCCGTGGCATCCTCTGTGGTGCTCGTCACAGGCTCTGGCGGCGCTGTTTCTGGAGGTGCAGGGACGTCCGCAACTGCTGCCGGTGCTTCCTGAGGTACTTCTTTAGGCAACTCGCCATTCTCTGAAACTTTTGCCACTGCCTCTGGCGTTACATCCCCCGTCGCTGGGCTTGCCTCAAGTTTTGGCTGTTCGCTGGGGGTGGTTGAGGAAACTTCTTCAGTGTCTGCCATCTCTTAAAACGTGAACGTTACTTCCCAAATGGCGAGTTGATGGCTAACTGCTCCTAATCCCAGAGAACAGAACGACCGACTTCTCTTTTTGTAGGTCTGCTAAGACTTGTGCTCCCAACAAAAAGAGAAGTGCGCCACGAGCACCTTGCACCACGGAGCAGCTGAGAGGTAGCTGCTGAGGGACCGAGTTGGAAGCTAATACTGCAGAATATTGAAATACAAGCAAGAATTTCGCGACCAATTACTGACCACGACAACGGAGTGATATCATGTGTGACCAATGTGTTTAAGGAGAGAGTAACTGGCCACCGCCTACGGTAAGTTTTTTTTGCCTGTCGTCCCCTCCCCTTTCTCAAACCCTGGTTTCCGAAGTAAGTATGGGTGATGGGGGCAGGGTATGACATAACTTTATGTAGGTAGGAGGCAAAGTTCATTGTACAGACAGCTCTTATGCAATATTGCAGCACGTTAGTGTAGTTGTCTTTCAGGGTGACACTGGAATTGTGTTTGTTTAGGTAAAAGTGTGGACTGGACTGGAGGCAACGCTTTCAAGTTGTCCAGTCGCAACGAAAGACGTGGTAGAAAATGGAACAAGATGTCGTTGTGACACGATAGTGGATCATTTTCTGGAGTTTAAAAAGCAAAACGGGTACCCTTTAACTTTGTTACTAGTAGCCAGTTTTGCCTGTTTCCACTGTTGCACGAACACCATTTGTTCCCCCAATAGTAAATATCTCCCAGCCCCCCATTCTTGTAGGAACTCTTCTGCACTATCCGAAGTAGGACTTACCCTGCCACTCCCACCCAAAGCAACTAGTGGGCTTGAAGTACCCCTCCTCCTCTCCTCTCTCGGATACATGTGTACCTCCCATGCCCACTGCCATAGTTTGTCATGTGGTCGCCATAGAGTTCCATGCTATACATAGCCAACTCTAAAAATAAATGTAAATGTATCTGCCTTCCGTGTACTATTGGTGCGCCAAAGGTCACATGTTAGGCAAAAATGAGGACGAACATGGCAGGTAATATGGCCTTTATAGGAAGCAAATGGCTTTTGGTATTGTATTGGAAGTGATAAGCCAAATGGCATTGGGGGTTTTCCCCCAAATCAAAGACTCACATAAGATACAAGGTATTGTCTCCCTTCAATTAGCTGAGGTAATTGGCACACAAAAAAACAAGTCAATCATTTGTACATCTTGGCCTGTTCACTGTACACTTGCTAACAGTTTTTAAAAAAACCTACTATTGCCCTTTCTTTTGGTCTACCCTTTTCACTCTTCCACGTCCACCCATATGTATGTCTGACATTGTAATGTGCTTAGACTGGCAATTCCTTGTTCCATGGTGGTTAGGTTACTACGACAACCTTGCTCAAGTTACAGCCACATCTGTCAGGAACACATCATGCAAGTAGAGGCCCAGACTTCTTTGCACATTTGGACAGACACCAGCTCTCAAGACACAGTATGAGCTCATTAAGTTACAAAAAAGGCAAAACAAAGAACAGTAGTCAGTGTCATACTGCTTCAAAGACATGTTTAATTACTGTTAAAGTATTTTTCAAAAACAAGTGCCTTTTCATTGGTCATGCCATCTTTCACACCCACTTGTAGCCCATGCATTAACTTGTGCGTTTGTTTGTTTGTTTGTCTTAAAGGAATCCTGTGACATACAAATGCACAATAGTCATTCTTGATGTAGTCATAACATGACGCATGTGTGTGATACATATGTTGCATTGCAGCAACAACAGTTTTGTGTAAATGTATTGTGCAATATAAATTGTAAATGTTAATTCACGATAAGCAATAAAACAATATTGAGCTTTGATGTTTTGCGAGTTTGGACTGCTAATCTACCATAGGTACTGTTCTGTGCATGCTTGGCTTTAACAGCCATTGACACCAGCCTGAAATAGAGCTGTCGAGGTATTTCCCAGTCAGTCAATAACACCCTATAGCTACACAAACCAACAGTATCTACTTTCAGGAGCACGGGTGAGAAAGGGAGTGAGAGAGTGGGTTAAAAGTGAGAGTAGAAGACGGAAGGAACTATGAGTGTGAATGAAGAGGAATAACAAGACAGTGAGCACCAGACTTACTAGATTCTATTACTAAGCATTATATGGATCTACCATGACTACCAGCAACTACCAGGTGCTGGGTGTTAGCAATATGGTGGTCCACCCTTTTATTCGTCAATTTCTGAACCTTGATCCCTGTGAACAAAGACACATAACACCATTTTACCATTTACAAATAATAGGGTAAACCCTGGGTGAGCCTGGTCTTATGCCATATCATGGTGGTGTGTAATGTACAGTATAGGGAGGGGAATGATAATTGAGCGTAAGTGTGCGGATGGCTAATACCAGGCAAGGTAATACCATGAAATATTTGTTTTAGTAGTATTTTTGAGATTGAACCATCTGTGAACAGATACAAAGACCCCGGAAGTATAATACGTAGTGCAGCATCTCAAACGAGACCTACATGCATTCTGCGTAACACATGGTTTGGGGACTGCAACTGAGAGGGAATGTGAGCGCTGGCCTGGATCTCTCCTTTGGCCGACTTTAACGGGTCGAGTTTGCAGCCCCTGCGCAGCAGCGCAGCTTGTTGTCTGGGCATGCGGTTCCGCCAGCCTCAGATATGGGGCCTGCTGAAAAAACTGGGCTAAGATAAGCGGCCCGAAAAAGCAACCGCTCCATCTGCTGAAGCTCTCCGCTATGACAAGTGGGTCTCTTCAAGGGCCATTCAAAGACAGAAACATCTCTCTCTCTCTCTCTCTCTCTCTCTCTCTGTTTTACACACACACACACACACACACACACACGCACGCACACACACACGGCTGATGAGAAATCAACACAGTCAGGCACGTGACAACCACAACTCAAGTGGAGGCTTTTCCCAGTCCTCATACGTGAGACTGGACCAAACATTTTTTATTGCCGAACTATTAATACGGTTTGGTTTGTGATGTCAGTCCAAACCAAACAAACATATTAAAATGGCCACGCATCTCACTATAATTGTACAAATGTCATTTTAAATGTACATGCTTGACGTTCTGGCAAGAAATGTGGTTTAGGGAGGGAGATGGAGCTCGCAGGTTATATTGAAGTGTTCACACATCACCATATGAGCCTGACCATTTTTACATTAATGAAACCAACGGGTTTGCTCTCCGATTTCCTGCCTGTATATGTATCACATCAATTTATGACATGTACGTAAAGAGATAGGTGAGTCTGCCATCAGAGAGAGAGAGAGAGAGAGAGAGAGAGAGAGCGAGAGAGAGAGAGAGAGAGAGAGAGAGAGAGAGAGAGATCCTGATTTAGAACACCGGCAGGGGTAAGGCAGGGGCGTAGCAGCAACGTTTGGGCCCTATGTACAGTCAGCTCCAATGGAGCAAACCCCCCCCCCCCAGCTATAGATCTTCAGAAATCAGACTGTGTGTGGGCCCCCCATATACATGGGGCTCTGGTGACTCAGTCACACTTCACCCCCCTGAACGACACCCCAGGGGTAAGGACTAGGGAGTGTACTTCTTCCACTGCTGTTAAACACAAGACCCTTTACTTCTCTCCTCAGCTAGCAGCTGCTTGAGAGCAACCAGTCTCTCTCGCCCGGTCGCCCACCTAAACACCCACCGCACTGCACTGCACGGCACCCATCCCCTGCCCCCATCCAGACATCCACTGCACGGCACCCCTCCCCTGTCCCCATCAAAACACCCACCGCACCCCTCCCCTGCTCCCAACCAAACACCCACAGCACAGTACGGCATGGCACGCACCCCTCCTCTGTCCCCACCCAGACACCCAACGCACCTCTCTGCACCCCTCCGCTCCCCTCCCCTGCACCCATCCTCATCCCCTGAGTGGCACTGGGGGCGACCCACCGCGCTGCTGGAGCTTTATTGCCCAGTGACAGGAACAGTGATATAATGCAGCAGGACAGGCACCCGAGTGGAGGGCGGACTGGTGACCTAGTGTACAGTAGTACGGTACGGCTCTGAATGATCGCATGGATTGTGACTAAGTGCTCTGTGAATTTGGGGGGATGAGGGAGCACAGCAGAGGGGCTGCAATGGTGCCTGTGACTCAGCACAGCTGCTATCACTCTCTCATCCATCCTCTCTCTCTCTCTCTCTCTCTCTCTCTCTCTATCCCCAGCACTCTCCCTCTCATTCTGTCTGTCTCTCCCTTTTTCCTCCCCCCATCTCTCTCTCTCTCTCTCTCTCTCTCTCTCTCTCTCTCTCTCTCTCTCTCTCTACCCCCAGCACTCTATGTGTCTGGAGCGCCCACACCGCCTGGCCCGGCCGGTCTTAACATGGAAAATCCACAGTGGACCAAAATGAGATGTGATCAAAATGGAGATTAGCTTATTTTATTCCCAAGCTGGAGTAGAGAGATAAACATAGCCACTTGCTGGACTCGTTTGCAACTTTCCTGGACTGACCATGTGCTTAGTCACGGATACATAAATAATAACACAGCTCCACTGACTGTGGGCCAATGAGGCTGATGTGGCGACCGGCTGCAAAGTGTGTTGTGTGTTGTGCAAGAAGTACGCAGGCATCAGTGTTGTTGGGGACCATTTGTTTATGTTGGTTCATGTTACAAATCATTCAGCCCAGATTGTAAAGACATCTCCTGGTTTATGAGGAGGACCAATCGGATGTGTAAATCTTGGCGAGTGCGCGTTGAATGTCAAGTTTTGATTGGCAAAAAAATGTCAGAGAGCGTTTTGGGGGCCAAGCGAGCGAGCCACGTGGCTTTGGCGGAGAGGGTGTCCTATTGCACCTCCCATCCTCCTTCACTCAACACCACGCTGCCGCCACCGCTGCTGCCGCATTGTTTTATTGATGAGACAGCTGAAGTGGACCCGTGGCAGGCAGGCCGGAGCTCAGTTTCACATCTCCAACCGGGCAGACGGACGGACGGACGGACAGACGCACGGGGTCCTCCAAGAAATGTCACACAAGCAAGCAAGTGAGCCTGTGATCGCCTTGTCTTATCTGTTCTGTTCAGGGGCGTAGCTGCAAATTGTGGGCCCTGTGTACAATCAGCACCCCCCCCCCCACCCACCGCAGCCATATATCTACGGTACATAAATCGGACTGTGTGTGGGCCCCTTTGTATACCACATGGGGCCCTGGTGACTAGGTGACACTTTACTCCCCTGGTTCTTTTCTCAGCTTCAGTGATCAAGTGGATTAATGGATCAAAGGGATCTAATTGGTGAAATATTTATGAATAAGTAGTGTACATCTATGAATCCAAACTGTGTGTATATTAAGTGCTTGGGCAATTTAAGCCGGCAGCAAATGATCCCTCTTAATAAAGCATACCATGAATTATTAATGAAGATGGATTCATGCGTTTAGAAAAACACTTTCCAGTCAAACGGGGCTTTTCAGGAGAGGGATGTAAAACTGATCTATCCACATTCTCATATCAGGATGCAGAAGAGGCTGGGTCTGGGACTGAGAGAAATGAAGGATTTGTGTGTGCTGCACTGTGTATATGTACACTCTATATATATGCTACTGTATGCATGGTAGAGTGTGTATTCATATGCCCATGTGTTTACATGGCTATGCTTACACACATGTGTGTGTATAATGTCCCTCTGCAGGCAAGTAGTGTGTACAGTATACAGTATATATAGTGGTATCCTTGATGCAGGCGGGCGAGATAGGGGCATGCTAGTGCTAAGTGGGCCTAATCCATGTAGGCTGCTTTAAGATCTGTGTGCCCCATATTGCAATGCAGGCAGGATTGTCTCTACAGTACTTGCTGCACTGAGTGGGCCAGGAGCCAGATGGAGAATCCAAATGGAGCCTTTATAGGATATAGATACATCATGAGCAGAGACACAGTAGTGTATGTGCACACAGTGAAATATGAAGTGAACTACTTGGCAGAGACTAAACAGACAAAAAGAAGGAAACTGCAGTCTACTAAACATTACAGTGACTACAAACTACACACCCAACAAAGAGAAGGCAACTCATTTGTAACTTAATTAATTAAAAACTATCACTAACTATCACTAACTAACTATCACTAACTATCATTAAAAACTTTCATTTGCCTGCTTTTACTTCACATTGCTTTAGGCCCAGCTAATATGTACAATAAGAAACTTGCACGTGCACCTTCATTTCTGTCCTACCTATATTGTCGTTCTGTATTTTTCCTGTGCTCTTTTTATCCACTAGTGATGTTGTCTATGATTATGTCCTCGTTTGTAAGTGGCTTTGGTTATAAAGTGTCTGCCAAATGCAATGTAATGTAATTGTAGGTTTAGGAACAATGCTGCATCATGTGAAACTAGATGAGGGTGAAATGAGACCAAATGCACTGGGTCTAAATAAGCATTTCACATTATTATGGCTCATTCTATGGCCTTCTTGTAAATGAACTTGGCATCTCACAAATCAAGAGTTGTTTTGTTCTCTGACCCTGTTGCATGTGAGCGCTTCTAGCTGCACACATCCCACAACCGTACTACACACACACACACACACACACACACACACACACACACACACACACACACACACACACACACACACACATACCTCACACACACACACAATTGGAACTTGTTGTTCTCACACCCTCTGCTACTTCCTGGCCCCAGGAATGTGGGCAATGAGCGCATGCGATTCCCCATTAGTTTGTTATCATGACTAGATTACCATTAGGGACATTATTCAGACCACAGACACCGAAGCAAGCACAGAGCCTGACTCAGTTTTGGGGGATAGTGTCCTAGCATTACTTTCACACATTTGTATGAGCCTGAGTCTAGATAAATAAGTTGCAAAGAAGGGATTGAGATGAACAACGTGTTTGGGGTCTTCCAAAGGGCAAGGCAAGTTCCCTATTTTCATATTCCAGTTTTGGTACGTTTCTGTAATGTTACCTAAAATAGAAAGTCTTATGTATTTAATAATGCCTTAGGGGAAACAGACAGGAACAACACCACGGAGGGTTTCATTTTGTTACGAAAAAAAAAATAATCAAAACAGAAGCGTTTCCTATTTCTGCACAGTATACTTCAGCAGCACATTTACAAATAACTCACCCCTAACCCCTGCTTGGGAAAACAATCTCTGGCAAATAATAAAAACTGATGAATCATTCTGACTCCTCTAATTGTAGCCATGCTGTATTTGCTTCTGTTGGTCTCCCTCTAATCCTGTGACATGTTTATGGTGAGTGCACTGATAAAACAGACAATGTGCACGTACGTACTATATATATATACACACGGCAAACAGAGTTTTCACAACAACAGCCCCCACCCCTTTGGAGGCATGCACATAGCTCACTATAGCAGCCAGGAAAAGGAAGCTGTTTAGACACACCTACCAGATGCACGTCTTGACCCCTCAGTAACTGACCCTTTCCTGTGTTTGCTTTGTGTGTATTAACTTTTTAGTGTTTACAGCAGGGGTGGGGAACCGTTTTTATTTGATTAAGTCCTCCAAGGGCTGTACTACGAACACAAACCAGGATTTCTCCCTGCACTTTAGGCCTATATTGATATATATGCATTAAACGGCCACCTTTACAACAGACCCCACCTTCACTAGGTCCCCTGAAATATAATTTAATTGTATTGCAAATGAAATTTCTAAGATTTCTTTACAAAACATGTCATAATTCATGTGAAACTGCACGGCATTAAAATTATGTCGGGGGGGGGCGGATAAGGCAGCCTCAAGGGCCGTAAACGGTCGCCGAGACATAGGTTCCCCACCCCTGGTTTACAAGATGGGAGTTTGCTTGCTAACCTTTCAGAAGACCAAATGCTGGGTTTCCATCATACACGCCTCCACCAGTCTATTAAAGCACGGAAGCACTCGCAGCAAAACACACACCCGGGAGGCCTCTGTGAAAAATCAATGGGACTTTTTATTTTTCCATCCATACTGTATTCACAACCCTACAGACATCTAATACAGGGGGCATGAATAAAATGAATGTCTCACACAGGTTGTGTTAGTCAGTGGATGGGGACATGACATAGCATGCAGCTATTGCATCCAGTTACAGCAACGACGCGCACGTCAGGTGGCACTTCAGATGACCTCACACACAAGCAGCTTCCAAACGTTACCAAAAGCTTTCATCACTCACTAGCCAGCCCATGACTGTCTGATGTTGACTCACACACTAACTCGCTTGCTGGCAGCCATGAGGTAACTGCATACTTGCGGTGGCTGGATGAACACCAAGCGCCAGGGTCGCAAGCAAAGCAAGCGCCATACCAGGGCCCGTTTACACAGGAAAACCTCGACAAACACTCCACAAACAATGGAGCTGGAAGTGAGTCAACGCTCAGTGTGGTGGGTGTCGGACTGAGAGAGAGCGAGAGCAGAGAGTGCCTGACACAATGGCACTGCGCTGGGCACTGTCCCGTGGCCCCTGTCTGCTAGACGGTCATGTCAGTTCACATCATTGGGACGCGGACGGACGCGGGCAGAAGCCCTGGAGCGCATAGCTAGGCCGGCTGTGCCACTTTAGGCGAGAGGAGAGGGGGAGACGCGACTGTGGACGCAACACAGCGCAGTGAAGCTCAGCTGAGGACACACACCCACACACACACGCGCACACGCACACACACACATACTCTGATCAGTCTGTGCGCGCGCGCGCACACACACACACACACACACACACACACACACACTGATCAGTTTCCACATAGACACAGACACACACCGGGAGAGAGGGGGAGAAGAGCTCTGGCTCTCGTTTAGCCGGTGATGGAGCGGGTGGGGGTGGGGGCAGGGCGAGTTGTGCCTAATCTTTGGAAATGCCCATGCTTGCTGTTCCACTTGCGAAGGAACCATGTCAGGTCAAACAGTAGGGTTTGTCGCAGTTAATTATACTCTCAACCCACCAAATCTGAACGGCAGGGTTTCCTTTTTATCATGACGACGTCCATAACTGTAGGATTCCCCCCCAGTCTCTGTCTGGCGTTTACATCATAGTAAAGAGATAGAGTAGTGCTTTAGACGAGAGTACCATCAATGAGACACAAGGCGAATAGAAGAAGGGAACTAACTAATTCATTTAAAATGCCTGTGTTTGAAAATGAGAGTGCGAGTGAAGAGGGGAACGTGAGAGGCAACGAAACCCTGTATCCTGGCGGGCAGGCAAGGAGACAGGCAGGCAGACAGGCAGGGAGACAGGGAGGGCAGGCAGGGAGACAGGGGGGGAGGCAGATAGACAGGCAGGCAGGCACACAAGCAGGCAGGCAGAAAGGCAGGCAGGCAGGCAAGGAGACAGGCAGGCAGGGAGCAAGGCAGAAAGGCAGACAGACAGGCAGACAGACAGACAGGGAGGCAGGGAGGGAGGCAGACAGGCAGGGAGACAGGCAGGCAGGTAGGCAGGGAGGGAGGCAGACAGGCAGGCAGGGAGAGAGGAAGGCTCAGCGAGGAGGCTGGTTGTCAGGAAAGGGACAGAAAGGAGGGAGGGAGCGAGCGAAGGAGAGAGGGGGAGGGAGAGAGAGAGAGAGAGAGAGAGAGAGAGAGAGAGAGAGGGAAGAAGGGAGCAAGCGAGGGAGAGAGAGAGGGAGAGAGAGACGGAAGGAGGGAGCGACAGAAGGAAGGAGGGAGGGAGTGTGCTACGGTGCTGGCTGTGCTCGGAGGAAAGCTGCGTCATGCTGGCTCATCGGTAGGCCAGCAAACACTCCCTGAGACTGCAGGAGATCAATATGGACAGGACAGGCACGGGGGGGAGGCAGGCAGCAGCAGGGGGGTGGTGGACAGAACAGGAGGAAAGGAATAGGGCTGGGGCACTTAAGCCTTAAAGGGGCCCCTCATAATCAGCAGGGCAGAACTGAAATAACAGTGGGCCCCGCACCATTGTGGGCCCCTATTTTCAGAAATGTAAAAAAAAAATAAAAAAATTTACATTTCTGAAAATAGGGGCCCACGAGAGTGCAGGGCCCACTGGGAAATGCCCACTATGCCAGATGGCCAGTCCAGCCCTGCAAGAGGTCAATGTGGACAGGACAGGAGTGGAGGCAGGGAGCAGCAGGGGGGTGGTGTACAGGACAGGACAGGCATGGGGGGAGGCAGCGGCAGGGGGGTGGTGGACAGGACAGGCACAAGGGGGAGGGTGCGCAGGAGCTTAAAGAGCACACTCATGCTCTCTCTTTACAATTATGTGTTTTATGCATTTGTGCATTAGGTACGAGTGTATGTATGTACGTACACTGTGTGTGTGTGTGTGTGTATGTGTGTGTGTGTGTGTGTGTGTGTGTGTGTGTGTGTGTGTGTGTGTGTGTGTGTGTGTGTGTGTGTGTGTGTGTGTGTGTGCGCGTGCGTGCGAGCGAGCGAGCGAGAGAGAGAGAGAGAGAGAGAGAGAGAGAGTTTGCAATAATGCTTTGGCTAATAAACATATCTGAAACTGCTCCAAGGCAGAAAAAGTCAAAAGCATTGCTGCTGACACAAAACTAAGTAACACGTTTCACTGGGAGGGAGGAACTTGCCGTTTTCCGTCGGGTCTGGGAATATGACCAGATGCGTTCGGTACCCTTGAAAGGCCCTATAGATACGACACCCTCCACATCTTATCTTGTGTGGCCTAACTGCCATACGAATGCAAACTAAGCAGTATAGGGTTTTCTAGTGGCACAGGCGGAAAAGCGTTCACATTGAGATGGCAGGTGGTTGTGGTGACGAGTGACACAGTTGTCAGCAGTCAAGCCTCACAACCGTCCCAGGAATGAAGAGTAGACCCTGCAGTCCCTGTTTATCAAATATGGGTGATGTTTGTCAACTGTGTCAACTGAACGGGGACTCTATTCCTTTTCATGTGGCCCGCTTTTATTGTCACCCTTTGCAAACCAACAAAGAGTACTCTGTGTGTCAGGGCGGGGGAAGTGGAGTGGAGTGAGTGGAGGGAGTGGGGCGACGGAGGAGGCTGGGTGGGGGTGGCTGTAGTGGCGGGTTGGGGACAAAGGCGTCACTCTACCAGCCCACTCTGCCCTAAGACTGGCGTTGACACAATTGGAGCGAGCTGACAGTGATCGCCACCACTAGCCTACTCATCCCTGGGTTTTAATGAGCTTCACCATTGCCTGGCTGAAGCATGCTGGGATTCAAACGCCTGTGTAGCCTATGTGTGGGAATGATGGGAAGTGGGAAGGGTTCTTTGGGAGATACCTGTTGTATTCAAGGATCATCAGGATCCAGATGGAATTGAAAAAGTTCATACAAAACACTACGGACTATGGATGCAAATATAAGTGTGACACTGTAAAACATGGCACTGTTTATAACCAAAAGTATGGCAACATTCTGTTATTATTGATTAAAAAAAAACATCACATGTCGGGGGTAAAAAGCTGTCAATAGTGCCTTGAAGGCCTGGGACTTACTATATTTGCCTGATTAGCGCCCTCTAGTGGGCTCTAGCGGCTCTACAGCAGCACATGGTCCATGGGCTTATCCTCCTTGGCGGTCGTGAAACACATGGCATACTGCAAGATGCCATTGATCTCCTGCGCCAGCTGATGGTAGTTCTTCTGGAAGCAGTGGTTGGCGATCTCATGCCAGCCCTTGGCAGTGCACCTGGTGTCCTCCGTAATGGTTTTCTCCAGAGAACCTGAGAGTCATCACACACCACATTTTACAACTCATGTAGTACAGCACATTGACAAATTTGTCCCTGAAGACTAATGAAGACAACACAAATCCAAAACCTAATCCCACACAGCATCTCTGCATTGTTGTACAGCATACCGGTAGCCCAAAATATCGGTATGCCTCAGAATAGCACATTAAGGTGCACTGTGTAATATTTTTTGTAGTTTTTATTTCCAGAATTCATGCTGCTCATTGATAAATGTTCGCTTTTTCACAAATAGTTACCACCACCATGAAATTCTTATTCGTATCTGCCATTTTTTATTTCCAGAGATAGATATTTTTAACTTCAAAACGTACTGTACTTTGTTCATACTAGTAAATATTAGTTTATTACATATATGAAACGATAACATTTGGCAATAGGCAGCACATCTAAGTGCAGCAGTGTGTGGTCATCCATCCACTCAGTTTTCTGGGTGTCTGTAGTTATGTTGTGTTGTGATCCTTAACCTTGGCGTCCTGCGTGTATCTCCGCTACCAGGTCCGTCCATCTACCGTATCTATCTATCTATCTATCTATCTATCTATCTATCTATCTATCTATCTATCTATCTATCTATCTATCTATCTATCTATCTATCTATTTATCTATCTATCTTGTGTTGTGACCCTTGACCTTGGCGTCCTGTGTGTATCTCCTCCAGTAGGTCCAGGGCCAGGTCCTCCAGGTCGGAGTTGAAGAGCGCCTGGCACGCGTAGCCCACAGACAGGATGGCCAGCCGGCCCTTATACTCCTGCGTCAGGGCCTGCAGCAGCGCCATGCTGGGACACCCGCGCAGCACATGCAGGCAGTCCTCTGAAATAGGGGAGGGAACACAAACACACAACACAACACAACACAACACCGATTATACATGGGCACCCGCGCAACACATGAAGACAGTCCTCTGAAATAGGGGAATACAAACACACAACACAACACGACACGACACGACACGACACGACACGACACAACACAACACAACACGACACAACACCGAGTATACATGGGCACCCTCGCAACACATGCAGACAGCCCTCTGGAATAGAGGAACACAAACACACGACACAATATGATGATACAGGAGCCAAGCAGTCTTCTACAACAGGGAAAAACAGTACTGCTCATATAGAATAGGGCCAATACAATAGTATAATATTACATTTTTTTAAAAGCAGTTTTATATTTAAAAAAATGTAACATGCATTTCTCCTTCATGTGTTGTCAGTATTCCTTTCACAACACTTTTAAAACCCTGACATTTCATGTGTGGTTAAGAACGGTATTGAAATTCCACGACTTTCCAGAGACCAAACGAGGACACTGTGCGCTGTGCTTCAATGCAGTGTGACTGAACATTCATTGACCCGAGCGTCTGTATAGAAACAAGGGGAACGCTGTCTGTCAGTGCAGCCACCTGCTCCTAAATAAGATGGGGTCACTAATGGCTGAATAATATCCACCCCCACATCAGGGGCAGTCATGGGTAAGCAGTTAGGGCGTCAGACTTGTAGCCCAAAGGTTGTCGGTTCGACTCTCGACCCGCTAGGATGGTGAGGGGAGTAATTAAACAGTGCTCTCCCATCCTCCTCCATGACTGAGGTACCCTGAGCATGGTACCGTCCCGCCACACTGCTCCCTTTCGGGCGCCATTTGTTGTGTGCAGTGTGCAGTGTTAACTTGTGTGCTATGGAGTGCTTTGTCACAATGAAAATGGGAGCTGGAGTCTCCCAGTTGGGCTTAAAAAAAAAGTCAAATCAAATGTACTTTATTGTCAAAGATCTATGTAACAGGGTTAGCACAGGAGTTTGAAATTGCCTTTGACCAGTCTCCAATGTGCATTGACAACAATCTCTCTCTCTCTCTCTCTCTCTCTCTCTCTCTCTCTCTCTCTCTCTCTCTCTCTCTCTCTCTCTCTCTCTCTCTCTCTCTCTCTCTCTCTCTCTCTCACACACACACACACACTCACACTCACACTCACACACACACACACAAACTAACATACTCATAAATGAATTTACAATTCTTTCTCTGACACATTCACTCACAACACACACACAACACACACTCACACATACAGTTTTCAAACACTAACACATTGATATGTTACAGTAACATATTACTGACATCACTCACCGTCAGTGAAGTTCTTGTTCTGGTGAATGTACTCGATGGCTCCAAAGGTCATTCCTCTCTTGCACATGGTGAGGGCTGCCTTCCTCTGCATGCCACAGGCCGAGTAGACGATCTGCGCCAGGGCCAGGCAGGTGTCCGTCATGCGCAGCTTCTTGTCCCCATGGCCACAGATGACGTCACCGAGAGCTTCGGTATACGCCAGCCTGTATGGCGGGAGAGGAAAGGTGTGTGTGAATGTGTGAATGTGTATATACAAGTTCAAGTTCAAGCTTATTGTAACCACATCAACAGCATAACATACAGTTGTTAGGAATGTATTTTGGTTTGCTAACAAATGCAACAATACAAACAGACAACAAACAAACAAACAAACAAAAGGGGCCATGAATAACAGGGAATTACGCATACAAATAGACATTTAAAAGTGCAATATTACGACTTGATACTGTTAAGGTTACAAAGTGCAAAGAAGTGGAGTGGCTGTAAAGTGCTAGTGCTAGAGCATGTTCAAGTTCAAGTGGCGGATGGCTTGTAGGTAGGTACTGTCCCTAAAACGTGTGGTATTGCATGGGATGCTGCGGTACCTTTTCCCTGATGGAAGGAGTGTGAGTAGGTGGTGTGCTGGGTGAGTGGGTCAGAGGTGATGTTCTTGGCTTTCCTGGCTATTCTGGTGTTGTACTGTGAGGCTAAGGTGGGAAGACTGTGACCGATGATTTTAGAGGCCCTGCGTACTACCCTCTCCAGTTGCTGCTTATCCTGGCTGGTGGAGCTGCCATACCAGACCATGTCCAATTGGTAAAACCCAGGTATTTTACAATATGTAGCACTAGAATGTTCCTTCTGAATCCAGGTTGGCCATCACTGTTACCTGCGCTGTGTGACCCAGTGCGTGGTGAGCTGCAGAATATTTTGTATAACCCAGAATAACTTTTTAGGGGATATTCTTCACATAAGGAGCAGGGCTTGGCACTGGCACCTGCCAACCGGCCAAATGCTAGTTAAACTTGGCTGTGGCTAGTAACAATTTCAGTCTCACTAGCCATTTTGACAGGTAACTTATTCTTTGATTTGACAAATCACAGTAATTGCATAAATAGTTTTTTATTTAAATGCAAGATTCTAAAGACAAAATTGACAACAAAATTCTGGCTAGCAGACAGGCTAAATAGCTAGTGACTCTGGAAAACCACTAGCCACAGTGGCTGGTGAGCAAAATAATTAGCGTCAAGCCCTGATAAGGAGAACTCAATACTTCAGTAGCTATGTTTTTTTTAAAAATAATTATTTCTGACCTGCGCTGTGTGACCCAGTGTGTGACGAGCTCCACAAAGTTGTGCTGCAGGGCGCAGCGGACGGCCTCCACTGACAGGTCCTCAGCAGGCAGCTGACGCTCGTCCTGCACCGAGTTCATTATGGCCTGGAAGAAGAGCAGCAGAGGGGGCACCGCACCCTGGTACTCTGTGATGGCTACAACAGCAGGAGAGATGGGGGAGCAAGAGAGAGAGAGAGAGAGAGGGAGAGAGAGAGAGAGAGAGAGAGAGAGAGAGAGAGAGAGAGTTTAACCGCACCCTGGTGCTCTGTGATGGCTACAACTGCAGGAGAGATGGGTAGAGAGAGAGAGAGAGAGAGAGAGAGAGAGAGAGAGAGAGAGAGAGAGAGAGAGAGAGAGAGAGAGAGAGAGAGAGAGAGAGAGAGTAATGCAGGTACAGGTGTGAGGCAGCAGGTAAGCTTGAACAAAGCATCAATATTCACCAGACACTGATTACGGTTCACTTCTTCTTTTTGGAATGTCCTCTGATCATTCATTCTTTGATCATGTAACACGGGGACTCAGACAACACATACTTTTTATTTAAATAAAAAAACACCTATCCATTGTATAATAACAACATATAGATGTGGTGATTTAGAATTCAAATGGCAAACCTTTGAACTTCTCCATGGTGGCCATGTTCCTGAGCACCCCGTGCGGAGACTTGGCAGCATGGAAGGCCGCTGCCTCATACTCACCGTTTTCAAACAGGTCTATGAACCTGTTGAGAGAGGAGACCTCAATCAGGATATAGTGGGCACAATGGCCACGTTTACATGCTGTTGCTAATTCCGAATGAATAATTCAGAATTAAATATTTCTGTGGACTTTACATTGCACTTTCATTTAATTCCGAACTGTGAAGTGTTCACATGATGTTTTCAAAGCGGAATTAAGTTTCATTCATTTCAAAATTAAATTGAGTTCATTCTGAATTAAATGTCTCATGTAAACGAGGCCAATCAGAACCAGAGATAGGGAACTCAGTTTCAAAAAATAAAGATAACGCCACATTTTTTGAGGTCAGACAATTTAGTGAAGCAGCTGATCCTAAATCAAAAAAAAAAAAAAATTGTGATTTGTGTCTGTCAATTGACAGGACAGCGGAAAACGGGCAGGAAATGGGAGAGAGAAAGAGATGGGTAAGGATCAAGAAATGATCTCTCGCCAGAATCAAACCCATGTGCCCGGTATAATGGTATGGCACACTTGTCCACTGGACGGCATCGCCCCCATCTTGTCACATTTTGAGGCAGGTGAACGGGCTAACTAATGAAGAAGACACCGGTGCACGGAGCACATAGAGCAGGAATACATGGCAGGATGCACAATTCTCATGTCAGCTTCCACACCTCTTTACATAATGAGTAACGTGTACCACACTAGTACTATGAAGCAAAATTACCTCTCAATGCATTCAACAAGTAACTCTGATTCGTTGACTTTAGTGGGATCGTCATCCTCATATCCACTGCTCTGATCAACTGCATCCGATACTGTGAGCCAAACATAATGCTCAATCACACACAGTACATGTAGTAAAGTTGGAGTTGGAATTAAAAAAACTGAACTTCCGTAGATGTGTAAATATTAAACAAAATTAAACAAAGTAAATATTATTAAACAAAAACCACCTTTCATGTCAACTATGATCTTCAGTTTTTCAGAGAGATACTGAACCAATGGACCATCTTCCTCTCTCGACCAGGAGGAAATAGCTTCATTCACACACTGCAGTTGTTGGAGACTGGACAAGACAAGACATATTTCAAGAAAAGATAAAGATAAGATAAGATGATACGATACGATAAGATACAATAAGATCAGATACAGTAAATGCATACAGATGCTTAAAGGTAGAGTATGTAGGATTGTGGCCAGAGTAACATTGCAACTACCGTATGCTGTCCAGTGTGACTATTCTCACATCTGATCTTTTCATGACTATTTACCATGTAATAAACTACTATTTACTATTAGTTTTCCGGTCAAAGACGTTTATTACTAGAAATACAGAGAAGATCCACCTTTTCATGTATGGACGTTGTGTGTGTGTGTGTGTGTGTGTGTGTGTGTGTGTGTGTGTGTGTGTGTGTGTGTGTGTGTGTATGAAGACTATTAAAAATATGTTTTAACACTGTTAAATCTTAAAATTAAATTAAATAAAAATTAAAAATTAAATTAAATTAAAATTAAATTCATTAAAATTAAATCTTAAAGGTGGGGTTGCAGGTTAACCATTTTAAGAATATGTACTATTATGACATCACGTTGGGGGTTTCGCGGGCTCATAGGAGTCTATGTAGAACCTCAGAATCCTGGGGGAGTTCCCCCAACGTGATGTCATACCTGCAACCCCACCTTTAAAACACTTGCTAAATCTCCTACCGCAGCTGAAGCTGGTCGTTCTCCAGGACCAGCTCGTCTCTGCGGTCGAGGGCGGCGGTGACCTTGGCGTCCAGGTCTGCCTTGACCTGCAAGGGGACGTAGTGGTTCTTCTTCAGGTCCCACAGGTCCTCGCGCTTCATCTCCAGGACCTCCAGGTAGTTGGCCAGGGCCGAGGGGTTCATCGACTCTTCAAAGGACAGGCCTGCAGTGCAAGCAAAACACCAACACCACCATCATGGGTGTGCACTGTGCTATGGGGGCAAAGTAGTGCTAAAGCACCTGCCCCTTTGCCCAACTGGACCCAAAATGACCTTTTTGAAAGGTCTTATGTGGAAGCCTTTTGTCACAATGTACTGTTGTCCACAAATGCTTGACGGTCAAAAGCATGTGATAATAACGTCCTGATATATAATACAGTATATAGCCTCCATAGTTCCACATCCAAGGGCACCTGCCCCCCAACATGTCTGCACGCCACTGACCACCATGGCATCTCTCTGTTGTTGCCAATAGAAATTATCCATTTAAAAGGTCCAAAGTCATATCGTTTGTCATGTGACTTGCTGTTGCAGTAGATTTGTATTATGTACTACTTTTGTCTATTGATTGATCAATGTACAGTACCGTATACTGGATTCTTTTGTGACATGTAAGCCACACTCTCTGTGAATGATTCTTGTCTGCATTTAATGGGATAGCATGACACACAGACAGACTTTTCCTAAGCGTCTACTCTAGATGCAAAAGATGGCTCAGGCTGAAACGTGTGTGTACTGATCCAGTTGAGCTGTTTTAAACAATCTGGAGATGAGCACACTTCTTCCGATCAACTGTATACTGGAGTCAACACCTGCTGGAGTGAATTGCTTGACATTATACCCAGCCATTCAAATGCTTGTCAGTATACCCAGCCATTGGTATCTGATTCGGAAATAGAGTCAAGCCTTCTTGCATTGAAAGGAAAAAAAGAATTGACAAAGAATTCACTTGCCAAAACTTTTTTTTTTCAGAATAATAATGTATTGGCCTAATTATGTAATATGGTCAATGTTGGCTCTGATGTACTATAACATAATAAGCGAATGTGATAACACTGGATAGTATCACTGGACAATACATAACTTAGGCCAGTGGTGGGGAACCAATTTCATTCCAGGGGCCACAAATTGAATGAAGTACTCCAAGGGCCGTACTTTGAAACCAAACCACCAGGATTTCCCCCCTGTACTTTAGGCCTAGGATATTGAAGGCGGCCACCTTTACAACAGACCCCACCTTCACTAGGTCCCCTGAAAATATAACTTCATTGTATTGCAAATGTAACTTCTAAGATTTCTTTACAAAACATGGCATATTTCATGTGAAACTGCATAACATTAAAATCATATCGGAGGCCGGATAAGACGGCCTCAAGGACTGTAAACGGCCCTCGAAACATAGGTTCCACACCCCTGACCAAGGGCGCCGGAACGAGTTTTAAAGTGGTGGTGCATTTTTTCCCTTTATTTTCTTCACAATGTTACTTCTGCTGCATTCCACTCATTTGTCTGCAGTAAAAGTTGTGAGAGCCTCATTTAGGAAGCCCAAAAGTGGGGATGCCAATGCACCACTGCATCTATCTTACCGGCACCTATGCCCCTGACTTAGGCCATGTATGATGGAAGAGCTGAGGCATACCTGGTATTTGTCCAATGGGTTGAGCTATGTCTGTGTCTGATTCCTTCTGCTCTTCAGAGGGTTGCTTGTCTTTCCTGTTCTGTTCGATTCTCTGTAGCTCAGCATTGCCTAACGCCTGCATCTCAGCAGTGTCTCTGCAAATGATTGCAATCCTAGAGAGCACACTCATACATTTAGTATTGATAGAATGAACAGTCCAGTCAAAACTCAACGTGTTTAACTGCAGTCACCAGTGCTTCATACACTACACGAGACTATCGAAAACTGTAGGCCTACATGCACTGTAGATCATGTACACACTGGGTTACCTCTCTCGAAGTTGTTCAGCTCTTCTGTGACAGTACATGAGAGAAGTGGGCTGTGCAATCACTCCCTTCAGCTTCCTCTGAGCCAGTTTGGCATCTCTGCCACTCTTTTTCACATGGTTTATGAAGTCTTCGTACTCTTTCTTGATAGTTGTTAAAATTCTCTTGTATGCAGTTACATGCTCTATCACCTGTTAATAGAATTGCACAAGGTCCTTGCATGGGTTATCCAAATATCAACCACATTGAAGTCAAATGAAATTAAAACAGTTTGTGTGTTTGCAAAAATACGCGATGAATATGTACTTTGTCAAAAGCATAGCTGTAAATAATAAATCGTTGCTCCTCGTGGCCCCTTTCTGTTGATAAATGTTCTTTTTCGGACTGGATGTACTTGCGCAGCTCCTCCAGAAAAGTGCTCTCGATGCCCATGTGCGACTCTCCACCACAGGGACCCGAATGCTTAGACATCCTTGCCAATGCTAAACATCACCCTAATTGCATTTGGGGAACTTTGACATGATCACAGACAAAATAAACAACATATAAACCGCGCTGTCAGGTATCGTTTTGATATTTGCCAAGCTGCCAGCAACAAACTACAATCTACTTCCGACAACATAGAAGTTGCCATGGGGACGGCAGTACGAGGTCCCCTATTTAAATACGGATTTAAAAAAATGTTAACTATTTAATAGCGTAATGTTAGTTGTTTCCAGCAGAGTAAAACATAACTGGTATATTTTACCCGTTGTGATTTTGGTTAAATTAAAATAACGTGTGTGTTGTTTTTTCCCACTAGGCAAATGCACGGCCACCTATGCCCCTTCTCATTTCCTAAGAAAACCCCGTCGCACGGTCGGAAAGCCCTCTTCTCATGTTCCGCCATTAGCGAGAGGCTTGTGGTAAGTGTGGCTCCTAGTTTTAAGTGTTTTTTGACCGTAAAATCACCTTTATTCCTGACTTCCGAGCCACCAGAATTAACTGAAGGTTATTCTTATTCTTTTATGCAGGTGGAAAGCTCGCCAAAATGCAGATTTTCGTCAAAACCCTTACGGGGAAGACTATAACCCTCGAGGTGAGCCCCTGCCTTGGTCTTGCTTGTATGCGCTGGCAGCACGATGCTAGGTAGCAACATTACCGGATAGCTCCCTGGATTTTCGGGCCACACGCTTTCTTCAAAGTGTTATTATGGGATATGGATATTGCATCGGAACAGACCGGTTTGAAATGCGATCTTGTTTATCAGAGTGGTAGTAAATAGAGCCCATCACACCACAACGTTTGGGCTCACAGTCACAGTCCTAGTAATAATGCTAGGCAACTTAAGTTGGCTAAGTCACTCATGGTCCAAATGTTATAAACACGTGTAATGCCATAACCGGCTACATTATCTTCTGCATGCACCTTTTCAGTCCCTCAAGGCTCACGCTATTGCAGACAAGTGATCTTGAAGTTCTCTAAACGGAGCAATCACTTAAAATGATGCTTGTCATTGGAAGTTGTCTGTCGTATCCTGTGAGATTTGCCCGTCATGCTGTGTTGTTTTAGAAGACACGGGCACTGTATTGTTGTATAAGAGGTAATGTTGGACATCACGAACTCTAACAGTAATTTTCTTTTTTCGTTTTCCAGGTTGAGCCTTCAGATACTATTGAAAATGTCAAGGCCAAGATCCAAGACAAAGAAGGTACTATAGTGACAAGTGTTGTACAGTCTGACATTGTTGACATGAAAACCAACATTGTGCACAGCTGAACAATACTTATAAAACACTTACACAATACTCCCTGTCTTCCCAGGTATCCCTCCTGACCAGCAGAGGTTGATCTTTGCCGGCAAACAGCTTGAGGATGGTCGCACTCTGTCTGACTACAATATTCAGAAGGTAAAACTTGGAAGTGTTTGACTGGAATTAGTTTTTATGTGTGGCTTATTGGGCCCATCTTACAATAGTGGCATCACTGAGCTGTATGCAGAACTGAGAGACTTGGCTTAATGCCTTGCATTAGAAATGGGACAAGTAGGGTACACAACGTTTGGAAGTTATCATTAACTTTGAGAATGTATTTTTCAACTCTGCATGCAAACGTGATTTGCAAAAGAAACAAAGCATTTTTCATGCAAAGTTCTCATGCTGCCTTCCTTGTATACACGGGACAAAGACGTCCAACATGAAATTGTCCTTCAGTGTAACGGATACTTTTGCTTACTGTAAATGCAAAAAAAAAATTTTGGCTCGGCTTTCATACATTCACTTTTCAAAAAATTGAAAATCATGTTTTTCACAGTTACAGTAAGCAAAAGTATCAGTCAGCACTGACTGACAATTTCACGTTGGACAGCTTTGACTCACACGCACACATGGATTGTTGGTTGACGCAGATGTGACATAAATTACGTCTAACTGCTGGAGTAAAACCTCTACATTTTTCTTCTGGCAAATACATGTCTGAAGTATGTTTCGACAGTATAGCCTCCGTCTTCATCAGAGGATCACATGGATGTTGATGTGTGACGTGCTTTGACGTGTTGGTGCTGTGAATGTGTTGTGCAGGAGTCCACCCTTCACCTGGTGCTTAGGTTGAGGGGAGGTGCCAAGAAGAGGAAGAAGAAGTCCTACACCACCCCCAAGAAGAACAAGCACAAGAGGAAGAAGGTCAAGCTCGCCGTGCTCAAGTACTACAAGGTGAGATCAGCGCATCTTGTCAGCAGGCTAGGCAGGCAGCCGCTTAGGGATCCCCAAGCCCATATTTGATGAACAACTCTCACTTGACTACAGTAGTGATTATTTTGTCAAATGTTTATTCCTTTGAATTTTCTTGGGGCCCCACCTGACCCTAGAATCGCTTCTGCATTCACCTACTAGAGGCACATTTTGTGTAAGCGCTTTTGTGGTTTCTGGTGATCTTTGAGTGTTCATGAACTGAAGTGGCTGGACTGAAGGAGACCATGTAGATCTGCTTCAATTAGCCATATGCCCAAAGCAGTGGCTGACTGGCAAAAGAAAAGCAAATTATGTATTTAGTAGAGTACTTTTATTAATCACGGTGTCTGACAGCTTACACAAATACAAACATGCGCAAAGACCTAATATACTGGTACATTATTGCACATTGCTGTAAATGCATGGCACACATTTGAGTACATCAATTGGCCTTGCATCAGTTCACATGCACACACCCACGCTTTCTCTCACGTGTTTTTGATGCATCTTTTTTTGTCACACTGAGTTTTGCGGGGCTGGTTTCATTTCATGGTTCAGGACTTTTTCCATTGTGCTGAGTACAAGTATTGGGGGATCATTGGCCTTCTCCAGATAAAAAAAATCCTCTTGAATTTGGACCAATGATGAGGCCTACAAGGAGTTATAAACAGGAGCAGAGTTACAAACCGCTCCAGGGCCAGCCATTTGAGTTGGGGATGTGTGGACTTTTGGCTCATTTCAATGAAGCATCCAATTTTGGCAGAATACTGGCACTTGGGGGGAATAAACATGACACTGATGTATGAAATGTAAAGAACATGAATGGGGTGTGGCTGTACAGTCTTAAGTGGAATGGGACGTAGTGTCTACGTTGAGGCCTAAACAAATGCCCTTGTCATTTCAGGTTGACGAAAATGGCAAGATCCACCGTCTGCGTCGTGAGTGCCCAGCAGATGAGTGCGGTGCTGGAGTGTTCATGGCCAGCCACTTCGACAGGCACTACTGCGGAAAGTGCTGTCTCACTTACTGCTTCAACAAGCCCGAGGACAAGTGATCTGATGGACTAATCAAATAAATTGTTCACAACACGCATTACTTTGTCATCGCTGTCTTTCCTTTTACCTGTTCAATTAAACTTGGGTGATTGTTTGAGGGTTTGGGTGATAAGTATTTAGGGTAATTGAAATTTGACATGACTGAGTTCTGGGCTGCAATTGCCAAATGTAAAAAGCTCATGTTCAGCAATTTGGTTTACCTCTGGCATGGTTTCAGCATCAAGTGAAAGCATGAGGGTAGCTATGCAATTTGAAAGGATATTTGATTAGCATACGTCTATTCACTGAAGCTGGAGGGGTGTGGCAATCTAACATCATTAGTCCAATTGACTGGAGATGAAACTGTTTTTACAGTGCCCGTGTTTATGACTTGGTGTCATCACCTTGACTATAAGACTTAATTACTAATTCGTCCTGAAATGGTTTAATAGACTAAATTTGATCTCGATAGACACATGGTGTGCCGGTTGTCTTGTCATTCTGGCCAAGAAGCCAACCAATCAACGAGCTGCATTTTCGCGCATGCGTGATTGTGAAGACAATGAAATGGGTGCTCCTGAGTACGAGTTATTTTGAGTCAATTCATTTTCGAAGTTGTGAGAACAGAAGAGTTCATAGTAAATACCCGACAAGACCGATTGGATTCTTACAATGGGGTCAGCGGAACTTCGCAAGGACCTGGAGAAGTTTTTAGAAGAACTTGGCATCGAAACGGTGTCTGTTGACCACCCAGAGGCAAGTCAACACAATCTGAGGCTCAGGCTGAACATTGTACCGAATTGAAAAGTTGTCACTCGATTTGCATCATTGTTCTACTCGATTTGCATCATAGTTCTACGCGATGCAAACAGCTAGGGTTTCGTGTCGTGCACGAATGTATTCTTTGTTGTGTTGTGTATAATAGGTTTGTGCTTCCGTACCATGCTTGAACCGGAGGCATGACCATCTATGTCTATGGGTATGACACGTGTCGTGTGACGTTTTGCTGTACTTGAATTCAGTGTCCAGCAGAGGTCGCAATCGCACTATTCAAAACAAAAAGGTCATTTGGCCTACATAAGACACGCCAGATGTGTGAAATCACGCCTAGTTGCACATCGGTGGCGTTACTCGCCTTCATAATAGAAAAAAGAAAGCTATTATCTCTGCTTCAACCATTTCATAGCAACAAAAAGGAAAACAACAGCGTTCAAGCAGCTTGATGGTGTGCTGAATAGTTCTTCACCAGGTCTTCACTTTATGCATCATCTGGACAATTCAATCTAGAGCCATATCTGGTCTTTTCGCAGGCACAGCACAGAATGTAGATGTCATATGGACACAATGTATCATGGTAGATTGGAAGAAACCATGCATTTCAATGAAGACGCACGTGAAATTCACTGAAATGTGGATGGCATGACACTGTATTATAAGCTTACTACTGCCGACATCCAATCTGACTGCTATACAATTATTTGCACCAGGTTTTGCTGCATATAAGCTCCTAACAGTTATGTGAGCCGTTATGAAAAACACTATGTTGTACTGAGTTAAGTTATTCATAATAAGAACTGAAGTTTTCCTGCAAAATACTGAAGGATTGCCAGGCTAGGCTTTTAGTGTACTGAATGCATGCAGTAATATGTACAGAAAAAAAACCTGTTTAAACAAGTGAATTGGACATGAAAACACTGTAAACTGCAGTTATTTTTTTCATAAGGGAGTGTGTGGTTCAGGGAATTCTCTCCTTAGGAGTGAAACTCACTTATTTTTTTGGCCCTTCTCACCCTCTCACTCCACACTTTGTATTCACACATTGCCGGTGACGACTGTGGTATTTGTGTGTGTGTGTGTGTGTGTGCACATGTACAAAGGTGTAGGTCTGTCTTGGAAAGTGGTGGGGAATATGGCAAATAGTGTGGACATGCTATTTTTTGCATCATGTTTGTGAAAAAGTGGTGGGGACAAGCTGGGTTTATCTCAAATGTGGTATGGATATGACTCCACCATCCACACCTAACATTACACCTGTGTGTGTGTGTGTGTGTGTGTGTGTCCCCTTTTAGGTGTTCACTGTGGAGGAGATGATGCCTCATGTGGAGCACCTGAGCGGTGCGGTCACCAAGAACCTCTTCCTGAAAGACAAGAAGAAGAAGGGCCTGTGGCTGGTCTCAACCCGGCACGACCGCCAGGTCAACCTGAACGACCTGGCCAAGAAGCTGGGCGTGGGCAGTGGGAACCTGCGCTTTGCCGACGAGGCCATCATGCTGGAAAAGCTTAAAGTGGGACAGGGCTGTGCTACCGCGCTAGCCCTCTTCTGTGACAAGGAGAAGAGTGTCAACTTTGTCCTGGACAGTGACCTCTTGGATGGGGGGCACGAGAGGATCTACTTCCACCCCATGACCAACGCCGCCACCATGGGACTCAAACCATACGACCTCATCAAGTTCCTGAAAGAGACTGGACACAAGCCGGTGCTGCAGATCTTTGAGTAGAAGACACTACCAGTACCAGGGCTCTAAATTAACACCAGCCAACTGGCCAAATACTGGTGAAATTTCAGTTTACGTAACTGGTAGAAAAGACTAACTTACGAGCCACTTACGAGGTGTGTGTTTGGCTTGTAAGATTAACATCTAATAGCCATTTTGGCCGGTGACAAAAAACACAACATAATTTAGAGCCCTGGACACTACAGATGCTCAGCGACACTTCCTGAGGTCCAAGTGGGGATTTCAAATGGGAGGTGAACTCGGGATCAGTGCAAAAAATGTCTAATTATTTGGTCCACAACTTGAACTTATCCAGGTGAAGTGACTATAACGGCATAGGCTACTGTAATACCCCGTCGCCGCTGTATGCATTTCACCACCTCCATGTTACAAAACCCTCCAAGCCCATAGCCTGTACCTTCATGTGAAGCGATCATGTCCCGTGCCAAGCCTTAATTATGCTGTCAATCAACGTACTTTAAAGTATTGCATAAACTCATTTAAGTGTCAAGTGTCAACTCTGATAAATGTAACACTGAGGAAGATTAATGGTGTCTGTGCCTGTTCAAGTTGTGTTCTCTCAAAACTTCAGTGTGTGTGTGTGTGTGTGTGTGTGTGTGTGTGTGTGTGTGTGTGTGTGTGTGTGTGTGTGTGTGTGAACCAGAAAAACAAGAAATGACACGGGAGTCTCCAGGATTTATCACATCAAATGGATTTATGCAAAAAAGTGGAAAAAGGAAGCAAATGCTAGACTTTTCACGGTCACAGTAATCATAGTCACATACACACAGAAAACACGCACACACACATAAGAGCTACCCCCCTCCCATCCCCTCCCCTCGCCCACAGAGGACCTGACCTGCCTGCACCTTTTGGCACGCACGCACGCACACACACACAAACCACTTGCACACACACACACTCAGACAAACCACTTGCGCGCGCGCACACACACACACACACACTCTGAGAAACCGCTTGCTTTTAGTCCACCAACAGAAGGGAGGCGTTCCACTTTTGGCATCTCGACGGACGACAGCTCAGGTCTCTCTGGTCCACCACCATACCACACCACACGCTGATCCAAGAAAAGGCTGACGAGGGACGTCTGGATGGAGGGTGGGAAGAGTTCTGGAGGAGGCGTGGGGTGGGGGTAGTTTGTGTTGATTGTATTTTTTGCTCCATGCAGATGTGGCTGACCTTGTTGTCCGTATGTTTTCTTTTGAATTATTATCAAACATGCGCTGCTGCTGCTTCTTCTTCTGCAGCGGCTGCGGTCCTGTAGTTTTCGCTGCAGGGGGCGCGTCAACGTCGTCTTTGCCGCCCCACTTTTTAATTCCTATAAGATGTTGGTAACAATATTTCATGCGCATTTATAATACAAAGACTGGCTGGCTGGCAGGTTTGCAAGGAAAACAAAACAAACAAAAGAACAAAAATAAAAAGAAGTCCAGCCCATTTGAAAGTCACATAGAGGAGGTGGGGTGCCCACGGTGAGGCCTCTCCTCAGAGTCGCATTAGAAAGCAAAGCTCACTCCTCAGGCTTGCTTCAGAAAGATCACTCTGGCTAGTCTCACGAGAGTGAGCATTGGCACCAACACACTGGGTCCACTTTACGAGTGCAGTCTGTTTTTCTTTTCACCATAGCAGTGCAATAGGTTAAGGAGGACAAAACAAACTATCGGATTATAAAAAGAAAACGGAACAAAACAAAAACAACAGCTGCGTTAACATTTCTTTCTTGACGTCGGTTTTTGATTTCCTTGATTCAAGGAAAAGGGAAGAAGTGTTTGTTTCTTTTTAAAAGTTTCTTTACAGAATGGGGGGTCTCGTCTGTTCCTTTTTAAACACATATACAATCATGTCTGAGTGAAGACCATCTCAGTTGGGGGGGACCAACGCTTTTTACTGGCTTCTGATTGGCCGCTCGAAGGCCACTTCTCTCTCTTGAGTCGGAGGCAGACAGAAGAGAATGATGGAGAGAAGATAAGAGAATAGAGGAGAAGAAAGAGAGAGAGGAAGAGAAACAAACAGAAACGGAAAATGAGATTAGAGACAGGCATGGTGAGGAGTAGAAAGACACACAGCCAGGGCTCTAAATTAACACCAGCCAACCCGCCAAAATGCTGGAGAAATTTCAGTTTGGCTGTTAGAAAAGACCAACTTACGAGCCACTTTGAGACATTAGTAAGTGTGTGTTTGGCTAGTAAGATACACATCTACAAGCCATTTTGGCTAGTGATGAAAAAATATGATAAGTTAATTCAGAGCCCTGCATACAGATATATAAACAGACAAACAGGTAGGAGGAGCAGCTTGGCATGCACTGGGTGTGTAGAGGGGGACAGGATTACGTTGGGCTGGGGCGGGGAGAGCAGTACAGGTCAGGTACGGGACAGCAGCCATGCTGGACAGAGAGAGGACATGGACACGGGCCTGGGCAGGGATCACAACCTGATTGGATGACACCCAGAGTCTGCTTCATCCCACCCCCATCCCCATACACACCCAGGAAGGAAGAAGGAGAGAGAGAGAGAGAGAGGGGAGAATGGTTCACTGGACAGATACAGAGCAGAGGGAAAAGAGAAGTCTGCGTTAGACGTGTGGGGGGAGGCTGGAAGCAGGAGAGAAGAGGCTGTCAAGGGGAGGAAGCAGGAGGCGCCGTAGGCACTCTGAGGACGTGCCTGCCAGGGATGTCAGGGTGGTCTGCACACAGTCCAGGACAGAGGAGAGGAGAGAAGGAGAGGAGCAGCGAGGCTGGGGCAGAAGCAGAAGCAAGCACGTGCAGCAGGGACATCTGCTAAAATACTGCACTCAGGAAGGTTGCCATGGAGACATGCCCACCCGACCCACAGCCCCTATCCCATAATAGCCCCACCCCCCCTCTCCCACATCCATCTTTGTTTTTCTCCCCCCATGGTTACCGTTGCCGATCGTTCAGGACACTCACCCTCTCTGGCCCATGAGACATGGAGCCGGGACAGCTCGAGTTTTAGGAGCTTTGCTGCTCTCCCGTTCTGCTTTTTGACTTTCTGCGCTCCTGTAACCCTTCCACATCTGCAGAACAAAGGCATGTCAAGAGTTTTAACCGGATAAACAAAAGCGCTATAGGTACATTTTTATTAATAGATAGAGATTTATATGTATGTACATGATAAATAAGGGATGCATTTAGCGCCACAGCGGGTGACTGACCACCACTGAAAGCAATCTGAAATAATAAATATTAAAAGCTACTAAACTACAACACTGACACCAACACAAATCACCTGCTATTGTTACACTGATTTCCTGCCACAGCCGTATCTAGTTGGATATGCTATGCTAGTGTTACGTGAATAAGTATTTGGCATTTTCTATAACCACTAGTAGCTCTGAAACCCACAAGCAAACACTACACGTTTAGAAAGCGGGTGATCATTTAACAAAAAAAGAAATAAAAGCAAAAATACCCCATATCTTCTCCAATGTTGCATTCAAGGAAAAACTCTAAAATGCTATTCTGTACAGCAAACATTATATATATATAGCAAAATCAACAACAAAAGACTTGTGGTGAATTGCATGTGCGTGTAACTGTGTATGTATGTGTGTGAATGTTGGCATTTGTTTTGTATGGGTGTACAGGCCACTTCATGGGTGATTGCTCTCCACACTGATTGTATTTTATGAGAACACGGTCAGCTCAATTGCAACCGCAACACTGTGTTTGACACCAAAGTGGAAGGAACACAAACAGAAAAACACACAACGTGAGGACCCATCATCACAGAACAAAAGAGGCAGAACACGACAAAAGATTCATTTTGATTAGTTCATCAAAATGGAGGTCAGTATCAACAACAACAACACGGTGACCTGCTGAAGCCATGCAGTGCGGTGAAGAAAGGCTATGCAACAGCCTTCAATAATGTGGACAAACAAAAGGTTAAGTTTTATGATAGATGAAGGGGGAAAAGGTTTTAAGTAATATACACTTTCCATACACCCAAAATCAATGACGCAAACAACAACTGACCAAGGAAGGCTTTGGGGAAAGCTTTTCTTAAAGAACTATGATTAGATGATCTGTAAAAAGGCCAAGTCATACTAACAGAGACTGGAAGAAGCTATTTCGCTTGTTCAACGTGCTCCTAAATAGCCCTTTATCAGGCATACCATCCAGGGACTTGCTCCACAAGCCTAATTGCTTAATTTAAATGTCAAAGTAGCACAGTCCAGGCTAAGTTTGGAACCAGCCGTGCGAGCATGGAGAAGGGTGACTTTAAGGGGAACATGGAATATTAATGATTCTTTTTAAGTGGTACATACTGCACAGTGCACAGGGATAGTGTTATTTGCGAAAGGCTTATAATCATACCAAGACACATTGTGGGAAGAAAAATTAAATATCAAAATCAAAACAAAAGGACAGAACAAACAAACAACCAACAAAGGACTTTCCATTGGTTCAGGAGTCGAGAGGAGGAGAGTGGAGTTTTACAATGTTGCACATGCAGGCAGGGAATAGTGTCCATACACAGTACCAGTCAAACCAGAGGGATCGATTTGATTGAACAGTTAGAGGTGGTCAAAGTCACACCAACGACTCCAAGAAACACCACACCAGAGAGTGAAAGCAATGTAGAGTGAACTTGGAGAAAAAGCCAGACAGTTGAAGACAACAGCAAAATAATAATGATAAAAATAATCATGAAAAAAAAACACAAAACAAAACAAAAAAGCCATGATTGGGTTAAAGCAATCATGCAGAGGTTGCACCTTGACCGAGAAAAAAATGAAAAGAAAAGAAGCAGGACATGTCGCACAGAGCGGCGGTCGGCACACCCAACATTTACACACAGCCATACTCATACCACAGTGCTTGGCTGTCATCTGAGCTCACTGAATTGGACTGGTCAGCAGCACCAATCACGTGATTACCAACGCCAACACCTCCCTCCCCGTCTGGCTTATGATTGGCCGCGCTGGCAGTTGATTTCAGCTGGCCGTTGGGCTTGTTGCCCTGGGCCGCTTGGCACGGGGCTTTGGGGTTGGGGTTGTTGGGTTTAAGCGGCGGGCCGCTGATGTTACTGACCAGGGAGGTGTTGAGGGAGAGGATGGCCTGGTTCTTACCCCCGCCACTCATGAACACCGACTCGCTAAAGATGGAGTCCATGAACACAGAGTCTACAGTGAACGAGGGCCCCAGAAAGGCCTCCAGGCTGGAGAGCTCGGGCTCCTCAGCGGCAGGGCCTGGGCCGGGGGCGTTACCAGTGCAGGGCATGCTGGCAGACTTGGGCAGCGGTGTGGTTTTGGTGGCGGGGGTGCTGGACTGTGGTGGCGTGGTGAGAGAGTGTGGGCGTGGGGTGGACAGGGACAGGGACAGGGAGGTGGGCAGGCGGTGGTACTCACTAGACTCCCCGGCACTGGTGGCCGAGCGCGCCACCTTGGAGGGCGGCTTGGGCGAGGGGTCGACGGACACGGGCTGCCGGCTGTCCTTGGAGAGCAGGTCGTGGATGCTGGTGCGCCGCGTGGTGCCCTCGGCCGTGGAGATGACGCTGCTGGCCCGGGGCAGGCCCGCGCCGGAGCCGGATGCGGCGGCGGCGCTGTCCAGGCGCTCGCACACAGACACGGCCTTGCTCTGGGACGACAGGCTGGAGCGCGGCGTGACTGAACCCTTCACCCGCGTGCTCTCCGCCTTGCGCAGGCTGGGCCGGCCAGGGCCCCCCGCGCGCGATTGGCCGGCCGAGTCTCCGCTGGAGCCGGTGCTGCTACTGACACGCCCGCTGGCCGAGCGCAGGATGCCCCGCCCCTTCACACGCTCCTTCTGCACATGCTCAATGCCGCCCGACAGGCGTGGGGAATCCACCGTCAGGTTCTCCTGGCTACCCGACTGCTGAGGGTGAGATGGAAAGACACACACACACACACACACACACACACACACACACACACACACACACACACACACACACACACACACACACACACACACACACACACACACACGCACACAAAATACATTAACTTTTAACAAACTCATGTCACTACATCACACCAACACCTAACATCTAGCACAGACAAGGGAGCTATGGGATTCGATCTAGTCACCTCCACAGGGGTATCTACACTCTCATCCAGGAACTGCTGCAGAGAGACTACCTCGCTGCCCAAGGAGCCGCCCTTCTTGCGGGCCGGGAGGGTGGCCGAGGTGCCCAGGCCCTGGCCCTGCTGGGGTCCCTTGCGGACCTGCAGGGGGCTGAGGCGTGAGGAGCGCAGGGAGGAGGAGGTGGTGGTGGTGGAGGAGGCGCAGGCGGAGGGCTGCTGCACGGGGCTGCTGCCGCTGGAGCCGACGTCCATCTCCAAGCTCAGGCTGAACTCCCCGCTGCTCTCGCTGTGCGGACGGCTCGTGTTGCCGTTTACCGTGCCGCCTGGAGGGGAGGGGAGGGGAGGGATGGAGGAGGAAGGAGGAAGGCCACAGACAGGAAGAGAACAAAGAAAGAAAGAAAGAAAGAAAGAAAGAAAGAAAGAAAGAAAGAAAGAAAGAACGAAAAAACAAAGAAAGAAAGACAGACAGAGAGAGAGAGAGAACAGAAACAAGCAAACAAAAGTCAGTGAGTGCCCGTTGAAACAAATCCGCAATGCACACCTGCATGCTGCACACAGTCTCCGTAGAATTAACCTTGATCCAAAAACAAACACAACAGTTGAATCAAACCACACCCCAAATCAAACAAACCACACAAGTGCCCATCACACCAAACAAAGGACATGCAACATTAGTAGTGGCATTAACCGTGAGCTATTAGAGTGAAGTTTGTACAATAGAGTTTATCTGAGATTATGAGGAGGATTATTGTTAGTGGATATGTAACCAGTCGGGGATTTGGCTTGTGTGTCTACATCGTTTGCCACCAGGCAAGTAGAGTAGATCACAGTAGAGTACTGTAGAGAAGAGTAGAGTAGGGTAGAGTAGACTAGAGTAGGGTAGGGTAGTGTAGGGTAGAGTAGGCAAGTAGTAAATGGATGGTTATTGTGTTTACACCAAGTACTGGTGGTCCTGCTACTATGGAGACGGAAAGGTCGAGAGGACTGGGGAGAGAATAGAACAGGCGCTTTTGGGGTTTTGTGTGTAAGGAAGAGGGGGGTGGAGGAGAGAAAGGGAGGAAGAGCGAAAGCGCGCGCGCGAGAGAGAGAAAGCGTGTGTGTGTGTGTGTGTGTGTGTGTGTGTGTGTGTGTGTGTGTGTGTGTGTGTGTGTGTGTGTGTGTGTGTGTGTGTGTGGGTGTGTGTGTGTGTGTGAGGGGCACTACATGAACACACGTCACACAGGGGTAGCAGATGGCACAAGCAGGCAGGCAGCATGGGCACCGTGCCACGCTTGGATCTGCACGCGCCCAGTGACAGACATTAGTGGAGGAGGGGAAGAGGAGGAGGGGAGGAGGAGGAGGAGGAGAGGAGGAAGAGAGGAGGAGGGAGGAAAGGAGGGGAGGAGAGGAGGGGAGGAGAGGAGGAAGGGAGGAGGAGAGAAGGGGAGGGGAGGAGAGGAGGAAGAGGAGTAGGGGAGGGGAGGACGAATACAGTAACTCTGCTTCCTGGAGAGTGGCCCAGAAGAACAGAGGGAGGTGACAGGAGGAGGATGAAGAGGTGTATTGTGGGAGACAAAAGGGGACCGTCTTAAGACCAGTGCACCAATGGGAGCATGACTTGGGAAGGAAGGACAAAAAGGGTGCATCCGAAACCTGTGGTACGCAGGCACTGCCTCCTTACCAGTTGCTACGACAACGCCCTGACCAGTAGCTTCTTTGTAGAAAGCTAGCCACTAGCAAGCACAATTGGGACGTACTATAGCACAGTCATTTACGTAACTAGGGGCCGCCCTTGATGGCACCAATGACTGGCTGTACAGTTGTCGAGCTCCTGCGGACGTCTGAGATAGAAGCCATCGTGTGCCTACTGCAAATATGATCAGATATAGAAAGTCATCCGGGTACCGTTCGCGTCTTGGTTGAAAGCTTACTAGGGTATTCATATTAACTACATAGGCACCTCCTTATCTTTTTTTTCTTTTTTAACACGGCAGTCAAGGAACGTATTTGAGTTGACAAAATAGAAAAGTTCCTTGACAGTACATTGTGATGAGAAGTGTAATGTGTGGTGACATTTCTGGTGACAGGTTAAGAAGTAATTAAATACATTCTGTTTTGCTTCATCCAACACATGAGACACAGATATGCCCAATGTGCAATGACATGATGTGTAGTGAGGCCCAAGTGAGACAGTCTCATGACAGGTAGTGACATTAGCAATTAACGCTGTGCTGCACCATCACCCACACCTGAGACAGACAGATAGACCGACCAACACACAGTGGTGCATTATGATGTACAGTGAAACGTGGTGACACCTCTGATGAGATTCTGTTGACAGGTTTCGTAGTGGTAATTAACAGTGTGCTGCACCCAACACCTGAGACAGACAGACAGACAGACGGACGGACGGACGGAGAGATGGGGGGTGGGGGGCGTTGTTGTTTGCAGGGCTCTAAATTAACGTTTTTCATCACCAGCCAAAATGGCTAGTAGATGTTAACCTTGCTACCCAAACACACATTCACTAATGGGTCAAAGCAGCTGGTAAGTTGGTCTTTACTACCACCCAAACTGACATTTCAGCAGCATTTGGCTGGTGTTAATTTAGAGCCCTGGGGGGTTAGTGTCCAGTGGCAGACGGGGCGTGCAGGGTTGAGCCACTTACTACTACAGATGCTACAGGGTACCCTGCAGAGGGTGGAGGAGGAGGAGGAGGAGGAGGCGAATGGGGAGGAGGCAGAGGAGGGAGGAGGATGAGGATGATGATGAGGAGGAGGATGATGAAGAGGAGGTCTCCCCAGAGCTCTGCTAATGAGCTGCAGCGCTGACACTGCGGGGAGCAACACAACACAACACAACACACATCTGGGTTGGGACACATTAATACGGCAAATTTATGCATGTATTATTAAACACACGCACACGCACACACACACACACACGCACGCGCACACTCTTTTGGTAACAAAAGGTCCTGTCAAGTTGTAACTGCTAGACTCCAGACATAAACAATCAAAAGCAGAGCAAGGCTGATTAGGCAGACAGACAGACTTCAGACTTACACAGATGTACAGACAGACAGACTTCAGACTTAAACACAGACGTACAAAGCAAGTCCCTGGGGGGCAGCAGAGAGCAACCATAGATGAGCAGTGCTCTCTTCTGCTGCTCTGCCATGTCCCACATTTTAAAGGTGCACTGTGTAATATTTTTATTGTTTATTTCCAGAATTCATACTACGCATTCACACCTTTTTCATGAATGACTTTTTCACCTCTTTCATTATGACTGGAAAAATTGCATTGGGGAGCTTCTCCATTGCCTGCCATTTTGAATTTCCAAAAAATGTTTTGCTACAAAACTTACTGTACTTTGATCATATTAGTAAATGTTAATTTATTATTTTGTAAATATTCATGAAAAGATCCAATTTGGCAGTAGACAGACAGCACAGTTTCAATGAGCAGCATAGTTGCAATACCTATTATGGCCACCATCCTACACAGTGCACCTTTCATTTTATTTTTATTGATTTAAAGCACAGAGATGGTATATTAACGTAACATTAAAAAATGCAAATACACAACATTGTAGACCAAGTTCCATCATTAGTCCCTGGACAGTGTGATGGTCTCACAGCAGGGCTCTAAATTAACTTTGTTCACCACCAGACAAATGGTTGATTGGGCTTAAAATTGACGTCACTTCCACCGATTTCATGGGACCTCAACTGCGTTTTTAGCTGAAAATTTTAGCATGTAATCCAATGGCAGTATCAAAATGACATTTTGATCCCCTTTGAATTGTGCCACGAGCTCCACATATGTTCCTTCTGATATTTTTGTATAATTGTTCGTAGAGTTGGCTGGTGTTAATTTTAGAGTCCCGTCTCTCAGACCAAAGCATGTGAGGTCTACGCTGCCCCTTTCCCCCTGTGGGGTCCTGTCCTGTTGTCGTCTGTTTCTGCAGTGTGTCTGATGTGCACTGTGCTGATGAGAGAGAGGGGAGCGCCTCAACCTTGCATAACCTAGTCTGCATGGTGCTGACTACACATGGAGATGCAAAGGCAGGATTGGCTTTTTTGCAGATACAGGAAATGAGTTGCCTTGACAAAATGGAAATACAGCACTTTGTACTTTTTTTGTCATGTTGAGAGACACGCAAGCACACACGCACATATGCGCGGGGCGCACACACACACACACACACACACACACGCACACGCCCACGCCCACACACGGCTGTGTGTGAGTGAGACAGATGGATGACGCTGAGCTTTCTAAAGCAGGAGATGAGAGACAGGTGAGGTAAGAAGGCGAGGAGGTCACGGCACTGTTTACCAACAGCCAAGTTCAGCAGATGGCATCCCGCTAAGTAAGCAGACAGTCCCAATTAGCACGCGGAACAAACCGGCTCTCTTTTCCCTCTCCTTCCGTGTCCTCAAGTGTGACAATTTGTAACACTCCTGGTTGTGTGCAACTGAAGTTAAGCTTAGGCCATAAACACAAACACCTCATGGACACCTCACGACCCTCCACACATGAAGCCGGTCTTAAAAGCCCAGATCAATGAGGCATGAGCACGAAGAGATTTTTGCGACAAGCATTGTATTGTACAATGCCGTACTGCCGACAAAAGTTGTCATCCTATGTGTCTCTGTTCATGTTGTGTAAATCCTGCTATATGTTATTATTATCCTGTTGGTTAGAGGTCATCATCCTGTTCTTGGCCGGATTATCCATATGGGCCAGTGGCACAGCGCCCAGGGGTACCAACCATTTTTTGACCAAAGGGGCACCACATGACACAAACTTTACAAGTATTGTTCATAAAGGGGGCATCTCGAGGTATACTCTGGAGTAGTCAAAACACACATTAGCTTAATACGGTCATCATCCAGCAAAGGTGTTAATTAATTAATATTAATATTAATGAATGTGTGGATTGTCTGCTCACCTTGTGATCGAGTTTCGTTGCGTCCCTCTGAGGATGTAGGGGTCACGTCTTCATAGGAGGAGTTGTCTGGTGGAGAGGAAACACATTCAATGTAGCAATCAGTTAACAAACAGACATATGAAAATAGTTTGCCATTAGCCTGTTGGTTAGGAGGAGTTGTCTGGTGGAGAGGAAATGTTTAGATGACAGGGCAGAGCAGCACACATAAAGGGCGAACAAACAGGGCAGTGGATAGCAGAGCTTTAAATAGCATGACGATTGCAGCACAAGTACACAATAGGTCATTCGTATTTTTCTGTCTTAAACAGCCTGAACAAATATCATTTACTTTGCACACATCTAAATGTCCTAAAGGGGGCCCTGGTCTATAGCTAAAAATATGATTCCCTAAAAGCTCCACCAAACCAAAGTATTTACTTTTAATTCCCTTTAACGCTCATTAATGTGGGTAGGGACAGTCTAGCATCTAAGCACTGCATGGCCTTGGCATGTAGGTATGTACCTCTCGTCCTGCTAAAACATATGTAGAACTAAGCAGTGCATGGCCTTGGCATGTGCGGTATTGATGTACCTTTCTTCTTGCTAACACATAGATATGTGTTAAGTGCTGCATGGCCTTGGTATGAACAGTATGCACTGTATGTACCTTTCTTCTTGTTCTTCTGCTTGGCCTGGCGGTGTCCGCTGGGTAGGGTGAGCGTGGCGTAGTTGATGGCGGTGGTGGAGTAGGCCATGGAGCCCATCTCCTTCATGCGCTGGCCCCCGGGGGCCTCCTCCTCCTCGTGGCCCTCCAGTTGGTCCGTGCTGCCGTGGTCCCACTGGCCACCAGACTGGGCCATCGTGGCCAGCAGGTCATTCATGGCTGCGGAGCGGAGGGGGGGAGGGGCATGATGGGAGAGGAGAGGAGCAGTGGGGGAGAGGGGGAGATGGAGAGCGGTGTATGATGGGAGAGGAGTGGTGGTGAAGAGGAGGAGAGAGGGGTGTATGATGGGAGAGGAGCGGAGGGGGAGAGGGGGATGAGGGGTGTATGATGGGAGAGGAGAGGAGTGGAGGGGGAGAGGGGGATGAGGGGTGTATGATGGGAGAGGAGAGGAGGGGGAGAGGGGGATGAGGGGTGTATGATGGGAGAGGAGAGGAGGGGGAGAGGAGGAGAGAGGGGTGTATGATGGGAGAGGAGCGGAGGGGGAGAGGGGGATGAGGGGTGTATGATGGGAGAGGAGAGGAGTGGAGGGGGAGAGGGGGACAGATTAGGGACTGCTGCAACACATGGTACTGCAGTGTATACCCCCATATACAACCCAACTAGAGAGGGCAGTGGAATGGACTTGAGAGGGGGACACTGCAGAACCCACAGAGAGAGAGAGAGAGAGAGAGAGAGAGAGAGGGAGAGAGAGAGAACAGAGAGAGAGAGAGAGAGAGAGAGAGAGGGAGAGAGAGAGAACAGAGAGATGGGGAGAGAGACAGTACTTGAGGGAGAACAGGCAAGAGAGAGAGAGAGAGAGAGAGAGCGAGAGAGATGGAGAGAGAGAGAGAGAGAGAGATGGACAGAGATAGAGATAGAGACATACAGAGAGAGAAAGAGATATTCTGATTGGCGGAGAGCGAGCGGAGATGAGCGGTGCGGTGCGGTGCGGTCATGCACGGGCCTCTGGCGCCTCATGCCACTGGCCTGAGACACACAGACAGCAGCCATGCTAGTGAGCATGCTCAGAGCTGAAATGCAGCCACGCAACACAAGAGAAGAGGAGAGAGAGAGAGAGAGGGAGAGAGAGAGAGAGAGAGAGAGAGAGAAAGAGAGAAGAATATTCAGGAAAACATAAGACTGACAGAAAATGGAGAGAGAGAGAGAGAGAGAGAGAGAGAGAGAGAGAGAGAGAGAGAGAGAGAGAGAGAGAGAGAGAGAGAGAGAGAGAGAGAGAGCGAGAGCGAGAGAGAGACTAAAGCACAAACAAACACAATCGCCGGAGGAACGAAAAACACCAACACTTACAAGACTCGGCTCACATCACATACAATACAATAAAGGAGAATGAAAGATAGAACAAAGAAAAAGATGGAAAGAAAAAAAACTACACAATAGAAGACGGTTTGACAGACACGAGAACTGAAGAATATATATGGGACTGGGACAAACACAACTGAAAAGGAGAAGAAAAAGACAGGAAAGAGAGAGAAAGACAGAGAGTCTGCACGCTCCATTTCATTCCCAACATGGTGGCTGAGCTGAGCAGAGCGGAGGGCAGTCGATGCAGAGTGTGAGGGGTGGGAGTGGAGATGGAGGTGCCAGTGCTGCTAGCAGTGGTAGCCATGCTTGCACAGCAACATAGTGAGCAACACGACACTCACACTCAACACCCACTCACAGCACACACAGAACTAGCGCCACAGCAAAACACAGACCACTCACATACACACACCCCTCACTCACATACAAAAATCTCTCTCTCACACACACACACACACACTCAGAGATGGCACACGGTACACAACACCAACGTCTATCCATGGTCTAGTACCACCAGTGCTTAATTTGAGAGGGAGCAAGGGGGAGCTAGCTCCGGAACCTCAGACGAGAGCTCCGGAACCTTGGATAGAACCTCATGGAAAGACATCACAGACCCCCCCTCTGGGGAGAGCCACCCATCCTCTGCGCTCTGAGACCTCCCGCTTGACAAATTAAGCACTGAGTACCACTAAAGCTACTTCACAAAGCACAAGTGTTAGCTGGACACTACAAGTGTACTACAAGTTAGCTGGTTACTACATGTATACTATCGGTTAGCTGTATGTGTACTACCAGTTAATTAACTAGCTACAAGTGTACTACAGGTTAGCTGTTTACTATAAGTGTACTACCTATCAGCTAGATACGGGTGTACTACAGGTTAGCTGGCTACTACAGTGTTAAGGGGGGTTAGCGAAATGTTTAAGGGTCATCTTGTATCTACCACGCGTCTATGGCTATACGTCATAATACTGGGCTATGTTAATCTCAGTCAAAACACTTCTTTTGCGCATTATTTCCTATAGTCGCTCTTATAGTATGTGCATATTCGAATCAGAACAGTGCCATCTTTGTTTTTTGACTTTTTGTGCAAGCATGCATCATTATGGTCCTAAAGCAGGGAAAATAAAGGTGTCTTAACGCGTTCTGACCAAGCAAGTGCTTAGTGACGTGCATGACGGTGAGGTAAAGCGGAGATCAACTCTTTTGGCAAGAACGAAAGAGGACTAAGCACAGAAACTACCAGCGGAGGAAGAGCAGGGGTCGGCGGCAGGCGTACAGCCAGGGGAGGGGGAGTGTTTGGAGGGAGAGGGGTGGGGTGGGGTGTTGGCTAAACTGCCAGAGAGATCTTACACATGGAGCGGCGATAGATGGCCTTCTCTTTGTCTTTGTCCTTGGGCCTGTTCCGCATAAAGGGCAACCTCTTCAGGGCCGTCACTGGACAGCCAAGCGAGAAGAGGAGGATGAAGAGGAGGACGAGGACGAGGAGGACGAGAAGAAACGCAATGACCGCGGGGGAGAAGATGGAGGACAATAAAAGAAATAGAACAGAAAAATAAAAAGGGAAGAGGGGAGAGAACAAATGGACGTTAACAATGCTGAGGAGTTGGGGGATTAAAATAAATTGCACCAGAGACTGTGTTGACAAACATACACACACTATCTTGCATCACACCACACGCATGCAAGCACGCACGCACGCACGCACGCACAATATCTGTTGCGCTCTCTCACTCTCTCTCACTTTGTCACAGACACACACGCGCACACACACACACACACACACCCACCCACCCATCCACCCACTCACACAGTCCAACGCCAGACACACCCACAGCCACACACAATCAACCTGACAGGGACATGTAGATCACCACCACACACAGAACACACATGAGAAAACACTGGGATGGCTGTGAAAGGAGGCCGTCAGAACCCCCAGACAATATGCTAGCCAGCCAAACACTTCACAGGGACACCACACACAAAAGAGGTGATGTTTTTATTAAAGGGTGCAATTGAGGGGACAATATTTGGGGGGGGGGGTGTTGGGAGAGGGGAGAAAACCAAGGGAACTGCAACGCAGCACAAGGAATGCAGAACAGCAGCTTTTGTTGAAAATGTCCGGAGAAATTCGACTCGGAGGGTCTGAGAACTTTTTTTTTAAGGTCTTAAAACTTCCTCCAAGAGAGTCCAGAGCTGTGATATGCGCTGCCCAGGGCTGGATTAAGATGACCCGAGGCCCCCAGGCTACAGCTTGTGATAGGTCCCCCGCAGAAGACAAACTCTGCTACAAAAATTTGTGTCACAAAACCGCTTTCACTTACAAAAAATTCTGAGCTAGAAATTAAGGATAATGTGTTTGCCAAATGAACTGAGCAAGTGATAACATTCTCAATACCGCATTTGCAATTCAGCAAAATTGTTTCCCACTCTTTGGACAATTGGGGGCCCACTGGTAGGTGGGGGGCCCTAGGTTGATGCCATATCTAGCCTGTGTAGTAATCCGGCCCTGGTGCAGCCATATGAATGGAGACTCAAACTGGGTGGAGACTCAAACTGTTTAACTCTACGAACCAGCAGTGGCGCCAGTCCAGTGGTTTAAATCTCCACATAACACTGACACTGGCTTTAGAAACTGACGACTTTTCACCGTGAAGCCTGAATGGGAGGGACAGAGATATAGGAGGGGGTATAGGATGGATACGTCAGTTCTTTAAAAGCCGTTTGTGTCTTTGGAGACGTCTTTTTGCTAACCATTTAAGCTGCAGTGGCTCAGGGAAGTATCTAGGGGAGCAAAGCACTGGAGAGAGAGGGACACTGAAGAAGAGGAACAGAAAAACAGGACTATAAAAAAACACAGTGACTGGCTTTGTGTGACAGCGTAAGTAGTGGGAGAGCTGGGCTGCTCCTAACAAGTGATGCATTGCACCTTTTAATAGGTATGGACACAAAACGATGGATCACAATGTGTTTCCCATGCCCCTGTGGAATGGGACGGGACAGGACACGACGGCCATGGAACCCAACCCTACACCCAACTCAACCCAACCACCCAACCCAGCCCCAAACCTTACACCCAACTCAACACCCAATCTAAACTAACCACCCACCACCCAACCACCCGTAACCCAACCACCAACTCAACCCAACACCCAACCCCCAACCAAAACTAACCATCCACCACCCAACCACCCAGCCACCAACTCAACCCAACCCCCAATCTAAAGTAACCACCCACCACCCAAATCAACCCAACACCCAACCTAAACTAACAACCCAACACCCAAACCACCCGCCACCCAGCCACCCAACTCAACCCAACCCAAACCAACACCAAACCTAAACTAATAACCCAACACTCAAACCAACCACCCAAACCAACCAACCACCACCTAACCCAACCCCCAACCCAACCACCCACCACCTCACCCAACTACCCACCACCTAACCCAACCCAACTACCCACCACCTAACCTAACGTAACCCAACACAAACCCAACTCGCCACACAACCACCCGCCACTTAACCCAACCCAACTACCCCGAATCCAACACCCAACCCAACCACACACGCCACCTAACCAAACCCAACCCCACCTCAGACCCCAGTCCCTCTCCCAACACCCAACCCAACCTAACACCCAACCCAACCCAACCACCCGCCACCCAAGCCAACCACCCACCACCTAACCCAACTCAACATAACCCCACCATCCGCTACCCAACCTAACCCAAAACCTAACCTCACCGTCCGCCACCCAATTCAACTTCCGACCACCAACCACCCGCCACCTAACCCCGAGCCAATCCAACACCCAACCCCCCGCCATCCAATCACCATGGAACACAACCCAACCACCCTCCTACCAACCTACCTAACCAAACCACCCAATGCAACCACCATGGAACCCAACTGAACACCCAACCCAACCCCGCCCCGTCTCGGACCCCAGTCCCTCTCCCCTTGTCCATACCAGTCGACGAACCCGCTGATTGGGTGTGCTGCAATCTCTTCCCTTTTGCCAGAGAAAGAAAAAAACAACACAAAGCAACACAACATGTGTTAGGCCCCACACCTGCAGAGCGATCACAAATACACACAGAAGAAGAAAAGAGAAAATCCTCCACATTTCCAGTTAGAGGATGACAGTGAGGCACACCTTTGCACCCGTTACATCACACACTGACACATTTGCTGTTTTCCATGACCTACGCTGTCTGACAAAACTAACTCTGTAACAAACTAACAGAGTGGAAAGAACAGGAGTGGACAGGAAGAGGGCTGGGTGGGTGCATTGACGGTTTGGCCGTCTAAAAATGACCTGCAGTAAAAAATGATCAAGCTGACATGACAGTTCTCTTATTATGACAGTAGGGGAAGTCTCTGTAAGGACTGGAGCAGAGAAATGTATTCTGTAATGCAGTGGTTCCTATTTTTCCTAAAATCTAATGTAAATCACAGGAAAACATGTATAACCCATTCAAGTCAATATTGTTACTAAGAATGTATGGAAGGTTCTAAAAGCATACATCAAGGTTTCATACAAACAGACCCTTTTGTCTGCAACCCCCCCTGCCGTACCTCTGCGACCCCCAGTTTGGGAACCACTGCTGTAATGTAATAGAAGTTGCACTATCACTTTGTCTCTTCACTCAGTCCGCTGCCAGGAAGCCGTCTTCTATTCTGGGAGCTGTGTACTGTTTGTGCAAACTTGCACTATCTTAAAACTGAAACGGAGGCTATGCAAAATGCATGACCTCCTAGTGCTACTGCACATAGCCAGAGGGTAACGGCAGGAGCCTGTGCTGACTGCCCTGCAGAGACTGATTTGCTTACACAATACCTCTTTGCCTACAAATCATTACAAAAATACACTGATTTACTAATATTTCAAAATTTGAATTTACTTGTCACTTTCTAGCTCTTTTTAGCTACATGTGCTGCAAGTCATTTTACACTATGCTTATTCTGTAAACTGAGCTTAACTGAGCTTAACTGAACAATCTGACACTAAGCCAGGTCTGGCTAGACCAGGCCAACCCATAACCAGATCAGGGCCAGGCCATCAGAGAGACACAGCTAATATTAATCAGGGTGGTAGCCTGGTTCCCTCTGGGAGACAGGGGCTGTCTCTACACCTCTTTGCATCTATATCATTGCTCTCCCTTTGTGTTTAGTTCCCCATTTTGATCTTATTTTCTCATCACCCATTTTCCGTTCAGCAAATATTATACATTTCTGTAAATAAAACACCTCTAGAGTCCTTGAAGAGCCTGCCTGGTGACTTCTGCAATAAATGTTATGAAGTTCACATGTATTTGTAAGACAGGCAGGCCAGCCAGTTCATAACCACCCTCCCTCCCCAGGGGTGCATTTCTCGAAACCATGGTTGCTAATTATGTTAGCTACTTTGTTGTTTTCAATGCAACTTCCCACCGGCAACTACCTAAGTCGCTAACTGGCTTGCAACAACACTTTGGGGAAATGCACCCCAGAGCAGGTCCAGGACACTAGAGGGAGACACTCACTGTTGCCCCTCCGCTGGTTTAGCGCGTCCTCCAGTGAGTTGGAGCCAGAGCCCACGGAGGAGCTGTCTTGGCTGTCCTGCAGAGGCACGGACAGGAAGCCCTCGCCAGAGTCCGAGCGCGTCGGCGTCAACGTCAGGGAGCGCATCCTCTCTCGCTTAGGCTTGATCAACTTCTTCATCTTCAGAGTGATCCAGTTGCCTCGTCTGGAGAAGAAGAGGGAGGGAGGGAGGGGTGTGTGTGTGCAAGAGAGAGAGAGAGAGAGAGAGAGAGAGAGAGAGAGAGAGAGAGAGAGAGAGAAAGAAAGACAGAAAGAAAGACAGAAAGAAAGAAAGAAAGAAAGAATGTTTAAGTGTAGGACAGGGAATAAAAAGAGACAGAGAGAGAGTTGGGTTGTCTAAGTGCTGCATTAGATCAACGTTGGGTACAGCAAATGAAATGTGCAGCCGTTTGGCATTTGGCAATGATGCGCCTTGAGAACACCCAGCCTCTCAGCAACACGCCTGCAGTGGCCGACACACAATGTCATGCAGCAAGAGCAAGACACACGAGGACACACGAGGACAGAACAGACGCACGCCAGACGCACGGCACCATCAACATGATAAATGAGGAATACGGCAACATTCATTTATTCATTTATCAGACAAGGGTCACTTATAACACGGCTCTAAATGTTGCATATGCTTAAATGCTATGGAGATTTAGTCCCCCATTTATCTACCTCTGAACTTATATGATATATGTTCTTATATTAAATATTTACTTATGATTTACTTATATATACACAACATTAATTCACTTATGTATTTGTAAAGCTAGTCGGCAAGTGCTTTGTTGGCTGGGGTAAGGATGAGGGCACGATAACAGCCTTATCAACACTGCAGGAGTTTAGCATGCAGAGAGATAGAGAGGTGGTGAACAGAACACACAACAAAACAAATACCTGCTCATCCAGGCTCTGAAACGTGATCACAGAATTCGCCAATTACTCACAGTCCCACCAGACAGTCTTACACAATACACCGCTTTGCTAAATAGCTATTACTATTACAAATATAGCTGCAAGCAGCAATGCGGGGCCAAGCAGTAAAGTTGCCAAAGTCGCCACGGCAACAAAAGGAGCTGCAGCGCCCCCTTTGGCCCAAAATGTTGGCAATGTTGGTGTGCATTCCTTGGAGGGGAGTGTGATCACATGAACCAAGTTTAGTTTGAATCCGTTGAAGAGCTGCCGAGATATGAGCTCACTTCCTGTTACCTGTTGGTGGCGCTAGAGAGTTTGAGCTTGGGGTCTGGATTTTTTTGTGGGAGGTCATGGGATGGACTAGTATGTGGGAAAAAAATCCTAACAGAATTTGACAAACGATTGCTGAGGTATGACCTCACTTCCTGTTTCACCACTTTTACCACAATTTTGATTGGCTGTCACCCTCAAACGATAAGAGGTATCAAAAATTCTTTGAATACCCTACAGCAAATCAGTGCCAAGATGAAGTGTACCCTTTTGTAGGGCATTCTGACCAAAATTGTGGGACAAGTAGCATTTTTATTGAATTTCACAAAATTCAAAATGGCGGAAATTTTTCTTCCGGTTGACATGAAGTCATATAGTGCGTTTGATTCGGCTTGATCCAAGGATTCTAGTGAAAGTATTATTTTCAAAATTAGGCATACGGTGTAAAAGCTACAGGCAAAAATGTAGCTAAAAAGTTGACCTGTTGGTGGCGCTACAGAGTTTGAGCTGGGGGTATAATTTTCTTTGTGGTAGGTCATGGGATGGACTACTATCTGTGTAAAAAATCCTAGATTAATTCGACAAACGGTTGCTGAGATATGACCTCACTTCCTGTTTTGCCACTTTTACATCAACTTTGATTGGCTGTCACGAATAAACGATAAAAGATATCCAATATTCTTTGAGACCCCATGTGTAGCTCAGTCCGGAGATACTATATACCAAGTTTCGGGCGAATTGGTCAAAAATTGTGGGAAAAATAGCATTTTTATTGAATTTTACAAAATTCAAAATGGCGGGAAAACTATCCTGGCGGAAAATGACGTCATATGGTGCGTTGGATTCGTCTTGGCTCAAGGATTCCAGGGATACCAAGTTTATGAAAATTGGCCCAGCAGTTCAAAAGTTACAAGCAGAAATGTACCTGCAACTTTGACCTGCTGGTGGCGCTAGAGCGTTGGGACTGGGGACCTATAAATCGCTGTGGGTAATGCTGAGACTGTCCCTAATGTGTGTGCCAATTTACAGCATTTTCCTACCTACGGTTCTATGGGCTGCCATAGACTTGCTAAGGAGAGGAAAGATGCCTACGTAATAATAATAATAATCGTAAGAATACCAGCTAACACTATAGGGGCCTTCGCCAGCTTCGCTGCTTGGCCCCTAATTACGTCCTTAGGATCACATATATTACTAAACCAGATAAACTTCTGTCTCAGACAGCACCAACCACACTCATACAACCGCACACATGCACACAAATGGACAAACACATACGCACGCGCACACACACACACACACAATTACGAATCTAATGCAATTAAACTCTGTTGGGCTTAAGGTTGATCTCCTACCATCTGTTGTTTTTTGGAAAGTGAGACGACAGGACAGGGCCTGTACACACAGGCAGATCAAACGCCCGGGGGCTGGGAGAGGAGAGCACATATGCCATCTTACCTGCGTGGGGGGGAGGGGTCATAGAACTTGTACTGGTCCATGATCTTCTCCTCCAGCTTCTCCTTCTGTCTCCTCAGCTCATTCAGCTTATCACTATGACAGCGAGAAGAGAGAGAGAGAGGAAGAGAGAGAGAGAGAGAGAGAGAGAGAGAGATAAAGAGAGATAAGGAGAGATAGAGACAGATAAATAAATCAGCGAGACCCACATACAACAAAGAGGAGCCAGCGCGAAACTGCCATTGGTGGGACTGGCAGGCATCAGGGTTGCCAGATGAGACTGATGATTTCCAGCCCAAAAAAATGTTCAAAATCTGCCTGGAAGCTCTAAATCCTGCCCAATTTCAACTAAATTCTATTGATTTCTATGGCCATAAATGTGCAAGAAAAACCAGCCCAAATTTACCCGCAGACGGCCATCCCTAAGCAGTCCAGTAGGACGGGAAACAGCCCAGTCTGGCAACACTGGCTAGGATTAGGGAGTTATAGGTGTGGCCATAAACCAAAGGTGAAGGAGACTAAAGGTTGAATGCAGTGTGAATGTTATGAGTCTGGAGGTCTAGGGCCATAAAAACGTGGAGGCAGCCAAACGGCTCTGGTGAAAGCTGTGATCTTGGCTAATGGACAGATGGCGCACATATACCAGAGACTGTGTGGTAAGGCAGTGGTTACTAGTAATGCAGATATGGGGATCCAGCTGTCACTTTGGGTGTGCACCAGTAACTTGTGCAGGTGTTAGACAATAATGTCAGATGGTAAAAAATGGCTGGTCTGCACACTGCAAATGTGCAGAGAAATGGGGCGATTTGGAAACAACCTCGGGCCGCAATCGAACCCAGGTCTCTGAGTCTGGTGTAAGTGTCGGTGCCCTAGCCATTTGCAATTAGCACAGCTGGGAGCAATAACCATTATTTTTTTGTTTTTTTTTGTTCAAGAAAACATGCAGGAAGCGTCAGTCGTACATGTATTGTCGCTGCTCTACGTGGAACAGGTCTTTGCTCTCCATGGTCTGTTCTAGCAGCGTGCGGTTCTGCAGCATCAGGGTCTGGATCTGGTCCAGTAGGTGCCGGTTCTCCTCCTCCAGGTTCCCCTTCAGCTGGCTCAGGAGCTGTGTGGAGACACGAGAGATGAGAAAGTGTAAATATGCTGAGCCAATGTTGCAACTCAACTGGCTCAGGTACCAGACTCAGGAGGTGTGTGCAGACCATGGAGTAGACAGAGTAAATAAGCTGACTTCATGATGCGACTCAGGGAGGAGACAAGGGAGGAGAGTAAGTATGCTGAGCTAATGTTGCAACCCAACTTGCTCAGGAGCTGTGTGGAGACACAAGAGAAGAGAGCGTGTAAATATGCTGAGCTAATGTTGCCACTCAACTGGCTCAGGTACCAGGCTAAGGAGCTGTGTGCAGACCAGGGAGGAGATAGTACATAAGTTGACTTAATGCTTCGACCCAGCTGGTTCAGGAGTTGTGTGGACATAAGAGAAGAGTATGTTTAGCTAATGTTGCAACTCAACTGGCTCAGGAGAGACTGTAAGTACATTGAGCCAATGTTGTCACTCCTCTTGCTCAGGAGCTCTGTGTAGAGACGAGGGAGAACAGACTAAGTACAGTGAGTTTACATTGCAACACGAAAATGCTGATTTCATGTTTGAGGAGATCAGAGAGAAGAAAGAGGGTATGTTGAGCCAGCCTGGACCCATCCATACTGCTTGAGATGTCACACTGGTTTTTATTTAAAAAGTATCTCTATCCAACCTGCTTATTCTTTGTTGCTTGAAAATCTGAATGGAAAAGTGGCCTGAGTGGTTGAAAATCTGTTCAGAGGCATTTGACAGACACCAGTTGATCCTGCCTTGGTGCGACAGCTAGGCGAATGTGGAGCCCAAAAAAACCCCAAACAAGACAATATCATGCACAGCAGTAAGGATAATCCACAACAGTATAATCCACAGCCTTGCAGGGTCTGGCTGCAACTGCACTACTGGCTCTGTACCGTACAATGGCAGCATATGCCAAAATGGACTCCCTGTGGAGATTCTATGCTACAGTGCTACAGCCCACACAATGTTAGTGCCTAACAAGTGCTTCTGGTGCTGCTATGTTCACACTAGGGTTGCACAATATATCGAAAATGCATCGCAATCGCGATATCAAGAGTGGTGATATGTGTATCGCAAAAATGACCTCATTATCGCGAACATGTAAAACAATTCTGTGCAGTCAAATTACTTGCTAAATGTCAACAAATGCGCAAGAAGCCCGTCATGACCAAAGCCACGCCCCCCCCCCACACAGACCCAACAAATTAGTGACAGGAAAAACACTCAGCTAGATTTCTAAATATTGTTTAAATATCGTTATGGAGGCATTGCATGCTGTTATCAATTTTGCTCTGATATCGTGCAGCCCTAGTTCACAATCCCACCCCACCCCACACCCCCACCACCTTCTCTGCATATTTACGCTCACTGAGACCCACATGCTTTCATGCAGTAAATCATGCTTGACTCGATGAGAATGTCAATATCGCTGCAGTACATACAGGAGCACCCACCTTACCCACTGGCAGAGTGAGGCGAGCTTAACGAAGGAAGGGTGTGTGTATGTGGGCTTGAACTCTGCCTGAACCTCCCCTGTCTCTCCACTGTCACGTACACACACACCTTGGCAAGAGCTCCTTCACTACCTCAGATTACAGGTAGTCGATTATACAGGACACTCATGCAGGGTGCCTTACAAATAACTGCACTGCCAGGGCAAAGACTCTCAAACGTCAATCAATAGACTCCACCTTGAGTGGGGACTAGGGCTGTAACGATACACTCAACTCACGACTCGGTTCATATCCCAATTTTTGACCTACGGTTCAATAACCCCCATGATTTTTAAAATATATCTTTCTGATGATCGTTTATAGGTACTGTAGAATAAACACACACACACACACACACACACACACACACACACACACACACACACACACACACACACACACACACACACACACACACACACACACACACACACACACACACACACACACACACACACACACACACACACACACACATATGGAAAAAGTGTTGATGACTTGCCTCGCACTGGTTGGTGAGCTTGGTGGAGGTGATGTCCAGCTGCTGGTACTGCTCCTTGAGCTTGGAGAACTCCGCCTCCAGCCGCGTCTGCTCCAGCTTGGCCGCGTTCAGCTGGCTCTTCAGGCCCTTGTGGTCCGCCTGCAGCCCCTCGTTCTCCTTCATCAGCTGCTGGTATGTCAGGTTCAACCTGGAGGACACAGGAGAAGGGTATTGGTTACAACCCCCTTGGACACAGGGGCAGGGTATTAATTACAACCCCCTGGAGCAATGTGGGGTTAGGTCCCTTACGTAAGGGTACGTCAGCCATGGATGAAGGAAGCCTTAATACATTACACTTAGCTGACGCTCGTATCCAAATCGACTTACAGATATTTAGGTACAGGGCATTGGTTATAGTCCCCTGGAGAAATGTGGGGTTAGGTGCCTTGCTAAAGGCTACGCTAGTTGTTACCCACGGGTTACGATGGTATTCAAACCATATTGACTTTAGGCACTTTGGTGCCTTGCTCAAGGTTACACTAATCCATACCCACAGGTTAGGATGGGAATCAAACTGTATTAACTTTTTAAATCACGAAAGCTACTGCCAAACCATTAGGCCACAGCTGCCCCCACAAAGCCACAAACCACTGAGAGTCTAAAAGAGGTGAAGACAGCGCACTGTTTGGATCAGTGAATTAAATATCTTGATGATTATGTTCATTGAATTAACTACTGTCAATGCTGGATATTTTGCATTCCTACTCTTCGCATCTAACAAAATTAGCATTTTTTTTCTCCCCAGTCACAAGTTTAAAAAGTATTGCGCAACCATGTGCTTATGGCCCACGTTTGTGCCCACATGACACAGCTTGAGGTCCAGCATTCATTAATCTCACCTTGAAGCACTGTTTATCTAGGACGAACCCGCTAGTAACCCAAGGCAAGGGAATGTCAAATTCTGAAAATTTGCATTTAGTCGTCTTTTCCAAAACAACTCGTCAGCTGATTGCAAGAGAGGGGGTTGGTGAGCCTGTGATTCAGGTCAGTGCCCACATTACAGCAGACTAAGAAGCCGATTTCACCCAAAGTGACATTAAGTTATATATTACAGGGTATTGGTTACAGCCCCTGGGCCAATTTGACATTCTGTACCTTTCTCAAGGGCATTTCAGCCATGGATGAAGGTGTAGGGACACACATTTTTCTTTGTATTTACGGTGTCATTTTATATAGGAATCTTTTGATCCAAAGGCCCACTACTGAACTATTAGGCCACAGCTGCCCCATATAGTACTAGAAGGCCCACTCAGATCATCAATTCAGAAATGTAGCATTTCGATCATTTCCAAAACAACTGCTCAGCTGATTCCGGAAGAGGGGAGTTAGTGAGCCTGTGATATAGGTTTGAGCCTAAACAGCATTGACCACACATATACGCTCTCTCTTTTCATTTTTTTGTGTGCTTATGTTTGTATATACAGTACAGTATGTCGATGTGTGAAATCTGTTTGATCTGTGCAACTTGTATAATGCTGCTTCAGGATCACTGCTGCTGCTACTACTTCTGGTACTACCACTACTACTACTGCTACCACTACCACCACCCACTACTACTACTACTATACTACCACCACCCACTACTACTACTACTACTACTATACTACCACCACCCACTACTACTACTACCACTACCACCACCCACTACTACTACTACCACTACCACCATCACTACTACCATCACTACTATTACTACAACTACTACTACTACTACCACCACCACTACCACCATCACCACTACTACTACCACCACCACCACTACTACTACTACCACCACCACCACTACTACCACCACCACTGCTACCACTACTACCACCACCATCACCACCACCACTACTACTACTGCTACTACCACCACCACCACTACTACTACCACCACCACTACTACTGCTACCACCACCACTACCACCACCATCACTACTACCATCACCACTACTACTACCACCACTACTACTACCATCACCACTACTACCACCACCACCACCACCACCACTACTACTACCATCACCACTACTACCACCACCACCACCACCACCACTACTACTACCACTACTACCACCACTACTACTACCACTACTACCACCACTACTACTACCACTACTACCAACACCACTACTACAACAACTACTGCTACTACTACTACCACTGCTCCTCCTCCTTTTCCGGGCCTCCTTACCTGTCGTTGTCGTCCTTGAGCTTGCGGTACTCAGCGGCGGTGGCCTCGTGGTTCTTGTTCTCCGTCAGCATCTTCTCCTGCTCCTCCTTCAGAGCCTTCTCCAGCTCCTCCAGCTGGTCCTTCTGCTTCAGCAGCTGGTTGTACCTGCACACACGCACACACAAATTAATGCAGACAGCCATGCACATCAAATCTCTCATGGATCTTGTCAATCATGCGATCGGACCAAACTGTTAAAGCATTTGTGCTACCTTCATTGAGCTTTACCTAAAAATGAAACCAATGGTGAGGTTACCTATGGTTTGCCTGCTTCTACCTGTCTTGAGGACACAGACAGAGAGGATTCAATACATGTCCATCATGAGCACTACTTTTCCTGGGGTAGCACTATCTTCAAGTGCTAAATATGATGTCCTAAATGATGTCCTAAATATGAGGTCTGTGCCAGGCTTGCTGATCACCTTGGGGTAGTATTGCATGTCGTTTTCCACGACAGATTCGCCAGAAATACAGTGAACATCTTAATAATGCTCTGCCAGGCCAGTTCCCAGCACTCCATCAAACCTCGCCACGTGTATTACTGGCTCTGCACCTCATAGTACGGTAATCTAGGTAGTCAACGGTAGTCAATTTGCATGGGCAGGGCCGGAGTAAGATGGTACGGGGCCCCTAGGCTACTGGTTGCTGTAGCTCCCCCCCAGAAAGCAAATTCAACGATAAAACGGCTTAGACGCCGTCATAATCCTGAGCTAGGAGTGAGTACTACCCAAGAATGGAAATTCATCTTGTCACATTTCAGCAATTCAGCAGAACTTTACCCCCACTTTAGCCAATCAGGGGGCTCCCTGGCAGGTCGGGGATCTAGGCTGCAGCCCATCTCTAGCCTGTGTGTTAATCCAGCCCATCTGACAGGACGCACAACCAAAATCCCTTGGCCCATCCTACCTGTCCTCCAGGTCGCGATGCTGCACCTCCAGGCTCTTGTGTGCGCTCTTCAGGCCGCCGTGTTTCCCGATAAGGGCCTCGTACTCCCCGGCCTGCCTCTCGTGTAGCGCCGCCAGCTTCTCGTGATCGCGCAGCAGCTGCTCGTAGGTACTCCGCAGCTCCTCGCGCTCCCGCAGCGCCCCGTCGCGCTCGCTCTCCGTGCTGGACTGCTGACTCTGCAGCTGGGCCGTCTGGGCCATCAGCGCCCCGCTCTGGGAGTTCAGAGTAGAGTTCTCCACCTGGGAGGAGAGAGGGAGAGGGGGAGAGAGAGAGAGAGAGACAGACAGAGACAGAGAGACAGAGAGAGAGAGAGAGAGAGAGAGAGAGAGAGAGAGAGAGAAGAGAGAGAGAAGAGAAAGAGAGACAGACAGACAGACAGACAGACAGACAGACAGACAGACAGAGAGAGAGATTGACAGACACAGACAGAGGGAAAGAGAGGAGGGGGAGGGAGAGGGAGAGAGAGAGAGAGAGAGAGAGAGAGAGAGAGAGAGAGAGAGAGAGAGAGAGAGAGAGAGAGAAAGAGAGAGAGAAAGAGAGAGAGAGAGAGGATGATGATATACAGTACAAGGTGTCCAGAACGGAATATCCTTTTAAAAAATGTAACAGAATTGAAACATTTTACATCAAATATTTCTCTAATAAAAGCAGTGGGAAGCAAGGAGGACTGACACTTCATTTATCACCAATGATGGATTTTCTGGACGTGCAAACCAAACCCCTCCGGTCTTAAATAAGATTAAGTGCTGAATCATTTCACTGCTGACTGTCACTGTAGTGGGCTGGCCCAGTGGTTAGGGTGTCTAACCCCTGGCACAGGAATAGAATTAATACCATAGCATAGGAGCAGAGCGTGCCCAGCAGCAAAAGCTTCAAACCTGAGTACAGGGCCACTGACAGCTTTGGCTGGGTTCGGGACAAAGACATCTGAAAGGGCCCCAAACCCAATTAAAACAATGTAATGAGGATTCAAGTCTGGCCCCCCTCTCTCCCTGGGCCCGGGACAAGTGACCCCTTTGTCGGCTTCCCTGCCTGAGTATCAAGTGGCACCATGCCACAAACCAGTGTTCTCTTTAACGGGAACAATTTTCACAAAGTGTAAGTGATGTAATCTCCCTAGGCTCTGCCAGCAGGCACTGCTAAACAACTCCACCAACACTTATGGGATGGGACGCGCTGGTGGGGTATGCAGTGCACGTAGCAAAAGGAAACATGCAATTACACTACTAACTGCAGCTGCAGATGGCTGAATTCAACAGCTATATTTGACCAGACTTGACTACACTCTGTGACCTTGGGCTTTTTTCTTTTTCTTTTTTTTTCTTTTTGTGTTTTTATTGCTGATAGGACAGTCGAGATTATGACAGGAATAGAGCGGGTAAGAGAGATGGGGCAGGGTTGGGACATTAAACCTGGGTCCCCATGGGCATGCAAGCCTATATGTGGGGAGCTTAGCATGCTGCACCACAGTACCTCCCAACCTTGTTTTTTTTTTTTTTGAAACCGCAAAAGACTTGATGTTGGACTAGATTTAACATGGCTGGGGATTTCCCTCTTCAGTCACTCATGCTTGAAGGAACAGCACTCCACCGAGGCAAAGTGTTTGATCTGAAAGTACAGTATTACACTGGGCTGTGACCTAAGGGCTTTGGTAAAGGACGGGGGATGGGGGCTCCATAGTGGATCATGTCAAAGGGAGTACTAGTAATGGAGAAGGATTTCCATCAACGAAAACAGGAACAGCCATCAACATGGAGAAGCCAATCGACACAAGACCACACATCATCTTGGAAACGCCCATTAGAGGATGCAGTTGGATGCTATTGGAGAGGTAATTGAGAAAGTGCTGCAAGCATTAGCTTTCCTCATTGCACCTGTAGCTTGGTGAATAGAAGATACACATGGGCCAAAGGGCAAAGAAGGGGAACAAAGTTTCGCAAGTCGTGCCTGTAGCTTTTCTAAATTATTTTAGGGGCTTTTCTATATATATAAATATTTTTTATTTTTCTATATTTTATTTAGATAGGACAGTCTGAGGTGGCAACAGGAAGCGAGTGGGAGAGAGAGAGATGGGGGAGAATCCGTAAATGACCGGAATTGAACCCGGGTCGCAGGCGTATCAGCCCAGCTCCCTATTGTACCGTTAGAGCCACGACAGGGCCTCGTAAACGCAGCTTGGTGAATAGAAGACACTGATGGGGCAATGAAGGGAAATAAGTTTTGACAGTGGTACCTGTAGCTTTTTAAAAGTATTTTTTGGGGGCTTTTATGCCTTTATTTAGATAGGACAGTCTGAGGTGGCAACAGGAAGCGAGTGGGAGAGAGAGAGATGGGGGAGAATCGGCAAATTAACCAAGCCGGAATAGAACCCGGGTCACAGACGTAACAGCCCAGTGCTCTACCGTTAGAGCCAGGCGAATAGAAAGACACATATGGGGCAAAGAGCAAAGAAGGGGAAAAAAGCTTTTTAAGTGGTACCTGTAGCTTGGCGTTCTGTGTCTGCAGGGTGGTGTTGTTCTCCTGTAGCGAGGCGGTCTGGCGCTGCAGAGCCAGGATCTGGGCCTGCAGGTTGCTGCTCTGCGTCTCCAGCTGTTTCAGCTGTGAACGCAGCGCCTGCTTCTCCGCCTGCAGGGTGGCGTTCTGCAAAACACAAAAACAGTAATGAGGTTAGCACTCGGCCAGCGGTGAGCTTTTTAAAGTAAAGGAGGAGGTTAAAGCACGCACATCCTAACATCTTACCTGGGCACAGGACAACCAAATAACCAAATTGAAAAAAAAGCCAACTTGAAGCTGAATTTTTCTGCTCCCACTTTTTTCAATTTTCAGATTAGATAAATCACCTTCTAGATGTCCTGTAATGTAAAGTAATTTAATGAAACATAACAACTAACATAACAACTCACATTCCTCTCGACCTCACTGAGGTGGTCTTTGTCCTTGATTAATGGGTAGCCCTGCCTCACACTACATTAACCCAATCTTCTAAAAGCGGTATCCTGTAATGTAATGCACTGTAACGTAACGTAATGTAACAACTCACATTCCTCTCGACCTCGATGAGGCGATCCTTGACCTTGAGCAGTTCCCTCGTGGCCTCCTGGCTCTCCTTCTCCCACTTGTTGACCACCTGGCTGTCCTCCCCTCCTCTAGAGGGCGAACTCTGTACCATGCGCTCCTCCTCCTCCCTCTGGCGCAACGCCTCATAGTTCTTCTTCACCTGGACAGGGGGATCAAGCAAGGACAGCAAACCAACTTCTTGAATAACACCCCAAAGAAGCAAGATGTTAAGTAACGTCAAAGTGGGTAGAAGTGGACTTTCGATCACATGCCATGGGTGCCATGGCAGCCTTCTCTTTATTTCATTACTGTGCCATTATACAGTAGCATGCACTAAAGCCATGCTGCTGAGTAAACTGATGCTAATCTTGAAGGCTGGTGTCCTGAATTAAACGCTCAGAGAGGGACTCACTGTTTTGAGCTCCTGTCGTAACTGCTGATTGAGGTTGGACGACTCCTGTAGTCTTGCCTCCAAGGCAGCGATCTTCTCTTCCTTTATCTCCAATGAAGACTTGAGCGTGGATTCCAACTTGGACTCCAGCAGTTTGAACCTGCAATACAGACAATGCACCAATGATGATGCATTGAAAAATGGCTAAAAACACTAAAAGGTTTTCCTCAAGGACTATTGTTACGCATACAGGAAGGTGACTAATCATTTAGATATGTTATGCTTTTGTGCTCTAAAATAGTTTTAGGGGATTACTACAAATGTACACATCTGGTTATAACCAACGTCCATGTTTACTCAGTGGAATTAGTCACAATAGTAGACCTGGGGAGTATTCCAAAAACAAGGTTAAGTGATAACCCTGGCTAAGGTACTCGTAGTGGTAAAACTGCTAAAACATAACCCAACAGGTGTAATTTAGTTAAGGAAATAAAGGCATCAGGCTCTTCTATTAGACAATTTACCACTATCTCAAGGTTAACTTTACCTGGATTACTATTTAGCCAGGTTCTTGGCATACTGCCCCCCCCCTGTAGGGTATGTTGATCAGTGACTATTAGTCAGCTTATGTATACAAGAAGGTGACTCATAGTTTAGATATGTTATTGTGCTTTTGTGGTGTAAATGAGTTTAAGGGGATTACTTAAAAATATACACAAATGTACACATTTGGTAATTACTAATGTCCATGTTTACTTGGTAGTCACAATAGTAGACCTGTGGTTTATGTTGATCTGTGACATTTGAGCTCATTGATTGAGAATGCGTTCGGATATTACCGGTCATCAGAGCTCTGCTCGTCGTGCAGGAGTCGCTCCTTGTTGAGGCCGATCTTCTCCAGCTCGTGAGTCAGTTTCTCCAAGTCGTTGTTCATCTGCTGGGTCTTCAGCTTCTCGCTCACCAGCTCCTGAAACCATAATAATAATCATCATCAACGCTACAGAGTCAGTGACTCACACCACAGCATGCGGCACGCTGACGTAATCAAAGTAATGAGGGCTCATTAATGCTCATTTATGGACGGGGGTAATCGCTTGGTAATAATGTTGTTCTAATTTAAGGCGGTTTATATAACATCTGCTTAGTCTTCTCATATTGTGTTTCACCATGTGTGGTACAACAAAGCCAACGAGTTTTGTTAGACAGCGTTTGCAATTACTCATTTTACAGATCTGGTAACAAACATTCAAAAATACATCAATGGTATCAGTAACGGCCCAAATTGGCTTTCCAGTAATTTGAAACAATCCAAAATAGCTCCCGCAACGCACTGAATAAACAGCATTTAAAGGCAAAATGTTTAATCTCAAAGTTAAGTGGTAAACTGTGGGCTAAAGGCACCAGTAAAGGAGAGAGCATTGAAACATATGGAGATACAGTACGGACTGGGGGTGGGGGATGATGAAGAAAGCACTAGAAGCCAGACCAGCAGCTTGGTGTACTGGATCAGTAGTACAGTCATTTGAAATGTGTCTTGTTAAAGATTCTCCTTCATCTAGATCATGTTAGCATTTAAATGAGCGCAAATATGAAAAGAAGTCAAAGTCCAACTGCTCACAACTAAACTCACTGCTCACAACTTGGAGCTTTTACCCAGCGGCCAATACTGAACTAAATTCTGGTACAAAGCGTAGTTTTTACATCTATAAGTACTTTTCTAATCTTTTTTCATTCATTTTGAATTATTTATGGCTTCAATCAAGAAGGAATGCTCAATTTCGTTTCATGTGTCACAATGACAAATAAAAGATATTCCATATTGTATATTCTACGTATATATTCTATTTGAAACTGGTGAAAAACACCCACCTCCCGCAGCGTGGCCAAGGTCTTCTTGTCGATGGTGCCCTGCTTGACCATCTCCTTGTTCTCCTTCTCCAGGTCCTTGACGCGGCTGCTGGCCTCCTTCAGCGTGGTCACCTCCTTGCCCAGCACGCGGTTCTCCTTCTCCAGGTGCGTGATGCGCAGGTTGTCGTCATCCAGTTTGGAGTCCCGGATCTCAGCCTGCTGCTTCAGTCGCTTGTTTTCTTTCTCCAGCTGCTTCTTGTCCTTCTCCAGCTGGGAGCTCTCCTGCTCCAGGACCTAGTTGTTGGAATAAAGATAATATTTGTAAAACAAAGGAGATACGCACTCCACGCTTCTAAATGAACAATCCAGTGCAACCAGAGCAGGACTCTCATGAAGTTAGTCTTACTGCACTGAAAAAATAAATAACAAAAAATAGACATCCGTGTGGCAAGAAATGATAATATTTATTTGAAGCGCCTTTAATGATGTCCCAAGGACACTGTACATTAAAAGGTAAATCTATGCGTGATATTTGTAACACATAGATCATCCTCTCATTATATGCTGCCCTCAATGTTAAGGAATGGGACCACAAAATAACAGATATCAACACCACATAGAGCTTTTAAAATAGTGAAGAAGTAAATGCCAACACAATAAAATTATCCGTATTAATAATACATTTCAAGCACATTTCAAGAAACACAAGATGACAGTAAAAGAGCGATAAACACAACAAAATCCCATATCACAAGAGCCTTCCTCCACACCTTGTTTTCCTGCTCCATAACCTGGTTCATAATAATAATAATAATAATAGTATTTATTTGAAGTCATCGTCCACACCTTGTTCTCCTGCTCCAGCTGCTCCAGGCGCTTGCTGGAGATCTTGAGTTCCTCCAGGCTGCGCTGCAGGCTCTGGTTCTCGGCCTCCACGTCCTGCAGCTCCCCCTCCAGCTGCTGGATCTTGCGGCTGCTGTTCTCCAGGGCTTTCTGCAGACGCTGGTTCTCCGTGTCCAGGCCCTGGTAGCTCACCTTTACATTACATTACATCACATTACATTAAATGACATTGCATTTGGCAGATGCTTTTTAACCACAGTCACTTACAATCAAGGATATAATAATCATAGCCCTCATCACTAGCAGATACAAAGTGCGCAGGAATTATACAGAACAACAAGTGCAGATGCAAAATAGGGTTAGTTTTGTTATTCATTCAGTACATTAGCACAAGGGTTAAGTACAGCACGCACGCACACACACACACAATGTCATAGAGTCTGGCCCGTGACTGGGGCAGCGCAAGCATTTATAATGTAGTAGATAAATCACCTCCAGCCGCTCGCTCTTCTTGGACGAGGCCTTCAGCACCTCCAGGCTGCGCTTCAGCTGGCTGCGCTCCGTCTCCAGCTCGCGGTTCTCCGACTCCAGCTGCGCCACCTAGACCAGGGACAGGAAGAGGAAGATCAGGGACTGGGAAGAGGAAGACTTATGCCGTGATATCAAACACTGTGCTTGTCTTGACTCCAGAGGAGCACATGGAAATGTAATGTAAGCTGTGCTTTCCTTGACTCCTTGATTCCTCAGGTTCTCGGCGGTGCTTAGTGTAATGTAGTGCAGTATAGTGTAGTGCAGTAGTGCAGTATAGTGTAGCGTAGTATAGTGTAGTGTAGTATACTTTAGCATTAGTGTAGCATACTTTAGTGTAGCGTGTAGTGGAATGTACTGTAATGTAAGCTGTGCTTGCCTTGACTCCTTGGTTCCTCAGGTTCTCGGCGGTGCTTAGTGTAGGCTAGTGTAGTGTAGTGTAATGTAGTGTAGTGTAATGTAGTGTAGTGTAGCATAGCGTAGTGCAGCATGTAGTGTAATGTAATGTAATGCAAAGCCGTGCTTGCTTTGACTCCTTGGGAGCACAGTGTGGTGTAATGTAATGTAATCTAATGTAAGCTGTGCTTGCCTTGACTCCTTGGTTCCTCAGGTTCTCGGCGGTGCTTAGTGTAATGTAGTGTAGTGTAGTATAGTGTACTGTAGTATACTGTAGTGTAGTGTAGTATAGTGTACTGTAGTGTAGTGTAGTGTAATGTAGTGTAATGTAAGCTGTGCTTGCCTTGACACCTTGGTTCCTCAGGTTCTCGGAGGTGCTAAGTGTAGTGTAGTGTAGTATAGTGTAGTATAGTGTACTGTAGTGTAGTGTAATGTAGCGTAGTGTAGTATAGTGTAGTGTAGTGTAATGTAAGCTGTGCTTGCCTTGACTCCTTGGTTCCTCAGGTTCTCCGCGGTGCGTCGGAGCTCCAGGTTCTCCTCCTCCAGCTGGGCGTTGTCCTTCTCCAGGGCCTCCAGCTGGAACGCCGTGCTCCGCAGACCGTCCACCTTCTTCTTCAGCTTGCGGCCCTCACACTCCAGCTCCGCATTCTCCTTCTCCAGAGCTTCCACCTGACAAAGGAATGCATGAAAGAGTGAGCTATAGGTTTAATATGCTGTAGGTGTAATGTGTGTAATGTCTTGTGTATTCTTTATTTATGCATGTATGCTACTGGACACCTTAATTTTCCTCGAGTCGGGACTAATAATAAACGATACTCTACTCTACTCATCATGTCTCCAATGCTTCCACCTGACAAGCCAAAGGGAGGCTAATGATGAGGTCCAGGGAGTGTTTATTCAAAAAAAGGTTAAGAATCACTGATCTAAATCTATAGGGACGTCAGTGTAAAGTACACAACTAGTACAGTATTTTCCATTTTCCCAGGTACCTTTTCGCATGTGATGCCGAGGGTGGCTATGCGTTTCTGCAGTGCCTCGTTGTCGCGCTGCAGCCTCTGCACCCGCAGCTCCAGCTCCTCGGCGTGCTCCCCCTTCTCCTTGTACAGCTCCACGTCTTTACGCAGCTGTTTCCTCTCGAACTCCAGCTTGTTGAGCTTGCTGCTGGTCTCCTTGATGGACTCGTGCAACACGCGGTTCTCCTTCTCCACGTCCTTCACGCGTGCCTCCGCCCCCACCTGCGAGCGTTGCCGTAGCGACGAGACCGTCTGGCTCAGGTGCTCGTTCTCCTGCTCCAGGCCCTTCACCTGAGATGGAAACAGCATCCGCAGAGACAAGAAGTTGCGGTACTTTAATATGACGTTATCCACTATGAAATATCAGCGTTTCCCGCAGAGTTTTCGTTAGTCAAAGTGGTAGGGGCTAGCTTGTATCAGACACGCATGACTGTGATCATTGGAAAGGCGATTCTGGGCATTTTCATAAGAATTACAGCAAAATGGACAGCTGTATCGAACTAATTCAAAACAATATATCGTTTTTAAGTACGTACTTCAGAACCCATGTTTGCTAAAACCCCATTAAATATTATGCACTCCTTTTACTTCACCTGTTTATGATTTAGAGACCATAGACCCACCATTATTGTGTACAAGAACAATGTCTGTTCTGCTGTGAGCAATCTTGGATGCACAAATTAACATGCAGCTTTCCGAGCATTTTCATGCTAAAGCGTGTCCTTTGCATTGACAGATACAAGTATAAATCCAGTCGTTGGTATTCCGTGTCAACAGATGACATTCTGAAGGGTTCTATTCACACAGAAAAATTGGTTGCTTAAACAAGGTAAACAAGGAAAGATGGCAATTTCAATAACACACGTATTTTCCCTCCCCAAGTTAGATTAGTTGGAAGCGCGTGCAGAGGCCTAACAGGCAAACAGCCTGTTCTCTGTGTTCTACGGCTGTGTCAAGGCCGTTGGAAGCGCTCCCACTGTCAAACACACAGAGACAGCACGACACAAAGAACACACAAACACACACACACACACACTTTGCAGTCCATTCGCCCTTGTCCAGTCTAACTTTATGAATGAAGCCTTTCTGTGTATTCATCTCCACAATCTTCTCTGTTCCACATTTGCCAATGCCTGCTCTCCAGGGCTGCATTTCTCGAAACCATAGCTGCTAACTATGTTAGCTACTTTGCTGTTTGTAATGCAATTTCCCATTGGCAACTACCCAAGCTTTCGAGAAACACACCCCAGTCCAGTACGAGAACCACAGCCCACACAACCACACTCCCCCTCTCTCTGCTCTAAATTCAATACAGACACAAGTCCAAATGAGCGCTAATGTCATTTGGAGCACGGTGCATTCCCAAACCAATATAACGCATCGCATGTATGTAACTCCAGACCGCAATCTTCTCCAGCAGCACTGATTTGTTTTTGTTCAAATGCGGGCAAGTTTAAATCACCAAAAACAACATGGTCACAAATCAGCAGGTCGGAGAGCATGCTAGTCTGTGCAGGCATCTCTCTCTCTCTCTCTGTGTGCATCTCTTTTTTCTCTATGTGTGTGTGTGTGTGTGCGTGTGTGCGCGTCTCTCTCACTGTCAGTCTCTCTCTCTCTGTGTCTCTCTCTCTCTCTCAGTGTTTGTGTTTGTGTTTCTGTGTGTGTGTGTGTGTGTGTGTGTGTGTGTGTGTGTGTGTGTGTGTGTGTGTGTGTGTGTGTGTGTGTGTGTGTGTGTGTGTGTGTGTGTGTGTGTGTGTGTGTGTGTGTGTGTGTGTTTTACTGGTCTGTCTGAGTTCTCCTGTAGTGTGTGTGTGTGTGTGTGTGTGTGTGTGTGTGTGACCGGTCTGTCTGAGTTCTCCTGTACTGTGTGTGTTACCTGTCTGTCTGAGTTCTCCTGTAGTGTCTCCAGGGTCTTCTGCAGTTGGCTCTTCTCCTTCATCAGGTCAGAGCTGAGGTCCTCTGCACTTCGCAGGCTCTCCTTATCCGCCTTCAGCTCAGCCGCCAGCTGCTCCAACTACACACACACACACACACACGCACGCACGCACGCACACACACGCACACACGCACACACACACACACACACACACACACA